>NC_133172.1:41380205-41688799 GCF_040802235.1 Manis javanica
TACCAATGAAACCATTATAAGGATGAAAAGCGTATCTCAAAGTCAATTATAATAGGTCAGCCCAAACATGTTTCATTTATATACAGCTTGAAAAAATTATGCCTGCCCCATAACCTTCCCCTAATTCTCCACCCAATGAGTATCCTTGAGTTCGTTATTCAGAATTTGCTTAATATAAATATGAAATTAATCAACCATCTTTTATAATGAAAAGCAGCTGAACTCCTTTGGGATATATAAAATTCATTTCAAATCTAGCTTGAATTAAATGTTAAGTAATATTAGAAAAGAAAAATCTGCTAGCAAACTACTGATTCTTAATTTATAATGAAAATGGAATTTTTTATCATCTTTTTCCCTTCATTTAAGATACTAAATTTGTGTCTTAAAAACATTTTTGATGTTTAATCTCTCAAAAGTGTTTGCCATTTTCCCCATAGCAATGTGTACTTAAATTTATGAATTTATATAAATTTCCTCCATCCTTTAAAATGGTTTTGTGAAAGTAAATCACAGAAAATACCTTCAAATTCAGTTAGATTTTAGAAAAAAATCTGTTAAAGTGTATCACTTAAATTATTTAATGATTCACTGTTAAACTGATTCAGACACAGAAAAGGTAATCTCATCTAAAAGTATATATTTCCCCGACTTTCAACATGCACTCCTGTACTTGACATAATAATCCCCAAAAAAGCAAGTATTGCCATCACCTGAATCAGATTTCTTCCATAGCTTAGCCTTTATACATTAGGAAGCTAAGAGTCCAGTTCAGTTACTAATCTTATTCTGCAAGCTCTCAGGCTGAACCTCAATGTACAATATACACATCTTTCAGGCACCTCTGCATCAAGCAAACATCAGTTGTCACTTGTTGGGGCCATTACCTAGACAAGTCCAAAATAAAACTCAGAACAGAGAGGACACATCATGCATTCTGTAAATTGTTTGTTCTGAGAACCTATTAAAGCTGACAGGAAAGGGAGCTGGCAATTGGCGAGCACCTGATTACACCTTGTACTTTTTTTCCCTGTTGACTTTGGCTATGCCATTCCTTTCCATTTCCTAGAGAAATAAATTAAAAGTCAGAAGTAATTTGCCTGACAGAGGGTGCAGGTGGAATTTTGCTCAGAAGAGGCTTTGTACGCTGTGAAATCCAATTTAACCCCTTGATGGGAGATAGCTTATTTTCTTTTGTTGACAGCTTTGTGGCAGCTAAAATAGGGACCTGATTAAATAGAGACAGTGAGAGATTGAGGTCTTGTTCGAACAGCAGGGGGATCAAGGCCTCTAATCTTATCTCCCCAAACACTGAGATGAACTGAGGACACAGGCAGAGAGATAAGTCCAGCTATTTTGTGTGAAGGGGGATGGGGAATTCTGAGTGAGAACACGTGTAGGGAAGCATGAACAACTGTTACAAAAAAATACATGTCAGGAATTGAAAATAAGAAAGTCTACACTGTACATTAAAAGAAAAATATCCCAAATGTAATGGTTTGAAAAGACTCACTTTTTATAATTTCATCCTCTGGTAATGGTTCCTTAATGCTTCATAAGTTCAAAAGATATTGTGGATTCCTCAATTCTTATAGACAGTTTTCTTTTGGTATTCAGTTTTCATTGATTTATCTTGCCAATCTTATTCAAAATGCAGAACATAAATTTTACAACTCAATTATTATTATGCATTTTGAAATTTCAGTAGGGCTAAGTAAGTGCTTTCAATGAGGATTTAAGTCTAGGATAGAAGAGTCTTAACAATTGTGTCTCTCTGAAAGAATGTTGAATATTCTTTTTTGCACTGAAATATCCTATTTTACATATGATTACTTTCTACGTAGCCTTATTTGGGCTGAAATTTTTGCCTCCTCTCTATAATATTTCCTCTAAGTCACTTCTATCTACCATGTCTGATTTCACCTATTAATTGGTGGAGTTGGAGGTCAGGTCAGGTCAGAATTGTTTACTCTACGTTCTTCATAATCCCTGTAAATTGTGAACAAGCCTTATATAAATACAATATAGATTCAGATACATAAAATACAGACACACACACACACACAAAAAAAAATTGTTCTCTGGGCCATAGATTTAAGGAAAATGTTGTTAAATATATGTAAGCGTTTTCCATTTTAAAGGGTCTAAGAAGTTCTTTGGGAATGTGAATGGAGATTCTTGAAAAAACGGTGGATTACATAGCATTTCCATAACTTATTTTACCGAAGCATCCGTCATCCCTCAGCTCTAGTGTGTTGAGACTGTACTCTTCTATGTACTTAAAAGCCCTTCCACCTCGGTAGCTGTTGATGTGGTCTCTGAGTTTGGCCTCTGTTTGTGTCCCCTAAACCTATACTTATAAATCCTTACAGATATAGAAATGGTATTGTTACTCAGGTGAAGGACACTTCATGACACCTTTGCACTCTTCTCTAATATGCTTCCTACTTTTCAAGTCTCTTGGCCAAATCTCCTCTGTTCTCATGGGCTTTCAGTGTCTCTACTTTAGCTCTTGTTATTTTCAGCTTTGCTTTTCAATTATTAATATTTCTAGAATAAGTGAAATGACTTTATGGGAAATTTACCTTTCTGAAGAATTTCTAGTGGGAATCTGGGAGTATGCATATTTCTGTACTCATTGGTTTTGTTCAGTGATTTTGCAAAAGGGCAGATTATGTACCACATGAAACTTTAGCTTCATGCTATTGAGCTATTGAGCCAACACAAGTGAAATAAATGTCAGGGTATCACACATAAGGCCTCTATAACTTCACCAAAATAAGTGAGCTAAGGCCCCAGAGTATAAAGCAGTCTGAAACATAGAATGGAGTACGTAGGGATTTTTTTTAATTGAGCAGTCTTTTGAATGTTGAGAGGTTGTGACATTTACCCAAGCCTTTGTTTTCTCATCTCTCCAATGGGGATAGTCATTACCCTTTTGTGGATGTAACAAGAATTAAAATAAGATGACTTACATAAAGCCTACATGTTATAAGGACTGAGTAATCATCCATTCTCTCTCTCTTCCTCTTTTTTTTCCCCACTGTATATACCTGGTTAAAGTCCATTTTCTGTTTATACCAAAGCATTTCTGTGATTAGGATATAACCTCCAAATGTATTTAAAATTCCTGTGTTTTCTTCCTAGACTCAGTTACAGAAAAGCTGGTAAAGCCTATATAGCATGCTTAATGTATTTTCCTTTAGACAGGTGGGTACTGAAAATCAACTTGCTTAAATTACATTCTACCCCTCTTCAAACATGTAGAGGTTGAAGTGTTAAAAATTACATTTCCCAGATTCTTTGGCAGGCAGGTGCACCTGTGTTAGGTTCTGCCAATCAAATAAGCATGAATTAGGTTTGGAATAAGTCAGGTCAGTAGAGGCAGGGCATAGCATATCTATTCTTTTCTGTTAAAGTTCGATTTAGGAGAAGGTGTGCTTCTGGAGCCAGTAACCAAGTCAGCACTTCAGCAGTTAACTCTGATTTTGAAGTTCCTGATTTTGTCAGGGTAGCATCTCTTTTCATAGCCTGTGATATTGTGGTTTATAAGACAAAAATATATTTGGTTCCTAGCTCATAGCTCCCTAAATCCTAAGTATAGACTGTAATAAAGCTGCCTTTTCTTATGTTAATGAGACAACTTTTGGAAAGCACCTAGGGGTGGGGTCTGGTTGAGATACTCATTTGTGTTATAAACCATGTGACTAGAGGTTGGAACTTTCAGTCCCACCCCTTGGCCTCCATCGGGGGCAGAGGAGCTGGAGGTTAAATTGATGGCCAGTGGCTAATGATTTGATCAATTGTGCCCATGTAATGAGGCCTCCTTAAGAACTCAGAAGGATGGGATTTGGAAAGCTTCTGGGTTGGTGAACACGTGCAGATCTGGGGAGAGTGGTGTTCTTGGAGAAAACATGGAAGCTTTCTGCCCTTTTCTCGTACCTTAACCTATGCATCTCCTCTGCTGGCTGTTTCTGTTATAACCTTTGTGGTAAACCAGTAATCTATTAAGCAAAGTGTTTCTCTGAGTTCTGTGAGCCATTGTAATAAATTAATTAAACTTGAGGAGGAGGTTGTGGAAACCTCTTATTTCTAGCCAGTAGGGCAGAAGCACAGGTAACAGGCTGGGCAATGGGTGTCTGAAGTTCGGGTAGGGGGCAGTCTTGGAGGACTGAAACCTTAACCCATGAAGTCTGATGCTGTCTCTGCGCAGTGGGCACCCAGGTGGTGTTCAGAGTATGGTCTGTTTTTGTGGGGACCCCAGAGCCCAAAATACAGCTTCATTCTTCATTGTTGCTTGGGAGTCGTTACTGGAAGGTCAGCTTGGAATTCTTACCTTTGACCAACCCCAAAATTCTTTAAGCCAGTTTTTTTTTTTAATGTGATAAATCATTTTCTGGTTAATAGAGTACATTCTGTGCCCTGTTTTCTAACTGATATAGGAAATAGTAAGACTACCAGAATTCACATGGTTGTTGTTGTTCAGATGCTCAGTGAAGGTAGAAGAAAAAAGTGTTTTCAGGGAAGAACCACAGCATAGTTTTGAGAGGCTGTCTTATATAATGTGGGAGAATGACTCCATTATTCTTAGGAATTTCAAGAATTTCATTTGCCAATCATTTTTTCAGTAAGTATTTATTGAGTGGTTAATATGTATCTGTCATATATGTCTTACTCAATTCCTAGAGGGAAAATTATTATTTAAAATTACTTCTGGAATACTTCATTCTTAAACCAAAAACAATGCTAAGAAATTATCATAATGAGTGACTCTACCTTTTATTTTAATGTATTTACCAATAGTGTGATTTAAGTCTTTATCTCTGGAGACATCTAGAATTATGTATCAATGAATCTCATTAAACAAATGAGATATTCATTTATATTATTAATACAGTGGTAATCCTTACCACCCATATGTGACATGTTGAATTAAATATTGGATTTGATTGTTATGGATAAACTATTTTTTTGATCTAGGGGAAGTATTTCTCTTTCACTCATTTCATTTTCTAATATTATGTGGAAGAAAAAATCTAAAAGTGAACAGAATTATTGGCCAAGTGTCACATAAACCCAGCTGCACCCATGGGTCTGTGTCAGGACTTCTAGATTTTAAATATTGCTTAACTCAGTATTCTTGACTTTTATGACTTAGCATCTTGACGGTGTGTATATAAAATTATTATCATATTATTGACTATATTCCCTCTACTGTACTTTTCATTCCCATGATTTATTTATTTTATAATTGGAAGTCTGTACCTCTTTATTGGCTTCTCCCATTTTGCCTATCCCCTCAACTCCCCTCCCCTGTGGAAACCACCAATTTGTTCTCTGTGTTTATGAGTCTATTTCTGTTTTGTTTGTTCTTTTGGGTGTTTTGGGGTTGTTTTTTTTTTCAGATTCCACATATAAGTGAAACTATATGGCATTTGTCTTTCTGTCTGACTTATTTCACTTAACATAATACTTTCTAGAGCCATCCATGTTATAATAAATGGCAAGATTTGATTCTTTTCTATGGCCAAGTGACATTCAGTTGTACATATTTTGGTGCTGTATTTTTTTTGTGTATATACACATAGACACACATATTTTGTTTCCCTTGCCTGGGAAGACATCCAGGAAAATAACTGCTATGGCTGATGTCCAAGAGTTTATTGCCTATGTTTTCTTTATGATTTTTATGGTGTCAGGTCTTACATTTGGGCCTTTAATCCATTTTGAGTTTATTTTTGTGTATAGTGTAAGACAGTGGTCCAGTTTCATCCTTTTACATGTGGTTATCCAGTTTCCCAATACCATGTATTGGAGAGACTGTCCTTTCCCTATTGTATATTCATGGCTCCTTTGTTATATATTAATTGACCATGTAAGTGTGGCTTTATTTCTGGCTCTCTGGTCTGTTCCATTGATCTATGTGTCTATTTTTGTGCCAGTGCCGTGATGTTTTGATCGCTGTCACCTTGTAGTATACTTTGAAATCAGGGTGCTTGATGCCTCAGCTTTGTTCTTCTTTCTCAAGATTGATTTGATTATCTTTTGCCATGGTTTTAGATACTTCCTTCATCTTCTAGAAATAACATTTATTTTCCACAACTGGTACACACAAAAAAAGAGTGGTAAACATATACATTCTATATCTCATCTGGACTATGGATTCAAAAATGATTTTTCCAGAATATTATAATCATTTAAAAATTTTCATTTGTGCTAAGATTTATTTAGAATGTAATTACCAAATGACTTAATACTTTTACTCATTTGGATTCCTTTTTGTAAAGAGAAATTACTGGTTTCTATGCTGTGGAGACTTGCTCTTAGTAAAAGGTTGATTATGTTGTTCAAGCTCATCTCAGAAAAAGAAATATTAATGTGCAACCTTTTAGTAGACAGGAGATATTTAATGGGCAAAAACAAGTCCAGGTACTTCAGTAGTTGCAAAATGATGCACGTAGGGTGAATCTGATGTACAGACATATTTGTTTAACCAGTGTCTTAGTCAGTTAGGGTTGCTGTGACAAAGTACCATAGCCTGGGTGGCTTACAAGCAACAGAAATTTATTTCTCAAAGTTCTGAAGGTTGGAAGTCCAAGATCAGGGTGTCACATGGTCAGTTCTGGTGAGAGATCTCTTCCAGGTTTTAGATTGGCAACTTTTCTTTGTATCCTCACATGTTGGAAAGAGAGCTAGAGACCTCTCTGAGTTTTCTAAGGGCATTAATATCACTAATGAGGGCTCCTTCCTCATTACCTAATTACCTTCCCAAGGCCCCACCTTATAATACCACCACATTGGGATTTAGGATTTCAACATATGAATTTTAGAGGGACGCAGACATTCAGCAAATGTTTTTTTTCAAAAATGAATTTTGTTGACATTTAAAAATCTGGAGATTTCACATAAAATATGGAGATTTCTGTTTCTCTGGAAATCTTAGAACATCTGGTAAATAAGTTTGACCTGCATTTTTCCATGATGATAGTTTGCTGGGACTGAGTAGCAATCTCATATCTTTAGATGCGTGATTCTAGGCTGTGCATTGCAATCAGTTGCAGAGATCTGAAAAACACTAGGCCTCAGTTCTCATCCCCAGGGATGTGATTTATTAGTCTGGGATCTGGACTGTTGAAAGATTCTCAGATGATTCTAATATGCATGCACCCAAGGTTAGGAATTTACTGCTTTCAACAGAAAATGGCATTTCTGGTTCTTAATCTATTCCCTTCCCTCACTTATACTACCTGCCAAGTTTCTCCAAGTATTTGAATTTCCTGGACATGATCTCTTAGCAAATGAAAGTGGCATCTGATACTTAAATGTTGAAAGAATATGTAGTTTTTAAGGAGGTAATGGGGAGTGATCAATCCAAGTGGAACCAAGCATTAGGGACAAAGTCCAAGATAAAGTTATGGTAATTGGAGTTAGGGTGATAGCAACAGGGATAAAAAAAAAAGTGTGTCTCATTGTAGTGAAGTAATAAGTGCCCTGGGATTAGAAACCATTTACAGATCCATCCCTACTTAGCTTGGTAAGATTTTTCCATTCTTCAATTGGCCTTTATTTCCAAAATGCAAAATAAATGTGTATTAGTTTCCTGTAGCTGCTATAACAAATTATTACAAGCTTAGTGCTAAAAACAACACTAATTTATTGTATCACAGATTTTTTTCAGGGGGAAGTCCAAAATCATTATCCCTGGGCCAAAATTAAGGCATCAGCAGGGTTGTGCTTCCTGCGAAAGCTCTAGGGAAGGAGCCATCCCTTGCCTCTGCCAGTCACATTGGCTTGCAGGCACCTGGTTCCAGTCTCTGTCCTCTAGTTCACATTGCCTTCCTCTGAGTTTGTGTCCTCCCCTCCTTCGTCTGTGATCTCTATCTGCCTCCCTTGTAAGAGTGATAGCATTTACATGTACACAGTAACATGTAGGGCCTAATTCGGGTTAATTTCCTCATCTCAGCTTAATCACATCTGCAAAGAGTTTTTAAAAGCATAAAGTAACATTGACAGGTTCTAGGGATTAGGACATGGTTATTTTTAAGGAGAGAGTATTTTTCAGCCTATCACAGACCATTTTCCTCAGAGACCTTTCAAAGATTGCTTTGGAAATTACTGGAAACTAGTGGAGAATCAGCCATCAATTGCCACTGCTTCAATATCTCATTTGTGGTGGTTAATTTATGTGTCAATTTGGCTGTGGGGTGCACAGATTAAACGTTGTTTCTGGGTGTGTCTGTGAGGGCGTTTCTGGATGACAATAAGGTTCAGTTAGGGGACTCAGTAGACGGCTCTCCCCAATGTTACGTGGCATCATCCAGTCTGTTGAGAGCCTGAATAGAACAAAAGGTAAAGGAAGGAGGAATCTGCCCTTTTTTCCTGCCCCATTGCTCAGCTGGGACATCTCATCTCAGCTTTCCTGCCTTTGGATTAGCATCATAGGATCCTCTAGTTCTGAGGCCTTTGACTCAGACTGGTTATTAAGCTTACAGACAGCAGATCATGGGGCTTCTCCAGCCTTCATACTGATATGGGCAAATTCCTGATAATACATCATGTAAGTGACGTATTATCCCCCTCCTCCTTTAATTTAATAACTTGTTTACCTGGGTATAAAAAACATGATGAGACTTAAGGAGTTCATGAGTTGCTATTATCAACTTTATTATGTTAATCATTAATGTTCATCATCATTAAGACTCAAATGTACAGTTTTCTGATTCCCAGGTTTCATGTACTTAACACTGAAATGAAAATTGACATGGAATACACACGACATATTAAATTGAGCAGATTCAGAGATATTCCTTTCTGGAAAATAAAGTCCCTCTCTGGAGAAGAAACTTGCTGATTTCTAAATGATTATAAAAAAAAAAAGGAACACTTGTGGTGATTAATCATAAGAAGGCTACAAGAATGAATTTTTAAATGTCAAAGTCCAGTTCAATTTGCTATTGTAAACTTTACTATGAGCAATAACTTCTGCCATCAGTAAATGGTTTTTTTCACCTTGTCATTTCATTCTACTTGAAGTAGTATTTTCTACATTTGTTCTTTGGGCCTTTTCAAAATCATTTGCTTCCAGGACACATTTTCCCCCAAGGAGAGTGATGATAATAACTACTCTTGGGGCCACAATGTTTTAAAAATAGAGGAAAGTTTGCTTTGTGGTTTTGAGAACACTTACCACCTGCCCGTCAGGTTATTCTGACATGTGGAGAAAGGAGGTGGTGTCTAACCAGGTGAGAGAAGATGGCACCACTTTACTTCCCTTGCTCCAGCATGTGATGATGGGAAATGAGATGAAAGGAGGAACAATCGTAGAAAGGCAGGGAACGCTGTTCTGGAGGGGAAAAAGGACATGTTGCATAATGTTTTCATGTTAATATGACAGGAGTGCTTTTCAGAGTTTCTGCTGCATGAATTTCTGGAAGGTTTTGACAGTATCAGTGGCCAAAGAAAAATTGCTTTCCTGCAGGAGCCCTTCTAAAAGGATCTCTTTACGCTGAACCCATGTGCCTCTTTTCTGCTAACTAGTCACTGAGTGCCAGCTAGCTCTAAATGCTGAGGGGGCAGAAAATTCTAGCCTGAGGTAAAAACATCACTCGGCCTCTCTGGCGAAGACTGGCAGCAGATGTTTGTTAGAAATAGTGCTACTTACACTTTATTGAGTAAATTACGGGGAAGCAAGGAAAAGATGTGGCTGTTACTCCTTAGATGCACTACCAATTTATGATCTGGATTCTTAATTATAATGCTAGATGTTAATAATAAAGTAATGTTGTTTATTAGTCCTTATGCTGAAATTTTATAAGGATTTTCTCATTGACTCTTCAAAATTATCTCAGGTTGTAGATATTATTCTCATTTTTACAGAAAGAATGAGAAACAGAGAAGATATGTAATTTGTCCCAGCTTATAGCAAGTAATAGTGAAGAAAAAATAAAACCCAATTCTGTCCAACTGTTCTTCATTGAGTCAAAGAACCTAAGAAAATAGGCTTGAAAGTCTCATAAGGAATCATTACCAAGTTTCCAGTCTTTTGTCTCTTTATTGTTGTTATTCGATTTAGTTACAAATAGTTTTGCATTGATTTCTTTACATTTTTTTTGACATATCCTCTCTCTTTTTTCATGTAGTCCCCCTCCCAAAAGGCTACAGCATTGGGGAGGTTCCTGTGCATCCTTTCAGAGATGTCTGTCCTAAGCACAAACATGCATACATGTCAGTAACTTTTTTTGCACAAATGGAAACATATTGGACCCTTGTCTTCTGTGATATCCCAAAAGTCACATGGGTCATAGGAGGTGGAGCCGGGACTGGATCTGGGAAAACCTAACACTCAAGCCTGTGTTTTTAACTACTGTGTTACCCTGTTAGAAATAAAATTAATATCTTTAAGATCTTTCATGTGATTCTCATAGTAATTGTGTCAGAGTGGCTATGGCTGTCTTCTCCCTTTCTAGAAGAATAATTTGAGGCACACAGTGGAGAAGGAAGCTCTAGGGTCGTACTGTCAATATGCAGTAGACCTGGAATATAGACACCTCCACGAAACACTTGCATGGCATTCTACTTAAGTTTGCCAGAAAAAAAAAATGTGTTCTTTTATGTTTGCCTCCCTCCATCAAAAAGAAACAAAGCAAGAACAAAGAAAAACATCCTTTCATTTTTTACAAAGCCTTCTTGCTTTGACTAAAGGTCTTAAAAATAGAAGACAAATTGATGCTCCTACTTTTTCTAGTAAATCTTAGCACTTGTCACTATAATATTTAGTAGCAAATTCTGTTCTTTTCCCCATCATATCCCTTATCGATACTAAAGAGACAAGGTGGGAATGACAAACCTCCTAGAGTACCTCTCCAAGCAATATATATCTTGAAGATTATAGACTAAGCTATATACAAAATCAATCTATTTTTTTCAGCATTGCTCTGTGGATTTGTCTTTTCTTGTAGAGATATTAATTGGGCCAAAGGGGCTCTGAGGAAGTGGTTTAGTGGGACTTAAAATCTATCAAGGAATATTTATTGAGTGCCTACTTTGTAACACAGTGCCTTGTAAACATCTTGCAAAATTCTTCCTGTCCTGCTGCATTATTTGTGTGTTCTAGAGAGGGGTGATGGGAAGAGAGTAAACTAAGAAATTTACAATTTGATTCTATCCACTGTGTTTTTCACAGAGCTCAATGCTAATCATTTCAGGGGTGTGGCACCATAGCTTGGTAGAAGGAGGGAAGAGACGCAATCCACAGGGAAGGGACATTAGCAAAAATGTGAAAAAAATAAAAAGGGAAGAATAAAGTAATCTTCTCAAAATGAGGGTGCAGAAGACTTCTGTGTGCCTTCTGTATCCATCTCCTTCCTATGAAGATCCACACTCTTCTGTGTCTGCCCCTTGCTGGTTGGGTGGAGCCTCAGGCTTGGAGCTTGGAGACCCAGATATTGCTGGCCACAGAAATTGATTCAGTCATCTGCATACACATAACCCAAGCCACCAAAATTGGGGTGAGACTCATGGCTTTTGGAGGAACTAACAGGCAGAGGATTTCCTTTCTGAAAGGTTCTTCTAACTGGGAGGGTTTGAAAATAAAGCTCTGGGGTCATCTTGACATCATTTGCATCATGAGAATAAGGTCAACACAAGGAAAAGAAGAGAATGAATTAAATTTGAATATAGTGCCATCCCTAAAAACCATCATCTGGTGGCCTGAATCTAGCCCTAACCCTGAACTTTTTCTTTTCAATGGCCAGTATATTTTTTGTTTTGCTTTTTCTGAAATCTAGTTTAGGTTGATTTTCTGTCACTTGCAACTCACAGATTAGTAAATTATAGAGGGAGAATAATGCTTAGGATGCCAATCCAACAAGAAGGCAGCACATCCAGTCCCAGACAAGTTCCAAGGGATGATCTGGGGCACAGTTTCAGAATTACATTGTAAAAGTGGGGTGAAGGTAGAGGCCAGGGAGAGGAGATCCCTCCAGGTAACATCCTGGGGATGACAGGCCCAGCCCTAAAACATGAAACTGTAAGAATAGGAAGGAAATAGATCTCAGGTTCTCCACTAGAATCTTAAACTAGGGCTTAGGTGGGGCATACAGGTAAACTGACTGCTCTGTGTAGCAAGTTAGAAGTGGCAGAAAATTACAAGTTCTTGTCACAAATATTTTTTAGCCTGTTAACACTGTGAAACATAATACTGCCTCTGCATTGTTTGCAGAAGAGAGGAATTGTTGGGTTTTAGAGGCAAGAGTATATTGCCTGTGGTACAGAACATGAGATCATGCAGGCTTTTCACAAACACAAGTAATAAATAACCAAAGGATGGTACAACTACATGCATAAAAAATGTAAGAGGGTGTGTGTTCTTATTTGTATGGAATTGAAAGTGTGGACAAGGGAAGGCAGAAGAATGAATAACAGAGGTTCTTTGAGGTTGGGATGGTAAAGGAAAGTGGCCAGTAGAAATTTGCTGCTGGGCTAATCTAAATCCTCAGTGCCTGATGTTTAACTCAAGCCTTCTTGGTTGCACTCTGCTAACATTTTTCTTTCAATTTTTTACTCAGTTCGGTATGCTAACACATGCTTTGTGGAAGTATCATTCCTTTTTACCTTTGCCAAAATTTATACTTCTCACATAGAAGGAGAGGTCCAGAACACAGAGGCAGACAGGAACATGGAGATAATTAATGCACCACATGGAGGTTTTTAGAATTTCTTATCCATGAACTAGAGATTTAAGCTAGGGTGATATTATGTCCCAGTTTTCCTGTGAAAATACTGCTTTAATTCTGTAGTTCTAGAAAATTATTAACAATGTCCTTTTTCACATTCTCATTTGTTACAGTTTGTAAAATAAGATATATGGACACATAAATTGAAACCCAACTTATTAGACTTCAAGGGACTGAGAGGGGCCCCCTTAAAAACTCACATATGAGGTATTTAGCAGAATGCTTGATGTATAATAATTTCTTGGCAATAATAATGGCATTTAATATTTTATCACTCAAATCCTCTAAGGTTCAAACTCTTCATTTGTTAAATGGGGATAATAATGCTACTGACCTTTTAGAATTAGGTACGTTCTCCGAGGACCATTTCCCAGTTTTTTTCTGACTGACGTGTTCACTCAGTCATTCTCTGATAAACTCACTTTCCTATTCTCTTTTCTTTAATTCAAACAATTATCAAGAGGCTACTCCATGCTTGGGAGAATGCTAGGGTCTACGGATAGAAAGGTTAACCCTAAGTGTTCTTGCTTTCAAGCAATTCGTGGTGTAAAGGGAAGGGAGATGAGTAGAGAAATAAATTGAAATGTGCAGTACACCAAATATGCAGAACAGATGATAAAAGAAATAACAGCATTGATTCCAAGATAAATTAAATATGTTTGGACAAAAGTCAATATCAATATCAAGGACAAGAACACATATGTCATGGATAATTTATTTTTCTTTTATAATTTAACCACAGCTTTCGATGAGTCTCTACTTCCCAGTGAAGGAACATATTGTGGGGCTCAATAATTTATTTCCAAAGTAGTAATAGGTATAATTGTTTATTTTATGAAATCTCAAAAATGAATATCACATAGGTTATATCAAAGATGGCATTGTTTTTGATTCTGATAAGAATCAACATTTCCTAGAGTGTATTTTATGCCATTACTAAAGACACATTGTAACGAAAAACAGAAGATGTTTCATCCCCCACTTCTCTAGATTAACCACTTAACACACACTACACACACACATACACTTAACCAAGAGGAATTCAAGGTTGAGATCATGGGTAATGGCACATCTGGCTTTAATTAGTCATTGGCCCATGGAAATTAGAAAAACATTTTATATGATATCTGAAAGAGTCTTTAAATAATTTATCAAAATGGGTAGTACAGAGCATTTACTCCATACATATTTAAATGAGTGAATGTATGATGAAATCTTAGATGTTAAGTTGCTGTTTAGTAATGATCCACATTTTATCAAACTTCTATGAGGCTACATTTCTTAATTTTTTAAGTGAGCATGTGAATATGTTGCTTGAAAGAACTTTTGTGTGTGTATGTGTACTGGATGTGATTCCTGAAACAAACAATACACTCTCTACTTGGGAACTATTATATTGCATTAATATTTTGACTGTTTTTTTAAAATAGAGAACTTAGAGATTGCAAAGATAATGTGCCATGCATGGATACAGGGCAAAGTCTAAACTTTCCTGTGGTCCTACTATATCTCACTTGTTTATCAAAGAGGTGACTAAAGATTAATGTCATGGCCTAATTCATTTAACGTTCTCTTAAGAGGATGAGGTAAAGAAATGATTATTAATGTGATATCCAGAAATCCAATGTTTTAAAAGATTCTTGACTTGAGTTCTGGCCTTGTCTCCTGCTCCACTCCCTTCTACCTGTCCCCTTTCCTCTTGTACTCTCTTCATAAATCACTTTATACCTTTTCCCTCGGTTCTTGTCATTTTGTCTGCCTGAAATGGCCTTCCTACCTTATTCTATTGAAAGAAACTCAAAACTCCTATCTGTCTTACTAGATGCTACTTAAACATTACTGCTTTTACAAAGCCTCTTTAGGAAGAGACAGTCATTGTTATGTACCCAACGTGCACCTCATAACTGCTTCTGCAGTAGTCTGTAGTTTGCAATAGTGTTCTTTGGTTCTTGTGTCTCCTGCTTAATGGTGAACTTTTGAAAGGTAATGAATCTTTCTTGAAGTCTATTCTAAATCCTTTTAAATCAAATGTCTTTCAAATTCCTCATGTTGAAACATTTAACCATTTTTACTCACAATTCACAGTGCATTCACAAATTGAAGTAAGTGAATGAATGGGTCACCATTCATTGTAATATAAAGCATCTGTTGAAAGTGTAGAGGTATTTTCATTATATCTGCTGTTTTTCCCTAATCTCCAGATGCCATTAATTTGTACGATGCTCTGTGATTTTATACAATATAAAGAAATACACTGCCAATTATACTCTAACACCATGTTTTTTAACACTTGGAATAATTTTGATAACTTAGTATAGAGAGCTCTTGCAAACTTTTATAATTAAACAAAGAATGTTATCGTCTCTTTGTGTGTGTGGTATGAAATAAACTAGAATTAAGGTATTTAAGAGCATCTTAACTTTCAGAGGGAGACCTTTGAAGCTTTTTGAAAATTTATTTAGGGTTGTTGATGTTTATTTATTATCATTCAGTATCATCGTTTGTACCGTCAAAAGTGCTGATAACATTGAGTCTCCTAAAAAATGGCTTGTCTTGTAACTCTGAGATTTGCTTATGAGCTGCTGACATTAATTTTGCTTCTTTTAAAAATAGAGGTGAGATTTGCGTAACACAAAATTAACTGTTTTAAATTGTATACTTAATGGAATTTAAGACACTCACAATTCTGTGCCACCTCCTCTATCTAGTTGTAAAACATTTTTATTACCCAAAAGAAAACTCACTCATACCCAACTAAGCAGTCATTCTTCATAGCTCCTTCCCCACATCCCTTGGCAAATACTAATCTACTTTCTGTTTCTATGGATTTACCTATTCTGGATGTTGCATATACAAAGTTATAAAATATGTAATTTTTTCTGTCAACTTTCTTGCACTTAGAAAGTTTTCTAAATTCATCTACACTGCAGCATGTTTTAGTACTTCATTCCTTTTCATATCTAAATAATATTCCATTCTAAGTACATATCATATTTTTGTTTATTCACTGGTTGATAGATAATATTTGCATGTTTTCATGTTTTTGGCTACTGCTGCTATAAATGTGTGAACAAGTGACTGAGTATTTGCTTTTGGTAGTATTGGAATTTCTGGGTCATATAGTGATTTTATGTTGAAATCTTTTAGGAACTGTGGAACTATTCCATCTGTGGCTGTACAATTTTAGATTCTACCAGCAATATACAAGAGCTAAATTACTTCACATCCTTACCAAGACTTGTTATTTTCTTTTTTTTTTTTCCTATCCTAGTGAGTATAAAGTGATAAGTCATTGTGGTTTTGGTTTGCATTTCCCCAATGACTAATAATATTACATATCTTTTCATGAACTTGTTGACCATTTTTAGATTTTCCTTGGAGAACTCTCTATTCAAGTCATATGCCCATTAAAAAATTCTGGGTTTTTTTTTTTGTTTGTTTGAGTTGTAAGTGTTCTTTATATATCCTAGATTATACACTCTTATCAGGTATATAATTTGCAAATGCTTTTCTTGTTTTGTAATTGTCTTTTCAATGTCTTGATAATGTTCTTTGATGCACAAATATTGGTAATTTATTAAAATACATCATATCTATTTTTTTTTTATTGCTCATGTTTTTGGTGTCATATCTAAGAATTCATTGCCCAAATCCAAGACATACCAGTATGTTTTCTTTTAAGAATTTATTGGTTTTATATTTATGTTGTTGATCCATTTTCAGTTAGTTTTTTTTCATTATGAGGTAAGGGTCCAACTTTATTCTTTTGCATGTGAGTATCCAGTTATGCCAGAACCATTTGTTGAAGATACTAAGCTCCCTCTATTGAATGGTCTTGGTATCCTTGTTGAAATCAATTTTCCATACATATACTGGTTTATGTCTAGACTTGTCAGTTATTTTCCATTGGTTTATATATCCATATCCTTCTGCCAGTACCACAGTGTTTTGTAGGAAGTTTTGAGATTAACAAGTGTGAGTCTTCCACTTTGTTCTTCTTTTTCAATATTGTGTTGGCTATTCAGGACTCTAATTCCATTTGAGTTTGAGGATTGGCTCTAGCATTTCTGCAGAACCCAAAGGTGAGGGCATTGGAATTGTGATAGAGATTGTATCGAATCTTTTGAGCCCTTTAGGTAGTATTGCCATCTTAACAATAATAAGTCTTTGAATTCATAAACACATAATGTCTTTTTATTTATTTAGGTCTTCTTTAATTTCTTTTAGCAATGTTTTATAGAGCTCAGTAAATAAATCTTCTACCTAACAGGTTAAATTTATTCCTTAGTGTTATATATTTTACAGTATTATTGAAAATAAAATTGTTTACTTAATTTCCTTGTCAGTAAAGAAGCAGAACTGGCTTTTGCCTGATTCTGTACCCCGCACCTTTGCTGAATTCATCTATTTGCTCTAATAGTTTGTGTGTGGATTAGTTGGGATTTTCTACATATAGAATCACGTCAACTGCAAGTAAAACTAGATTTATGTCTTCTTTTCCAATTTGAATGCCTTTTATTCCTTTTTTTTTTCATGCAGTTGCTGTGGCTAGAACTTCCAGTACATGGTTGAAGAGCAGTAGCAAAAGTGGGCATTTTTGTTTTGTTCCTTAAAGTAAAGGAAAACTTTCAGATTTCACTATTGAGTATGATGTTAGCTGTGGGTTTTTCCATAAAAGTTCTTTATCAGGTTGAGGATGTCTATTTCTGTTTCTAGTTTGAGGAACATCTTTATCATGAAAAAGAATGGATTTTGTCAAATACCTTTTCTCTGTCAATTGAGATGACCATGTATTTTCCTTTGTCCTGTTTATACAGTGTATTACATCGATTTTTTTTTTAATGTTGAACCATCCTTGAATATTTTAGGATAAATCCCACATGGACAAGGTATAAAAGCATTTTAAAATTATGTTGAATTCAGTGTGCTACTATTTTTGGAGAATTTTTGCATCTATACTTACAGGATATATTGGACTTTTTTTCCTCCAGTGTTTTGGTATCTTTGTCTGGCATTGATATCAGAGTAATTTTGGCCCCATGGAATGAATTAATAAGTGCGCTCTATTTTCAGATGAGTTTTTGATGGATTGGTGTTCACTCTTCATTAAATACTTGGTGGAATGTATCTGTGAAATAACCCGATCCTAGGAATCCTAGGATTTGATACTGATCCTTGTCTCTTTTGGGAGGTTTTTGATTACTGATTCAGTCTCTTTTAGTTGTAACAGACCTATTGAGATTCCCTATTTATTCTTAAATCAATTTTGATAATTTGCGTGTTTCTAGGAATTGGTTCATTTTATCTTGTTTATCTAATTTTTTAGTGTGAAATGGTTCCTAACATTCTCTTATAATTATTTTTATTTCTAGAGGGTTGGTAGTAATTCTTTCACTTTCATTCAGTTTTACTTATTTTCAACTCTCTCTTTCATACTCAGTCTAGGTAAAGGTTTGAAATTTTGTTGATTTTTTTAACGAGCCAACTTTTGGTTAATTGATTTTCTATATTATCTGTTCTTCATTCATTTATGCTCTAATCATTATTTCCTTTCTTCTGTCTTTGGCTTTAGTTTATTCTACTTTTATTTCCTTAAGGTGTAAGACTTAGGTTATTGATTTGAGATCTTTTTCTCTTTCTTAATATATATAGAGGATATTGTTCTGTTTTTGAGTATTTAAGGCAAGCTATACATTTCCCTTTGTACTGGGTCATTACTTTTCATAAGTTTTGGCACTTAAAACAAATTTCATTCATATCCATATTCATATTTTTTATTTCCCTTTTGATTTCTTTATCCATTGTTTATGTAAGACTGTATTATTTAATCTGCACATGTTTGTGAATTTTCTGATTTTCTTTGTTATTGACGTCTAGATTTATTCTGTTGTGGTAAAAGAAGATACTCTGCATGATTTCAAGTTTTAAAAATTTAGTCAGACTTTTTTGATGGTCTGACATGTGGTCTATCCTAGTGATTATTACATGTGCACCTACCCACTTGAGAAAAATGTGTCTTCTGCTGTTTTGGAGCAGAGCGTTCCCTATATGTTAAGATTAATTCGTTTTATAATGTTGTTTTACTCATCTGCCTCCTTATTGACCTTCTGTCTATTTATCCTAATCATTATAAAAAGTGAATTATTGAAGTCTCCAACTATTACTGTAGAACTGTCTTTCTTTAATTCTGTCAATGTTTTCTTTATATAATTTTGGGCTTCGCGGCCTCTGCAATTCTCTTTTGGCTACTTTTTGCATAGAATATCTCATTTCATCTTTTCACTTTTGATCTATTTGTGCCTCTGGATCTAAAGTGAGTCTCCTGAGGACAGCGTATAGTTGTATCATGTTTTTTAATCTTTCTGTGTTGTGTGAATGGTGAGTTAGTCAATTCACATTTGTGCTGATTTCTAATAAAGAAGGAATTGATGCTGCTGTTTGGCTATGTAATTTCTATGTTTTATGTCAATTTTTGCTCCTTAATTCTGCCAATCCTGTTTACTTTTTTCTTTTTAGCTTTATTATTTGCATAATGTGTACTTTTTTTTTAATATGGAACATTTTTTATTTAAAATTTGCATGTCATCCCTGTGCAGGAGCAATGCTAATCTCTGTATCATTCTAAGTTAAGTGTATGTGGTGCCAAAGTGAGCACCTTGTATCTTTTAATTATTTTCTTTGTGGTTATTTTAGTATTAAAATAACATACTGAATTTATAGTTATTTAGTTCGGATTCAAACCAACTTAACCCCGGTAACATACAAAGTCTCCCCTATACAACTTTGCCTCTGCTTTTTATTATTATTGTCACAAATTATTTTTTTGTACATTGTGTGCCCACTAACGTATATTTATAGTTATTGTTTTGTGCATCTGTTTTTTTTAATCATTTGGTAAACAAAAAAGAGTAGTTACAGCTCCCCCCAAAAAATAATAATAATAGCTTTTTACTTCTATTGGAGTTACCATTACTGGAATTCTTAATTTTTTTCATGTGGCTTCTAGTTATTGTGTAATGTCATTTCATTTTAGCCTGAAGGATTTCTTTTAACATCTCCTGCAATGAAGGACTGCTAGTGAAGGACCTCAGATTTTGTTTAACTAGAAATGTCTTTATTTCTCCATTTTCAAAGGTTAATTTTGTCAGTTAAAGAATTCTTACTTGATTTTTTTTCCTTTCAAACCTTTAAATCCGCTTTCTGGTTTCCAAGGTTTCTGATGAGAAATTGGCTGTTCATCTTAATTAGGATTCATTTTATGTAAGCAATTGCTTCTTGTTGCTTTCAAGATTTTCTCTCTGTCTTTGTCTTTCAATAGTTGATTATAAGATGTGTTGGTGTAGATCCTTTGAATTTATTCTAGTAGTTATCCATTGAGATTCCTTAATGTGTATGTTCATATATTTCACCAAATTTGGGAGATTTTTCACTCATTATTTGTTTAAATATTCTTTTTGCCTCATTTTCTCTCTCTTCTCCTTCTGAAACTCCCATAATGCATTCATTGTTGTACTTAATGGTATCTGACAGGCAACCCAGGCTTTGTCCTTTTTTTTTTTTCCATTCTTTTTCTTCTTGCTTCTTAGACTGAATAATTTTAATTGCCCTGTCTTCAAGTTTGCTCATTCTTCTTCCTGCTGAAATCTGTTGAATCACTCTAGTGAATTTTTGATTTCAGCTATTGACTTTTCATATTTTATTTTGTTCATTTTTTCTAATTTGTGTCTCTTTATATCTATACTCTATTTTTTTGTACACTGTTCTGATTTAGTTTATTTCTCATGGTTTCCATTTGCTCTTAAGACCTTTGATTTAAAGTCTTTGTCTAGTAAGTCCAATGTCCGGTCTTCCTCAGAGTTGTTTCTATCCATTTTTTTTCCCCTGTGGGTGGGCTTCCCTTTCCTGTTTCTTTGTATGCCTTGTAATTTTGTGTTTGAAACTGAAAAATTTAAATCTGTGTTGTTCCTTTCCACAGGCAGTTCCAGGTAGTTATATCTTTATATGTTTTGATTGATAGATGTCAGCCTGGGAAGCTCCTCCCAGCCAAGAGGGGCAAAGCAAAAGCAGGCTCTGTGCTGGTCCCTCAGGTGATTCCCAGATAAGTCAAGTAAGTGCATAGTCACAATATCTTGATAACAAGTTCCAAGTTGCCTCTTCCGGCATCAGTAAACTCCATCAGGAAATGCAATCCAATATTCCTGTGGCTCCTGTTGAGTTGTAGAGTGAGGGATAATAGGTGAGTAACTAAAATCCCCACATCACTTTCTTACCAAAATTTAGAATCCTCTCCTTTCATTATGCACACCCGTGGTTGCTTTAAGTTTTTATTACTGTTGTTTAGATTGCAGAGTTGTAAAAAAAAAACAAACGATCCCCTTCTGCTTGTGAATGCAGTATTTGCTTCAGTGGAGGGAGAAATTCTTGAAGCTTATTATCTGGCATTTTCTGTGATATCAGTCTCAGGGAGAAAAGACTCAGCATTGTAATCAGACAATTTTCACCTTTTTGAGAGTGATTGCATGGAACCATTTATTATACGACTTATCTTGATACCAAATATATTAAAATGTGAAATAAATATGTGGTTTGAATTTATGAAATATAGAAGATATCAAAGCTCATTATTTGTTTTCACTTATATTTATTCAACTTCTAACATTCATTATTCCAAAACTAGAAATTACAATGGTTTCTCTTTCTCCCTTAAACAGCAGTGTTCCTTAAGAAACCAGGTTCTCTTCATTTGTTATTGTATATCTGTCTTAATCAGTCCTTTAAATGCCATGTATAGTCAGCCATTTTCCCACTTGGGGGATCTATAGAGTCACTTTTAGCTGTCGAGTCTAAAAATAATCGCAATATTAAGCAACCTTTGCTTAATATTTTGTTTGTTTTATAAGTGCATCTGCCTAATGCTTTGAAGATGCATTTCTCCTACTTCTGTTAAAATTGAGATGGGTTTGTAGCTTAGTATAGTGAGATGAGTTTACTCTGGAAGTGAAAATAAAAACAAAACAAGAAACAAAAATTTAACCATTATTCTCCTTCTTAACTTAGCTAATGTATATGATCCAGGTTCCTCTCCTGTAAAAAAGGAATTGCTAATAGTGCCTCTCCCCTATGCCTGAGGTAATGTAATTAAGGTACCAAGAAATCAGTAAATGGTAGTTGCTGCTATTTCTCTTTCTTCTCTCCCCTCCTCTTCCTCCAGCACTGCTCCCCTGCCCTAGACCTAGTTTCAGTCCCCAAACTGCAGTTTTACTATCCTGCTGACCTACTGTCCTGCTAACCTGCTGTGAGTCCATTGGTTATCAACATACTGTTTGTCTACTAATCCTATATATATAGATCCTGGATTTGGCCTGATGCTGGGATGGTGACCTCTCCCAGCTGCAAGTATGCCAGGCATTCGTGCAAGTGAAACTCTAAATCCTTTATTCTGTCCTTTCTGCAACCACATGAATGTAAAATTGAAAATAATTAACATTAAGTTCCCCAAACTCCAGTCTTATTTTAAAATAATAATCATATTAAACATTGCATAGAGGCATCACATAATATGCTAATAGTTTGCTACAAAGCCTAATGGACTTACATTTGTGTGTCTTAGAAAAATGTAGGAAAGGGATATCTCTAAGTAAATATAAAATAATTAATGACAAATGCATATTAGGATTACCATCATCAAGATGTGTGCGATATTGGTTAATGCTGTATTTAACATTATAAATGTGTATGTTGTCCTTATGAAATGATTTTATGTTCATATCAAAATTCTGTGAGGGCTTTTCTGTGGGAGGAATTACAGCATAAACCATTTGTTAAACTAGTTTTTTGAAATATAAGGTCCTAAATATCTTGATCATAAATTATTCTACAGGATGTTTTAAAGGTTTTAAGGGGTGTGACTCCTAGATTAAGAAAGAAATATAGTAGTCCCCACTCCTTATCTGCAGTTGTGTCTTCCAAAGTTTGAGTCACCTGTGGTCAACCGTAGTCTGGAAGCAGACAATCCTCCTTTTGACATTATGCCAAAACTAGTAGCCTGATGATATGTTAGAAGTAGTAGCTTAATGCTATGTCACAGTGCCTGCAGAATTCACCTCACTTCATCTCATTATGTGGATATTTTATTATCTCACATCATCACAAGAAGAAGGATGGGTATAAAATAATAAGATATTTTGAGAGAGACATACCACATTCATGTAAATTGCATTGTATATTGTTGAAATTGCTCTATTTTATTGTTAGTTATTGTTGTTAATCTCTTCCTGTACCTACTTTATAAATTAAACCTTACCACATATATATATATATGTATAGGTAAAACCATAATATGTATATATATTCATATATATAAGATTCAATACTATCTGCAGTTTCAGAAATCCCCTTAGGGGTCTTAGAATGTATCCCCCAGATAAGGGGGGGCCACTTTTGCCTGTGACCAAGTCAGTGCAGTCTGGATTTTGATTTAACCAAAGTTTATAAAAATCTTCAGTATGCATTAGAATCACCTGGGCAGCAAGTGGACATTTTGCGATGTGTGTACAAGAGTACTACCTCTAGTGGGATAATAAGATGGGTGAAAAGAGAAAGATAAATCTTCATAGCAGCCTATAATGTAGATTTACTTTTTGACATTTTATAAGCAAAGACACTGCCTCTGAAATATGAGCTATTAGAGAATATTAGGTGACAGCATCAGTAAATGGAGAAGCCTTGATTCAAAGCCAGGTCTTGCCAACCCAAAGATTTTGTGCTTTCTGGTAGGTGTCTATGATAAAGGCTTTAATTAAGACCCTGAGGCAAATTCAGGCTGCTCTTTTCACTATTTTTAAAAAATTTCACATGTGGAAATAAAGACACATTGCTGGTCCAGCAACAGCTTGCCATTGGTATGTTGCTCCAGGATGTGTACACTGCTGGGTTCTAACTAATCAGTTTCCTGTCATTCAGAGAGCAGAACATGCCTCCCCGCTCCTTTGGAGGCCAGAGCTCTAAGTACTGGTATCCCAGCTTAGAAGGGCTCGCTGTACTGAGGAGTGGAGGAAAGCAGACATTCTTGGTATGGAACTGAGACAGACACTTCCAGAGTGTGGCAGAGCAATGCCATCTGCCCTTCTGCAAGTCCCCAGATCAGCTGCTCCTGAGGAAGGAGGAAAGGCACTTTAGAATAGAGTATTTGAGTGGTCTATTGTACTTAGGCGGTTGCAGTGTTTCTCATCAGCCTGAGACCCACCAGGCTCATTTCATTAGTCAGATGCTTAGAAATGCAATTGTGTGAGGTGTGCTGAAGCCATTCAGAAACAATACAAACTAAAGAATTTGCTCTGTCTGTCATCATAGGAGATTCCCCCAAATCCCTGAATTGGAGAAGGCTACTGCTTTTCGATTACTGGACAAATATTATGCACCTACTCTGTGTTAGGAGCTGTGCCAGTATGGAGACTACAGTGGAGAATAAGGGAGGTTAATGTAACTGCCTTTTGGAGAACAGTCCATAGGACAATATACCACACAATCCCAGAGAATTAATTGCTCTTAAGGGATGTGCAATTACATATCACAATGTGGATATACAAACTACACTTTGATCCCCTCACACTCTTCTTATTTCTACACAAATGAGGAAACAGTGGGTTCTATTAGTTTGTTTATTCATTTTGTTTTATTTCAGGGGGAGATGTTGATCTTTGGATGGAGAATACATTAAAAGTAGGATGGGGTGGGATATATCAAGGCAAAGAGGGAAAAGAAACTTCTCAGTAAAGGCCACAAAACACCAAGGAGCCGAGCACCTCCTGGGAGCTCTGTGTAGCTCCTTATTGTGGAAGGCAGGTGAACTTTGGGAATAAGCACACATGGCTATTTTATGTTAGCTGTACTAGTAGGTTTCTATAAGATTTTTGGGTAAAAATAAATGTCACATGATGGTAATGTGTTATATAATAATTTATAAAAATGTTTTTCTCAATCTTTTTGTGTCTCTCAATCTCAATATTTCCCTTAGTCTCTCATATACACAGACTTTGCACAATTGTACAAATAATAGATATTTTGAATGACAAAGGCTGGCATATTTTCCAAAATTTTATGTTTGAAAGAGTGTTTTAAGTTAGTTGTGAGAAACTAGGCAATGTTTCACTATAGCACAGGGGCTGAAGAATCATAAAGCATTTGAAAGGACACAAACCGTGGAGTAAGACTGTCCTGAATTTAAATCCTGATTCTGTCATCTACCAAATGTCTGAGCTTAGGCAAGTAACTTACCAGTTGTATCTTACGTTTTGTCATCTGTAAAATGAGGATAATAAAACTGCTACCAGGCAAACGTACCATGTGAATTATATGAAGTCACATGTGTCAGGAGTCCTAAATCCATTTCTGTGGACTCCAGGATTTTATGCAAAATATTATATTTATATGCATTTGGGGGACATAAGTATGCATGAACCTTATCAGATTTGTCAGATTCCTCGAGTCATTAATCTCAATGTGCCCAAGGCTCACAACAAGGACTCCAAAAAGATGATGCCCCTATTCCCTTACGATGAAAATATTACATTTATGATTTTTCAAATAGTGAATATATACCTATGTTTTTACTGGAGATACAGTGAAGGTAATTTACTAATTGATTTCACCAACCAACACAATAACAAGACAGTTGCCAAATAGGATGGAATGAGGCAAGTGTTCAGGATTCTAGGGTGGGGGATTTATTCATCAGGCTTACAAGTGGCACAGCATAGGGGTTAGTAATTTGTTCCCCAGAATCACACAGTCTGAATTCAAAACTCAGTTGTGCCCCTGATGGGAGCAAATTTACATAAATATTATAAATTGACATACATATTATAGCTGGTAACAAATAAATCTCACTGTATTAAGCCTCTGACATTTCTTGCTTAAATCAAGTCTAATGGGCGGCTAAGGGAGTTTGTGGGATGTGCTTTCTTAAATCAATCTAAGACCCAGGCTCTGCTATTTTTGTGGCTCCACCATTGTCAGATGGCCTCAGCATGTCCTCCGTTCAGCCCCAGATTAGGAAAAGGCCATATGGAAGACCACCTACTTCTTCTCCATGGTCACCTGGAGGGGCTTACACTGTTCACATTCAATTGGCCAAAAACTGCATCACCACACCTAATTGCAGGGAAAGATTGAAGATGCAGGCTAGTACCCCGTAAATCAAAATGTATTTTGGTGAACTCCAAGTGTATGCAGTCACACTGCCTCTGTTGAACAGAGCAAGTCATTTCTTTTCTTCTCTCTAAGCCTCGCTTTTGCTGTATGTATGATAAAGAACTTAATACTTTTTTCATGGGGTTGTGGGCATTAGATGTACTAATCAGTGTAAAGTTTTTGCCTTGTTCCCTACGTAATGTAAGTGCTCAACAAATGTTTGCTGTCACTGTTTACATGATCATTTCTACAAGAGTCAGAAACACCTTTATGGAGAGAAGTTAATGCTGCCTGGATGAATACAGATTTCTCTCATCAACAGACTCTAAGGAATTTAGGGCCTCAAAAGGTTCCGTGAAAAAAAATAAACCAAAGTCTTGACATCTAATGTGTAAAAAGAGGCTCGGATGACATCTTGCTCAAGTTCAGATATGAGCTTCCCTAGAGCTCCTGGGATGAGAAAGAATGGATCCAAATTTTACTCTTTGATAAAGTGATTGTCACCCGATCTAATTGCTCCAGGCATCATTAAATGTGGACTGAGTTAGCGCCCAAATACCTTTTCATTCAGCTTTGTGTTTTAGGACTTGACCACCAGCTTCAGGGTGCTGAATGAAGAAAAAAAAGACAGAGCACCCACCAGAAACAAAACAACTGTACCCATAGATTATTCTGATTTTTCAAATAGTAACCTGGTTATGTTTGAGTGATATAAAATGCAGGCACATTTTCCCTGGCAATTTCAAGTAGAAATCAATGTAAGACATATTTTGATCTGGCACACAGAGCAATCTTTGCTTTTGGAATGTTTTTGTATATTTGTGCTTCTCTTCCTCTTCTTTCTGATATCCTTCCTTCCCACACAATTACTAGGTTTTCATCATGCACAGAGCATCTTAAACATCTTAAAATAGGCATATGCAATTGAAGACCACTTAGGAAATAGTAGATAGAAAACCAAACCAAGATAAAAAAAGCCTTTGAACTGACTGTAAATATGAACATTTAGAATTAGAATGAAAACTTCTAAAGCTAGAACTCTGTAAGGGGAGCTGTTTACCTGTTTATTTCTCTTCTGGGAAGCAGAAGCTTGATTTCCACAGTAAGGTGTTGTCCATATAGACTGATATGTATATCTATCAACTAATCGATTGATTTGTATTTATGTGTATATGTATATATATGTACATATATATTTAGATATATACCCATGTAGACTATGTATCTTTGTATGTCTATTGATCACCCAATATATATATATAGATAGATAGATAGATAGATAGATAGATAGATAGATAGATAGATAGATAGATAACTGGAGATGTCGTTTAACAAAGTGATATCAATAAGAGAAATATTTGATTAGAATGGTTGAGCCATCACTGTGCAATGAGAACTCCATAGATTTTACTATAATAATAATAATTATAGTTGATAATGATTTGATTTCTACTTTGGACCAAGCACTTTGCTACATACTTTGCATATGCATTACCGTGATGATGCACAGTAATCCTACAGAAATGTATTTTATGACTACAATTCATGGAAGAAGAAAGTAAGGCTTGGTAAGGTTGGTTGGTTCAGCTTCACCCAGGTGTCAAATGGTAGAACCAGGATTTGATTCCAGACCTTTCTATGATTTCTACGTGTTTTTCTCACCATACAACATAAAGAAAAATGTGTATAACACACACTTTTATAGTCATTGTTTTCTGCTTTCTCTTCACTTTTTATTTTCTCTGCTCTTATAGACTCCAGCAAATTGAATGTGCGTGTGTATTTCTTTTTGGGTCTAACATAACTTAGTGTCTCTTATTTATCTTCTGTCTCTACCAGTTTTGCCCTTCTGTTGGCCAAGCTGTGGAGTTGCAGGGAGAACCTTCAACTCGTTATGGTGAAAAGGATCATTTCCTACTTCAAAAAGTGGACATTATCAGCTCCTTTGCTATCCTCCTATTTGCTTCTCTCCACGGCAGAGGAAACCACAATCCTGTTAAATTCTGTGACTCTTCCTGTCTCTCTCCCTGAAGACATCAATAATACTGTTTTCTTCCTCTTTTATTGCTTGTTTCCTCCAAATTGCTTTTGTCATTTTGCCCTCTAACCTGTCTATATCTATTTCACTTATTATTTTATTTTACTTATTTTGGCATATGTTACTCATGTTAAACAATTTTCACACGTCTGGTAATTGCTGACTTTTTTCTCATATCAAGAGTAGAGCAAGCTGTTGGGGAGCTCTGGATGGGACTTGTTAAATGGGGCCACCATTTAGGGTGATCTGGCTGGTCAATGTCACTGGTTAACTTCAGACAATAGTTGTTTTAGATTTTTGACTTGAACTGGCTAGAATCCACAGAGAAGACATTTCTATTCTCCAGTGTGGCAAATGAAGCTTTACAAGTATTTGAGGAAGGAAAACTTCATACATGTGTTGAATCAGCCAACTCTGAAAAAAATAGTCATCATGATTTTAATTTGTATTTCCTTAATTACTAATGAGGGACTGTATGTACATAAATCTTTTCTGTTAAATGCCCACTCATGTACTTTGCACATTTTAAAAATCAGTTTTATTTTTATATATATATAGGAATTCTCTATATATTCTAATACTAATCCTTTGTTGTATATGTTGCAAAAGAGAAAATCACTTCTTAACCCCCACACATAATGACAGAATGTATTGAAAACTTATAGTCTAATAACAGAATCTGTCATTGATTACATCTAATCTTCATAACAATGATACAAGGAAGATGAGGTTTTTTTCCCCCTTTTAGACATGCAACTGAGGCTTTAGAACTTTTATGACTTTATTCAAGTCTCCTCAGTTTGTTAGACAAACCAAAATATAAATCCAAAACTGAGACCACTCTATTTTACCTACTATTCTGACATTTACTTCTCTCAAGAGAGTAAAATATTAGGATATATCTTTTTTTGAGTGGTCTTTGATATAATATATCACTTCTATTCTAAATTCTAAAATATATATCCAGAACTTAAATTGCAATTTTCCCCTCCTTCTTTCCTTCCTTCTTTTTTTCTTCTTTAAGAAATAGGCTAATAAATCTTATTTTGCTAAATTTTGTTTTGCTCAGTAGACAGGGAAGTAGATATCAAATTCTCTTTATGATTCACATTTTCTGTTTATTATTTGATTTAATTATATAGAAGTCTCCTCGCATTTCCTATTACTCTAATATTACATCAATTATTTGAAACAAGCTTTGAAATCAAACTAGGAAATAAAATGATCAGTTCTATGTATGCTGTATTATTAAGCAATAGAAGCCTGCTATAAAGTGTGGAAAATATGTAAGAGATAAGTGCTCAATATGCTAAAATGCACAGCTTTATAAAGAAAAGTTTCCTTTAGGGCATATTGTAGGAACTATGGATGGGAAATGATAGCAGAAAATGGTTTCAGTGTTTTCTTTAAGATCATGAAAGTGTTCCCAGATTGTATATGGTATGAAAGAAGTCAAACCCAAATCTGTATTCACCAGGCAATGCAATGGCCTTTGAAAAATGTTTTCCATGGAGAAGAAACCAGAATCATAACTAGGATCTAAGATTGCAGGTGGAAGGGTAATTACCCGCTAACAGAAGGTACCGCATTATTTCTGAACAAGGGAAAGAACTCTGCTCTTGAACTTCCTGCCCTGTTGGATAATGACATATATTGTATTTGGAGAACAGAAGATACTGGGCTGTCATTCACTCATTTCCCAAGTTTCCCTCTTCAGAGGTATAATGATTTAGGAGACAGTCAATAAACTTCTTTGAGCCTTTATTTCTTCACCTGTAGGAGGAAAATCTCTGCCACACCATCATCATTATAAGAATCAAATGATGTAATTACCTGAAAGTGCTTTGTAAGCAGTAATACACTGAACCAATTAGGTTATCATTAGTACTGTGATTAGCTAATCTCTGTTGCTAATTATGATGCATCAAGTGAAGTTTGCAATAAAGGTTTAAATACTGAATCACCTCTATGACTCAATAATTTCTGGGTGATGGGTCAAAATCATGGCATCTCTTTTGGGTTAGAGAAGCAAAATGGTGCTAGCGTGGCAGTCAGAGTGTGAGTTACACAGACTGAAGTTCCCCACTCAATCCTTTGTCTGCTAGCTGAGTGTCCTTGGGCAAGATTCTGAACCTCTGATTTCTGATTTCCTTATCTGTAAAAGAAGGGTGTTCATTTCTACTCGTAAGATGATAAACACAATCCATATGAAAAATTCCCGGAACTTACTAGGATTTAAGTAATTATTACTCCTATGCTTCCCCTCAAACCCATTTCATTCTGCATGTGCTCCGACTGATCATAAAACATTTTTGGGTGATTCTTAGGTGAAAAATTAAGTTCAGGCAGACACCAGAATTTGAAGAGAAGAGTAGTTTGCTGACTGAGTGGCAAATCCTCTATCTGGATCTGGCTACACATAGGAAAATAACAGTTGCATTCCTATTCGGTATGATATTTATATTTATTTTTTAAATAATTGGCGAGAACTTCAGCCTCTCTAGCTATGAGACCTTCTCTATCTGAGTTCTTGTCTTTCATTAGTCAAATGTGACTAACTGTCTTCCTCGCCCCAACTGTACTTGCCCTCACACTTTCCAGACAGGAAGGGTCTGGTTTGGAGTAAGCCTTTAATACACGGTGTGAAAGAATAAAGACATTCCTAGTTCTACTATTTGCTAACTCGGTATGTTCTCTCCTATAGGGAGGCCGCAGTGTCGCTATTGATGATGACGATGGAATGACATTGACGGCAGCTCTTCGCTTAGTTAGATGATCTATGTGCTGTACTAAGTTGTTTCATCTGATTTCTTAGTTGAATCTTCAGAACTGTTCTCTGCACAAGCTGATGGATTAACTGTGGAACAGGACAAGTCACCTCTTCAAACTTACATCTAGAATTTTATGGAGAGAGAGAAGGAAACAGAGGGACAGGGGGCAGAGAGGAGAGAAACAGATTATGTCCAGTTGCCAACTTACAGTAAAATACCAGGTTTGCTTTATTCAATATTCAGTATTAATATGTAGTACCATCTCAGGTTATGACTTGTTTTTCCCTGCCTTCCTAATTTTTTCCCATAATGGTTTTCTTATGTAAATAACCATCTATATTTTGCACTGTGTTTTTATATATGCCCTTCTGCTTATTGCATGATATATAGCTTTATATTTACTTTATAAGCCTCATGTCGTGACAAGTGAGGCTATGCTCAAATACCTTCTTTCCAGTCTGGAATAAGATTTACTACATCCTTTCACAAAAGTATTTTTGCCAAGAATCTGATGCCATGTATAGAAATCTGAATCATATTGATTGAGTTTTGCATGACTATCTATTCGTTTCCCCAGGCTTAATTTTTTTCTTCTAAATTCTCAAGTATTGGCAGAAATTCTACTCTCCATCTCATTAATTTCTTTCTCATGGCATAAATAATGGCATATTGGTTTCTTTTGTTGATTTTCTTAACCACCACAGGAATCTGTAGATTAAATAAATGTTCGTGGGCTTTTCATATATACTGAAGAACTGTTTTAGAAAGAAAGCAACCACCTCTTCTCTGCCATAGTCTTCCATTTTTTCACTATTTGATTTTCTTCCTGCCCATTTTAATGACACCTGGTACCTATCATAGTATCTGTTGCATAGTTACTACTTACTGTATATCAGAATTTGAGAACAAATAATAGTTTGATTTTGTTTTTATTATTTGAGGTCACTGTTGGCCCATAGCTTTGCATAATTATTTAAGGGGTTGCTTAAACTATCCTTAACTCATCACAGTCTACTCAGCGTTAATATTGTGCATGAAATGCAAAAGACATTGTAAGTATATGTTCAATTTGTCCCCATTCTTTCTGCTGCTATTGTTATATACAGCATAGCAGATCTAATAGTTTATAACTCCATGACGTTGTGGGATTTATATTTCTTATAGCAATTAGTAGGCATATATCTCATATTTTAATTATAAAAATCACATTATTTTACAATTCCACACATATTTACCATTCCTGATATTCTTTAAGATTTTTGTTTGTTAGCTCTGTGTCTACGTGGTGTCATTTCCCTCAAGCGAACAGAGGTTCTTTAGCGTTCCTTGTAGTGCAGCTCTATTGTGATGAATTCTTTATTGTAAAATGGCTTTAATTTGCTTTCATTTTTGAAAGATATATCTTCAAGATCTAAAATTTTGACTTGACAAAGTATTTATCCCTTTTAATGCTGTGAAGATTACCATTGTCTTATAGCTACTGTTTTATTCTGATGAGAAGTTAATTGTATTTCACATTGTTATTTGCATGTATGTAATGTGATTTCACTTTTCTCTTGGCTTTTAAGATGTCCTTTTTATCTTTGGTTTCAAGCTTTGACTCTGGTGTACTTTATACTTCTTTTACTTGCGGTTTGATAAGTTTTGTGTTTTTTTTTTAAAGTAATGCCTTTCACAGAATTTGGGAATTTTATTCCTTCAACTTTTTTCCCCCCAATTCCATTCCTTCTCCCTTTTTCTTTTGGGACTCAGATTACATATATTTTAGACAGCTTCATATGTTCTTATAGTCAATGAGGTTCTTTGTTTTTGTAAAATATTTTTTCCTATATTTTAGTTGGATAATTTATTTGTATTGCTGTATCTTAAGGTTCACTAACCCTTCCTTCTACTATCTCAAAACTTATCTCAAGCCCTTATGCAAATTTCTTAAAATTTCAGATATTATATAGGCTTAGAATTTTCATCTAGTGTTCTTTGTCATTTCTGTTTTCCTTATTCCTCATCTGTTTTTTCATTTTGACCAGCTCATCTTTGAGTCATTGCACATTTTTTCTCTTTTTTAGTTTTTATTTATTTTTATTTTTTATTTTTTAAATTTTGTTATCATTAATCTACAATTACATGAAGAACATTATGTTTACTAGGCTCTCCCCTACCCCAAGTCCCCCCCACAAACCGCATTACAGTCACTGTCCATCAGCATAGTAAGATGTTGTAGAATCACTACTTGTCTTCTACATGTTGCAAAGCCCTCCCTTTTCCCCCGTCCCCCACATTATACATGCTAATCATAATAACCCCTTTCTTCTTCCCCGCCCTTATCCCTCCCTACCCTCCCATTCTCCCCAGTCTCTTTCTCTTTAGTAACTGTTAGTCCATTCTTGGGTTCTGTGATTCTGCTGCTGTTTTGTTCCTTCAATTTTTCTTTTGTTCTTATACTCCACAGATGAGTGAAATCATTTGGTATTTGTCTTTCTCTACTTGGCTTATTTCACTGAGCATAATACCCTCTAGCTCCATCCATGTTGTTGCAAATGGTAGGATTTGTTTTCTTCTTATGGCTGAATAATATTCCATGGTGTATATGTACCACATCTTCTTTATCCATTCATCTACTGATGGACACTTAGGTTGCTTCCATTTCTTGGCTATTGTAAATAGTGCTGCAATAAACATAGGGGTGCATCTGTCTTTTTCAAACTGGGCTGCTGCATCCTTAGGATAAATTCCTAGAAGTGCAATTCCTGGGTCAAATGGTAAGTCTATTTTGAGCATTTTGAGGAACCTCCATATTGCTTTCCACAATGGTTGAACTAATTTACATTCCCACCAGCAGTGTAGGAGGGTTCCCCTTTCTCCACAACCTCGCCAACATTTGTTGTTTGTCTTTTGGATGGTAGCCATCCTTACTGGTGTGAGGTGATATCTCATTGTGGTTTTAATTTGCATTTCTCTGATAACTAGTGATGTGGAGCATCTTTTCATGTGTCTGTTGGCCATCTGAATTTCTTCTTTGGAGAACTGTCTGTTCAGCTCCGCTGCCCATTGTTTAATTGGATTATTTGCTTTTTGTTTGTTGAGATGAGTGAGCTCTTATGTATATTTTGGATGTCAAGCCTTTATCGGATCTGTCATTTATGAATATATTCTGCCATACTGTAGGGTACCTTTTTGTTCTATTGATGGTGTCTTTTGCTGTACAGAAGCTTTTCAGCTTGATATAGTCCCACTTGTTCATTTTTGCTTTTGTTTTCCTTGCCTGGGGAGATATGTTCATGAAGAAGTTGCTAATGTTTATGTCCAAGAGATTTTTGCCTATGTTTTTTTCTAAGAGTTTTATGGTTTCATGACTTACATTCAGGTTTTTGATCCATTTTTAATTTACTTTTGTGTATGGGGTTAGACAGTGATACAGTTTAATTCTCTTACGTGTATTTGTCCAGTTTTGCCAGCACCATCTGTTGAAGAGACTGTCATTTCCCCATTGTATGTTCATGGCTCCTTTATTGAATATCAATTAACCATATATGTTTGGGCTAAGGTCTGGAGTCTCTAATCTGTTCCACTGGTCTGTGGCTCTGTTCTTGTGCCAGTACCAAATTGTCTTGATTACTATGGCTTTGTAGTAGAGCTTGAAGTTGGGGAGTGAGATCCCCGCCACTTTATTCTTCTTTCTCAGGATTGCTTTGGCTATTTGGTGTCTTTGGTGTTTCCATATGAATTTTAGAACTATTTGTTCCAGTTCGTTGAAGAATGTTGTTGGTAATTTGATAGGGATTGCATCAAATCTGTATATTGCTTTGGGCAGGATGGCCATTTTGATAATATTAATTCTTCCTAGCCAAGAGCATGGGTTGAGTTTCCATTTGTTAGTGTCCTCTTTAATTTATCTTAAGAGTGTCTTATAGTTTTCAGGGTATAGGTCTTTCACTTCTTTGGTTAGGTTTATTCCTAGGTATTTTATTCTTTTTGATGCAATTGTGAATGGGATTGTTTTCCTGATTTCTCTTTCTATTGGCTCATTGTTAGTGTATAGGAAAGCCACAGATTTCTGTGTGTTAATTTTGTATCCTGCAACTTTGCTGTATTCTGATATCAGTTCTAGTAGTTTGGAGTGGAGTCTTTAGGGTTTTTTATGTACAATATCATGTCATCTGCAAATAGTGACAGTTTAACTTCTTCTTTATTAATCTGGATTCCTTGTATTTCTTTGTTTTGTCTAATTGCCGTGGCTAGGACCTCCAGTACTATGTTAAATAACAGTGGGGAGAGTGGGCATCCCTGTCTGGTTCCCGATTTCAGAGGAAAAGCTTTCAGCTTCTTACTGTTCAGTCTGATGTTGGCTGTGGGTTTATCATATATGGCCTTTATTACGTTGAGGTACTTGCCCTCTATACCCATTTTGCTGAGAGTTTTTATCATGAATGGATGTTGAATTTTGTCAAATGCTTTTTCAGCATCTATGGGGATGATCATGTGGTTTTTGTCTTTCTTTTTGTTGATGTGGTGGATGATGTTGGTGGATATTTGAATGTTGTACCATCCTTGCATCCCTGGGATGAATTCCACTTGGTCGTGGTGTATGATCCTTTTGATATATTTTTGAATTCGGTTTGCTAATATTTTGTTGAGTATTTTTGCATCTATGTTCATCAGGGATATTGGTCTGTAATTTTTTTTTTTGGTGGTGTCTTTGCCTGGTTTTGGTATTAGGGTGATGTTGGCTTCATAGAATGAGTTTGGGAGTATTCCCTCCTCTTCTGTTTTTTGGAAAACTTTAAGGAGAATGGTATTATATCTTCTCTCTATGTCTGATAAAATTCCGAGGTAAATCAGTCTGGCCTGGGGGTTTTGTTCTTGGGTAGTTTTTTGATTACCACATCAATTTCTTTGTTGGTAATTGGTTTGTTTAGATTTTGTGTTTTTTCCTTGGTCAGTTTTGGAAGGTTGTATTTTTCTAGGAAGTTGTCCATTTCTTCTAGGTTTTCCAGCTTGTTCACATATAGGTTTTCATAGTAGTCTCTAATAATTCTTTGTATTTCTGTGGGGTCTGTTGTGATGTTTCCTTTCTCGTTTCTGAATCTGTTGATGTGTGTCGATTCTCTTTTTCTGTTAATAAGTCTGGCTAGAGGCTTATCTAATTTGTTTATTTTCTCAAAGAACCAGCTCTTGGTTTCATTGATTTTTGCTATTGTTTTATTCTTCTCAATTTTGTTTATTTCTCCTCTGATCTTTATTATGTCTCCTTCTGCTGACTTTAGGCCTCATTTGTTCTTCTTTTACCAATTTTGATAATTGTGACATTAGACTATTCATTTGGGTTTGTTCTTCCTTCCTTAAATATGCCTGGATTGCTATACTTTCCTCTCAAGACTGCTTTCACTGCGTCCCACAGAAGTTGGGGCTTTGTGTTGTGGTTATTTATTTCCATATATTGTTGGATCTCCATTTTAATTTGGTCGTTGATACATTGACTATTTAGAAGCATGTTGTTAAGCCTCCATGTGTTTGTGAGCCTTTTTGCTTTCTTGGTACAATTTATTTCTAGTTTTATACCTTTGTGGTCTGAAAAGTTCGTTGGTAGGATTTCAATCTTTTTGAATTTACTGAGGCTGTTTTTGTGGCCTAGTATGTGGTCTATTCTGGAGAATGTTCCATGTGCACTTGAGAAGAATGTGTAACCTGTTGCTTTTGTGTGTAGAGTTCTATAGATTTCTATTAGGTCCATTGTTCTAGTGTGTTGTTCAGTGCCTCTGTGTCCTTACTTATTTTCTGTCTGGACTGAGTCTTTCTGTCCTTTCTGTCCTTTCTGTCCTTTGGAGTGAGTGGTGTGTTGAAGTCTCCTAAAATGAATGCATTGCAGTCTATTTCCCCCTTTAGTTTTGTTAGTATTTGTTTCACATATGCTGGTGCTCCTGTATTGGGTGCATATATATTTATAATGGTTATATCCTCTTGTTGGACTGAGCCCTTTATTGTTATGTAATGTCCTTCTTTATCTCTTGTTACTTTCTTTGTTTTGAAGTCTATTTTGTCCGATATTAGTACTGTAACACCTGCTTTTTTCTCCCTATTGTTTGCATGAAATATCTTTTTCCATCCCTTGACTTTTAGTCTGTGCATGTCTTTAGGTTTGAGGTGAGTCTCTTGTAAGCAGCATGTAGATGGGTCTTGTTTTCTTATCCATTCAGTGACTCTATGTCTTTTGATTGGTGCATTCAGTCCATTTACATTTAGGGTGATTCTCGATAGGTATGTACTTATTGTCATTTCAGGCTTTAGATTCGTGGTTACCAAAGGTTCCAGGTTACTTTCCTTACTATCTAAGACTCTACCTTAACTCTCTTAGTATGCTGTTACAAACACAATCTAAAGGTTCTTTTCTATTTCCCCTCCTTTTTCTTCCTCTTTCATTCTTTATATATTAGGTATCAAATTCTGTACTCTTTGTCTATCCCTTGATTGACTTTGGGGATAGTCAATTTAATTTTGCATTTGCCTCGCAATCAGCTGCTCCACCCTCCTTACTGTGATTTTACTACCTCTGGTGACAGCTATCCAACCCTAGGAACACTTCCATCTATAGCAGTCCTTCCAAAATAGACTGCAGAGATGGTTTTTGGGAGGTAAACTCTCAGTTTTTGCTTATCTGGAAATTGTTTAATCCCTCCTTCAAATTTAAATGATAATCTTGCCGGATAAAGTAATCTTGGTTCCAGGCCCTTCTGCTTCATGGCATTAAATACATCATGCCACCCCCTTCTGGCCTGTAAGGCTTCTGCTGAGAAGTCTGATGGGCTTTCTTTGTATGTGATCTTATTTCTGCCTCTGACTGCTTTTAACAGTCTGTCCTTATCCTTGATCTTTCCCATTTTAATTACTATGTGTCTTGCTGTTGAGTATAGCCATGGAGTTTTTTTGAGACTTTCCCAGATTGGGGAAGTTTTCAGCAACTACCTCCTCAAAGACACTTTCTATCCCTTTCTCTCTCTCTTCTTCTTCTGGTATCCCTATAATGCGAATATTGTTCCGCTTGGATTGGTCACACAGTTCTCTCAATATTCTTTCATTTTTAGAGATCCTTTTTTCTCTCTGTGTCTCAGCTTCTTTGTATTCCTCTTCTCTGGTTTCTATTTGATTTATTTTCTCCTCCACCATATCCAACCTCCTTTTAATACCCTCCATCATGCTCTTTAATGATTGTATCTCTGACCTGAATTCATTCCTGAGTTCTTGGATGTCTTTCCATACCTCCATTAGAATGTTGATGATTTTTTTTTTGAACTCCCTTTCAGGAAGAGTCATGAGGTCCATATCATTTAAAACCTTCTCAGGATTTGTATTAACAATTTTACTCTGGACAAGGTTCCCTTGATGTTTCATGTTTGTACATGGCACCCTCTAGTGTCCGGAAGCTCTATTCTGGAGCTGCTGAGCCCCTGAAGCAATGTCGGGGGTCGCAGGGGAGTGGTACTGGTGCCTGCGGGTAGCAAAGAGCTGTTCCCCGCCTCCTGGCTCCTGTGCCTGTCTCCACTGCCTGAGCCAGTGGGCCGGTCACACAGGTATAAGTTTTTGTCCCAGAGCAGCCAGATATGGATCCCTGCTTTCCACAAGCAGCCGGAATCCCAGTCTCCCCAGGAACTCTGCCTGTATTAACTTTCCATGGGAGTCTCATGAAAGCACCATGAAATGTAGGTTTGTGCTCCCAGAGCAGATCTCCGGAGATAGGTATTCAGCAGTCCCAAGCCTTCCACTCCCTCCCTGCTCCATTTGTCTTCCTCCCGCCGGTGAGCTGGGGTGGGGGAGGGGCTTGCATCCCACGGAGCCACAGCTCTGGTACGTTACTCTGTTCGCTGAGGTCTGCTCTTTTCTTCAGGTGTGTCTATTCTGACACATCCTCTTTCCTGTTGCTCTCTCAGAATTAGTTGCACCAATTGAATTTTCTGATTGCATCCAGTTTTAGAAGGAAGCCTCTGTCTCTGCTCTCACGCCGCCATCTTTAATCCTCTGATTTGAGTTATTGCACATTTTGATAGGAGGTAAATTAAAGTCTTTATCTGCATATGCCAACATCTGGGTCTTCTACTTGTCAGTTCTTACCCCTTCTTCTTTCTCTTGATCATGGGTTACATTTTTCCATTTCTGTTCAAGACAAGTTTTTTTTTAATTGTTCAGAAGCCTTTGTAGGTGGCGATTCTCAATGGGTTCTAGATTCTGTTCTCTTTTTCTGAACAGTGCTGACTTTTATCTAGTGATTTTGAAAAAACTCCATGGCTATACTCAAATTCCAAATTATATCTCCCCTAAAGTGCACTGCAGATGAAATATCTGACATTTTTGTTTGTTTGTTTCTTCGTTTTCCCTCCCAATCTCCTGGGTACTACTTTTGCTGGAAGACAGGGCATTTTTTTGTGCGCAGTTTGCCTATTTTCAGGACTTAGCCAGGGATTTGGTTGGAGTTTTCAAGTAGATCTTAAAGGTTCTCCCCTGTGGTTCCCTCCATTCTGGGATTTTATCTCTCATACTCTATATACACTTGGCCTCAAACTCTATCTTTCCCTTTCTCAAGACAGTAAGTCTGGATTTCTGCTTGAATTCTAGCCACAAAGTCCTGGATGGACTGGAACGTGTACTCAGGCAGATAAACATGAAGTTTTCTCAGTGCAATATTCTCCTTTCCTCCAGTGTCCACCATGTTTTCTCTTTCCCCAGTGCATTCATACAGTTGATCTTTGGGTCATTATTTTATAATTGCTATCTATCAGATGATTAGTCTAATACAAGTTACTCTACCATTACTAAAAGAGGAATTCTTCCTTCTACTAGAATTATAATTTTGATATTATTAATTCAAGAAATTTCTAATGAAATATTTCTGGCACTAGTGTCCTTTTTTTTTTTTCTTACTCTTTTTCTTGTACAGTGGCATTGTGGCTGCAGTTTGGTGGCACTGAAAGTAACTGGCTAATTTAGAAAGAGTACAGAATCTTAATGGCTATAAGGAGGGCACATAGAGAAAAATAGTACAGTGTATTATTAATGGCTTTTCTAGTTCATTAGTCTCTAAAGAAGTTCTTAGTTTTTGGTGACACTGGTTGATCAGAGTAGATTCCTACCTAAAATGGGAGATAAAAGTCTACCAGTACTGGGGGTTAGGAATTTTACTGCTCCTCTAGAAATCTGAAACTGGCTAGCTTGTTTATTACTCTCTTATATACAGCTTACCTAGTGATTATTTATAGCTATAAACAATCTTAATATTGATTAAAATCATTGAACTTTCACATCTCTGTAACTAAACTTTTATTTAATGGTGCTGCATTTTTACCTTTTCCAGAATGAGTGAGTCAGCACACACTTATCCTGAGTTGTTTTCTGCCTTCTGTGTTTTAGCATCTTCAAAAAGATGCTTTATCACCATAGCTAAACATCTGTACTCAATAATTTTAAACATTTGACACTTTGAGAATTAAACGTATAGACATATTTCAAAAATAAATTTTAACATTTCATAAAATGTGCTATAGTGTTTGCAAACAGCAAATCCACTAATCTGTAAACATTAATTTTTATTTAAGTAAGTACTTATTTAAATGGAATTATTTTTGGGAAATCAGAGGTGAGAGTTCAAGAACATAATTTTTATTAAAGCCATGGGGCCCATATTGAAATTCTACTTCGAAAAATGGCAACTAGGTAATTCGTCCTGTTGTGATACTCTTTCAATGTGACCATTTCATTGAATCCAAAGATTCAAATTCTTTATGGATTAGAAGGGATGCAAGGATAACAAGCCCATAAATCTTACTAATGTCCTTATAACAAACAAAGCAAAATTCTTCTGTTATTTCTCACACAAGATATGTTTTAGCTTTCATCTACTGAGAGGTTGCACCTGTGTTAATCATGATCATCCTCTCATTATCACAACAAAAAAAATGCTTAAATTACACGTGCTATTTCTGAACGCCATCTGTCAAAGTTTTGCTATGAACATAGCTGAGCTATAGAATTGTGAGCTCTAATACTGCACGTCCTCTGTGCTGCTTCATCTCTAGTTCATTCCTGGGGCACCACAGGCCATTTTTCAAGCAAGCAGTAATCTACGTGACCAGATCATTGATCAAAAGATTCTGTCAGACAGGATGACTATTCTAGGTGGCAGGGAATAACTACAGTGAACACAAACAGCCATTTCTCCTTGGCCCATTTAATCTTTCTTAAACTCAGACAAATCTTCATTGTAAGCTTTTTCTAAATCATCTCTGCTATCATGTTATTAGGTAGTGTGAAGGTATGGAAGCATAAAACAAGAGATGCACTTGGGGAAATGCAAAGAGCCAGTGGTAGTGGAGGAAGTAAAGGTACCTGAAGTGCATTAGAGAGAGAGTTTGGAAGTGTGTGTGTGTGTGTGTGTGTGTGTGTGTGTGTGTGTGTGTGTAAGAGGGCATTTAAAAAATAAACTTTCTTATTTTGGAATAATTTTAGGTTTACAAAAAAAAAACTTACAAGTTTAGTGCAAAGAGATCCACATATCTTTTGCCCAATTTCTCCTATTGTTAATATTTTACATTATCATGGTACATTTGTCAAAACTAACATTGGTGCATCAGTATTAATTAAATTCCAGACTTCATTTGGATGTCATCAGTTTTTCCATTTATGTTCTCTTTTTGTTCAGTATCTAAATTAGTAAATTACTTGCCTTAATGGTCATGTCCCTTTGGTGTCCTATGATCTGTCAAATTACTCAGTTTTTCTTTGTTATTCAGACCTTGACAGTTTTAGAAGTACTGACTGATCAGCTGTTTTATACAATGCCCCTCAATTTGGGTTTTTCTAATGTTTTTCTCATTAGATCAAAGTTACGATCTTTTTGAAAGAATATCACAAATTGTCCTTCTCATATCCTATCAGCGGTACCTGATGTCCACGTGACATACTGGAGATGACAACCTTCATCAAATGATGAAGATGGTGTATGCCAGGTTCGTCTACTGTAGAGTACTATTTTTTCCTTTTCCTTCTCAACTCATTGGAAACCAATAATAAATCTAGTCCAACATCAGTAGAAGAGGGTTGAAGCTCCATTTCTTGGCTGAGGAATATCTGCATTTATTATTTCTGTAAGGAAACTTTGTTTCTTCTTAGGAAACATTTTTTGTTTTAATAATAAGTTGAGATATTACTGATACTTACAGGGCAGGATGCAAGGACGCTGTCTTGCAATTTGTGAGTGATTCCTCTGTAATGAAGAAGTGCATGTCTCCAAACACCAACAGCCCTTCCTTTGAGAAGCAGTCTAGTGCATGCATTCACCTCTAAGGAGTGAAACTTGGTTCTTGCAGGTCAGAAAAAAAATCTTCCTCTTGTTTCGTATGGAGTGCAGATGTGCAAAATAGTAAAGAGCAGATACACAGTTAACCCTTGAACAACATTGGGGATTAGGAACACCAACTCCTCCATACGGTTGAAAATTCACCTACAACTTCTGACTCACAAAAACTTAACTCTTAACAGCATACAGCTGACCAGAAGCCTAACCAATAAAAGCAATTGGTTAACACATATTTGTATGTGACATGTATTATATACTGTACTCTTACAGTGTAAACTTAGAGAAAAGTAAATATTTTCTCAGTTGTTAGAACTCTCCCATGTATCAAAAATGTTCCAATATATTGACATTTTTTTAATATATTGAAAACAATCCACATGTAAGTGGATCCACACAGTTCAAACCAGTGTTTGACCCCTATTCAAGGGTCAACTATATAGTATTCCTGTGGTATTGAAATTTTACAAAGGACAATTAGGAAGAGTATATCTAAAAGTATTCTTAGAGCTTGATTATAGAAAAAAAAAAGGGTTGGGAAACATTGGTCCAAAGGAGTGGGAGTGTGTGGAACTGCACGAGAGGAGGCTTTGGGTGAGGAGGCTGTCGAGGAGGAGACCTCAGCTTCCCTCCAGATCAAGCATATTAGGGAACGAAATGGAAACATTTGGCTTAGAATTTATTTGTGTGTGATCTTGGAATTATTCCCTTTTTCAAAATTTTGGTCCCTCCGAAGAAGGTGCAGAGTTATTAAAAAAAATTGCAAGGAAAAATAGATTATATTTTTATATAGTTTTTCCAAAGCCTATAACATTTTGGAGTGCATTACTTATGTATAACCCCATTGCTCATACTTCCCCATGTTTTTATTATAGTTTCCCTTTAGGTTCGCAGACATTCCTGGGTCACTGGACTCTGGAATTTGGTAGAGTGATGGGTGTCCATTCTATGGCTTTTCTTCTGGGTTAACTCTGAGAGGAGGCACTGAGATATGGCTTCAAGATATTGTGCATTTTTAAGACAAGCATCTGAGTGTAAACAAATAGACTTTAATTTTTTGATAGGAAGCATGGAGGGGAGTAAAAACCAAACATTTATCTCATTCTGAGATCTAATCATGAGGTAATATGTGCTAGAAAGTTTGCAAAATAAAGGAAAGTAGAACGAATAGAATGCATATGCCATATAATTTCATGGCAGTTTTAGTACTCTGCTATTCAGTATTTTTTCCATGACTATAAATATAAATATATATATATTTATTTCTTTTTTAAATGTTGACTTTTAATAACTATACTATCCCAACATTTAAGCTGCATATATATATATATACTTTTTTCAATCAAACTTTCATTCTTCCTACTCATTATTCAATTTCTTTACACTCAAATAGTCTCAACTTAATATCCCTTGCCTTCTTTTATGAACAACTCTATCATTCTTTCTTTTCTAACTTCATGACCTTTAGCTATGTGAATTATCTAAGGCTGCCCTTTAAACACCATTCTTCTGTGGACAAAGCACAGAGAGAAGTTCAAAAAAAATAATAAGTGAGTCTTATTTAGTACAATGCAAAACTTTGAATGATTATGGAAATGAGCAGTTATATTTAATGCATCTCACAGTCAGATGTGTGTATACATTATAATGACACCAAAATAGAGGTCCTAAATGAGTTCAAGGACCCCAGTCAGGATTTATGGCTTCCCAGGGTACTGAAGTAAGTAGGAAATTAGATTGCCAAACCACTGATCTTTGAAGAATAATAGGGAGTCAGAGAGGACCAGGGAGACTGAAGGCAGAAAAGAGATATCCTGGTTTTCAAAAAGACAAGGAAGCTTATATTTTTTAAGCAGTGAGCTGGGAGCATGGCATTCATACCCAATGAAGTTAATATGTTTATTATATTTGACTTCTTAATCTGCATTCCTGATTCCTAAGGCTATTACAAATTTTCTTTGATGTCTCCTTTTGAATCTCAGGTCATGTAATTTGGTGGTCATAGTGGTGGCTGTGGTGGGAGGTGACCCTGCCTCTGCTCCTGTGGGTGCATTCTGAGTGACTTAACACTATCAACATATTGTGCTTCCGTGGTCCTAGTGACTTGTTGGTGTGTGGGCATGTGACACGCTTGGACCAGAGAGAGAGAAGGTCAGATGTTGTTTTTCCACTGGGAGGGAGTAGCTCCTGTCTTCACTAGAGATTAGGGACCTGAGAGAATCTGAAGGGGCTGGAGGTGTAATGGGGTCTGCAGAAGAGAACATGGTAGACAGATAATGAAGCCAACAAACGCAATGGAACAGTCAATGGGAATACATCTTGATGCCATCCTGAGGGTCTCTGAATCTGACCAGGGTTGAAGATAGACCGACTCTTCAAATGTTAACTTATGTAATTTTAAAATTCCTCATTGACTGCTTTTGCTTGATCCTGGTTGCTTGCTTTGGAGTGTGGATTTTCTTTAGTATCTTTTTAAAATCTTTTTAAAAAAATTAGATCTTACTGTACTGAAGAATGTGTTTCTTGAGTAATATTACCAATCTCCATGATTTCAATGATAATCTTCATGCTGATGACTCCCAAATATTTATTTCCGGTTCCCTAAGTGACAGGTATCTATTTCCAAGAGCCTCCTGTATTCATCTACTTGAGAACACTTCAGAATATTTTATCTTCTCCCAATGGTGAAGCTGTCTCCTCTAACCTCAATTTCAGTTAATAGAATAACCATTCACCTATTTTCTCTAAGTGTCACTTGTACCAACCTTGAAACATCCCAATTTTCACCCCTAAATCCTATCATCACATTAGACCAATTATTCTCAAATGTAGTATGCATTAAATCTACCTGTAGATTCTAATTTTCCCTCCCTCTGCCAAGATTTGGATTCATTTGTTGTGGGGTTAGGGTCCAGGATGCATATTTTCATCAAGCTCCTCAAGTGATTCTGATGTACATTGTTTGTGGACCATATTGTGGAAAAAAAAGTGACACTTAGATCATAGAATTATTTGGGACAAAAGTCATGACTTATGCCCAGCATTTAGGAAAATGCTTGATATATACTGTTAAAATATCAGAGAAATGAATGGAACGTCAATGCAATAAACTTAGAAATGTTGCTAATTTGGCCATTTCCACCATTAAGTCTGCCATTGCTTTACTCTATTTAAAGATTGATCTATGACAGTAAACTTATTAGAATATCTGAGTGAGGTCTAAACATCTGTGTTGTTAAATATAAGCCCAAATTATTCTTATGAAACAAAGAAAACTAAAAGGTTAAAGAAACAGTAGAGTATTCCCTCATTACATTTCACTTGTACTCTCAAAACTGTATCCCTTATCAACAAATTTTTCCTGTATTTCCACAGAAGTTATCTTTGCAAAACACATGTTTATATATGTGATTCTTTTTACAGCATTTATATAGGCTCTTCATTTCCTAGAAAATAACATCCCTAGATGCCAGTCTCTTTTATGACTAGATGGCTTTGTGTATGATGCTTCATTGGAAAGGTTTACTCTCTCTACTTTGAGAAAAGAAACAGGTAGATGTATGGATTGTAGATAGATGGCATTCTTCCATTAAGATCCAGCTAAATGGCACCTCATCAGTAAGGTTGTGGCACCTTCTCAAGCAAATCTGTTTGCTTCATCTTATGCTGAGAAGAGCTTTCTTTATGTCTTCCAGTACATATTATAAAGTTGTATTCTGTTGTTTTCATTTGCATACCGTTTGTTGGAAAATAAAACAGTTATACTTTCCAGAGTCACTAAACATTTTGGTAATAGTCAAATATTTCAATCAAGCTCACATATCAAACTAATTATTGGAGGCTTCCACAAGCAGGGTTCTGATGGATGGCAAAATGTGAATGTCTGAAACACTCATGCTTACAGCTGATGATCCCAGCGTTCCATGGGATGGATACTGAAGAGGTTTCTAAAAGAAATGCTGCTAAGCTGGCAAAAGTAGATATCCTGTACACAGTACTTTCAGGATAAGTGCCAAGACCATTAGTGTTACAAAGGTTTTCATCTATCTAGTCTCTGCTAATGATCTCCAACCTCACCTTTTCTTCCTTTTTTCCCTCATATTCTGTACCCTAACTATAATGGACTGCTCACCAGTATGTAAATCAAATACAATATCTCTTTTCTCCTTCTTTTGTATAACTTGGTTATTATGCTTAGAAAACCTCTATTCTTTTCTCCCCTCCACCTTCCCAGATAACTTCTAAGTTCAGTTCAGGTTTTACTTCCTCAGGTACAACCACTGTGAATGGCCTTCCCGCTTCTATTGTGAGAGACCATCTTCTGTGCCTCTAAATGTCACATGCCGTTTCATTCTTCACACGGATGTTTATTTTGCTATGATAAGCCCAAGCTTCATCACTCCTGCATACTTTGTATTCACCACAAACCTTAATAAATTAATTAATGATGAATTAACATAATTAAGAGTCAATATAATAGATTATTAATATGTCAATAAACTAATTAATATATGATAGAATGAGGCTTTATTAACACTGCCTTTGCCTCATTCCACCACGCCCGGCTTTTCCCCCTCTCCTGTCCCTCACACTTCCAAACATACAACAACCTAATCACACTTACTTTTCAACAGGTTAATGATAGCTCCTGGACCTGTGAAATTTTCTGATTTACAAAACTGAAGGAGAAGATCAGAGCATTCTCCCCAAGTTTCTGTGCATTAGAGTATCCCTGAGCTAACTTGTATTTATAGTTTTCTTATTCTAATTTTTTGAATAATTTATAGAAAGACTGGGTTGCTGTTTTTGCACACAAAAAAAAACATTTTTCAGGCTTTGATTTGGACACCACAAAGAGGAAAGATGTAAGACCTTTAAAAAATCATTGTTCATCTAGACAAGAGTAACTATAATCCAAAAGATTTGTAGAGATTGTTCAAGGTGGCAGAATAACTATGTAATAACTAAGTCTACCTTCCCAGATTTTACTGGAGAGATGCTTGAAATTCATCATTACCAGACTCCTGTAACCTTGGTATCCTCTGACTTCATTTCTAAGTTAAATTTGTATGGCTAGGCAAGAGATAAATTAGATACATGGGCTATATCACTAGTTCTATTAGGCTGGGAAACAGGATTCTGTAAAACTATCTGGAGATAACTGAAAAGATTCTGATTTTTCCTCCTCTCCTCTTTCCCCTCCTCTTTATTCTAAGATGGCAATTGAAATACCTGTATTTAAATGGTAGGGTGGAAGGTCATGGGTGGTGGTGTCATAATTTTTGTCCTACTTCCTTTTACTCATCACTAGTTTCCTAGACTCTATTTTTAACCAAATAAATTTGTATTTGGGGAATAGATGATGGTATGTGCAACCCCATGAAATAGGGGAGCACCATATGTACAGGACCAGATGAGTATTTTAGTGTATCTAAAACTTTACTGCCTACACATGGCTCTTTGAAATAATTAAATTTGAATAAAATTAAATATCAAATTCTTTACTCACACAGGCTACATTATAAGTACTCCATACCCACATGTGGCTACCTACCATGTTGAACAGAACATAAAGGACAGACCTCGCATTCTATCTCATCTCCTTAGGTAGCATATATCTGACGTGCTCCCTGTTCATCATTCACCCTGGCTCACACTTCCTGGTTCTCTACTTTAGTGAGACCCTTCTTCCTTTCTTGTGAATTCTTGACACAGTTTGCGAGTGTCCACTGATTTTGCTAGTAACCAAATCTTCATTGCTCTAAGCTCCATTAGGGAAAGTACCATCACAGCAAATAGATTCAATAAATGTTTTTGAATAAATGACTGGATAGGATAGTAGATGCTGTGGCTTGGGAAAAAGTCAGCACAATATCAGAAGGGATGTGGAGGTTAGAGAACTTAAACAGGAATAAGACACCATAATTTTATTTTTAAGTGAGACCATTTATACTCCTAATCAAGTGGATACTGTAGGGGAGGAGCAGTTCTTTTACCTGCTACCTTTCTGTACTCTTTGGCTGAGACCTTATAAATTGGAGTGACAAAAAATAGATTAACAAGAGAAAAACAAATAGAAGTTTATTAGCATGTGCATCACAATTCCACATGGGAGCACGCAGAGAGAAGTGACACAAAGGGCTGGTTAGAACTTGGGTGTATGTAACATCCTAACAAAGGAAAAATAAATTTCTAGAGAAGTGATAAGACAAAAATATTTTAAGTGTCTGGGGCAACAAATTGTGAGAAGGCAAATGTATAGGAAAAAATGGTGGATAAAGGTTCGTTAGTAAAGTTTATTTTGCAGGTTCCTCTGGTGCTGCCTCCCTGTTGATTAAAGTCTAAAATTGTCTTGAATGATAAACTTTTGTCCTTTCTGGTGGAAAGGAGAGGGGCACACCTTTTAAAATTTATGTCCTGCTTTTGGCAAATAGAGGGAGGGCAGAAAGCTTTATTGTATTTACTTCTTCTCAGTTACCTGTAGTTCAAATACGTGCTTATGCCAAAGGCATATTTTGAAGTGGGCTATTCGGCCCATGTGCGATGCCTGATATCCTTAACCCCAAGCCCAACCACTGTGGCATGTTCATTCTAGACACATGCCATCATGGCATCGTACTTGACGATTTTCATGAGAGAGATCTGTGTGTGTGTACGTGTGGCACTGCCTTGTTCTCTTTTTAGGCACACAGTTTCTTTCAGTAGCATTACAAAAATGTGAAAATCTTGTTAGGCATTCATACTGAGTTTAGAGAAGATACTTCGAAGGATAAACTTGAGGATGCTTATCTAATAAGCCCTAAAGATAATCATATAAAAATCCCACCTAGGATTCAAACTACACTTATTATATTCCTTAATAAAGCAGTAATTTTTCCTTTTGTCCCAGCTACAGAATGTTCTTTATTTCTAATTTTCAGATATGACGTGATTATCTGACTTTATGAAGTTAGAGTTGCAACTAACTCCTCAGAATGCTTTATTTCAGTCCTTCAAAAAGAGATAAAAGAAAAAAACCATCCAAGTTGGACACACTATTTCCCAGTTGGTAAGCAGTAAAACTGACACTTTTTTTTTTATGTGATGAAATATGATGAATGGGAAAGTATTTACCTACTAGCAGAAAAATGTTAATGCTGAAAAGTTCATGTGTCCAGGTCTTAAGGAATACATGTTATGCTTAAAAAAAAAAGAAATACAATTAGTGCTAACAGTTCTTTTCTACTTAATACAGTGAGCAATCTTTATAAATAATATTATAAGGAATAAGGCATTCTTTACCAAATAAACATAAAGCTCACTTCCCGAATCTATCAAATATCCTTAATGGTTTATTGCAGCTATTTGCTTGTAAACTTCTGTTGGTCATATAAGCTCTGTGTTCCTCAGTTTCCCTAAACTGAAGTAATATGATAAATCGAATACATCAAATTATTTAAGGTCTGAAAGGTAAGAAACAAGCTAGTTGGTGGATGACATTTTACTAAGGACATCAAATGCACATTTTTCTAGTAATTCACAGTGTGCAATATGATTAAGATAGCTCATAAGATAAATGCCTGGTAAAAATGTTGTTCTAGCAAGATATTAAAGGAAGAAAAGGTTAACATTTTTCTTACTGGTGACTATAAAACTATCACAAAGGTTTGTCTTCCTTTCTTGTCATCTTTTTTGGTGCATCTTAGGATAAAACACTTGAAAATGAATGGGATATAAAGTGAATGTTCGTTGTACCCCTTCTCAGTGTTAAATGCTTATGAAAGAATCTGAGCCTCTAAGAAACAATCTACATAATGAAGCAGAATTTCTTTGTTTTTTAAAATAGTAGGTGAATAGCAATTTTGATGACCCTGCAAAAATAATGGTTAATTGTAACTATGTTTTTATTTTCTGAAGCAAAATTATGACCCTATGTCTTTGAACCTAAGTCCTTTTTCTCAGTTTAGGGCTTAGAATATGCTGGAGCTTTCTTTTCACGTGAGGTTAGTGTATGAAAGCCACAAGAAAAAAATGAATATGAAGTTACTTTTCCTTTTAAATAAATAATCACTTACGGAGTTCCATTTTCTCAGGAAAAGAGAGGCTATTTAAGTGGGACATACGATAAACAAATGATGCCTTCAAGATTAGACACAAACAAGGAACTTTATAGAGAATAATTTCGCTGCATTTTTTACTATTTTTCCTTACAGTTCAATGCATCATAAAATCCTGCTTTAACATTTCAGTAGTAGCGGGGGCCTACTGAGTAAGGGAGGCTGTGCTGGGCATTCCCATGTAGAATGAAGTGTAGGATTCATTCCATGATCCTTCCTCTGTGATAGACATAAACAAAAATGTTTAAAAAATAGTCTAGCAAGAAAAACAACAGAGTGATTCAGGAGATAGAGAGTTAACATAGGTAGAGAATAGGATTTGCTCTTTCTGGGGTATCATTAAAAGTTTCCCAAAGGAGTTAATTAGGACTATTGGTAATAAAGGAAGGACTAATAGGCTGAGTTTTATATGCAGACATACACAACACTTAGTACTAATAGTACTAAGAGTACTACTCTGTGTTTTATGTTATTAATACTTAAAGATGGTTGCAAGCACACATAATCTTAGCATAGTGAACATCCTAATGCCAGCTATGTAATTCATTCAAAATAGTTTGCAGGCTTTTGTGCTCCATAAAAAATAAATGTAAAATGCCCAAAGAAAAAGGAAAGGGTCCCTTTTTTGTAACAATGTGTCACTTATTGTGTGGGGAAGGTTGAATTGTTACTGGGGGGAGATAAGAAAACCCCTTGGTTTCTATAAATGGCAAATCTTTAGGGTAATGGAACAGAGAAGTGATAACAAAGCAGAGTTGTTTGGTCGTAATCGGGAACTACAGCTGTAATGTACCTATAAAGACTATTTAATTAATTCAGTCGACAGCTGCCTTATCACCAGTGAAAATTAAGCCAAGTTTGACCAAGAACTTGAAACATAATTCAGTTAGTAAACTATAGAAAACCAATGGGGGAGAAAGCATTTTCTGTGTACTTGTTTTTAAATATTCATGCTATTGAACCATTCCCACTAAATGCATAAATGACAACATAATATTCAACTGTAACAGTTGGTGGAAGCCATTTTAAGTAGCAGTTTAACAAACATAGATGAATTTTAATTTGCAATGCCAGTTGAGCTGTAATAAAACTAGTATTCCAGCTGTGAAAAAAAAAAATACCACACAGCTTGGTTTAGAGTTATTTACAGTTTTTTTTCTTTTTTCTTTACAGTACAATGAAACCATCTTGTTTCTATCCACACCAGAAGTTTGTTAAATCCCAAAACATGTCTTAGGAAATACGAAAAGCATGTCTTTAGGGAAATAAAAATATCTTTATTGTATTAGATTACAGTGTTCAATTTAGTACAAGTTAACTTAGCAGCTGAATGTGTTAGAGTTTTTGCACTATTTCAGAAATTGTAAAGATTCTGTAAGACCAAAGGGAAAATTTGAGCTGTTACTTTTGAAGTAAACGGAAAACAACTATTTTCAAACATTGGTATTCACAAAAATGTATTTTTGCAGTCAATGCTCACTTCCTGGGTTGATATTTTATTAACAAAAGTATCAAGTTGTCACTTACCAAGAGAACATGGTAGGGAAATCCACTTGCATTCTTGACTGTAAGCACTAAATCATGCCAGTCTAGGAATTTTTGTAGATACAGTATTATATTCCCAAAATGATAGTCTCACTAGTAAATAATAACTTACCCTGCATAAATGGGCACCACAGGTTTCCAATTTACTCTTCTATTTTACTATGATTTTTAAAACTCTGCTGCCACCTTTAAGAGTAAATAGTAACAGGATTCTTAGAGGATGATGGATATACTATAGCAAAAGCAGGAACAATATCCACTACCAGGAGAATCCCTTCTTTGCCTTCTGAGACAGGGCAGCTGCAAGCAAGATGGTCTGTTGTGCTGAGTGGGGAGACAGTATGGGCCAGAGGAAGCTAAGCAGAGAAGTGGAATGACACGCTGCTTTCTGTAAATAGGGGATTTCTGTGACTGAGTGGCAGGCTCCAGAGAGGAGGGATGAGGTGGGAGAAGAGAAGGCAAGAAAGAAGGGAAACAGAGGGGAAAGGGTAGAGGGTGTGGAAAGCAAAAGAGAGAATGACAGAGACAGAAAGAGACAGACTGACACACAGAGAGAGGCAGAGACAGAGAATATATGTGAGAGACTAAAACATAGCTGCTGAGAAGAGGACCTGAAGGGAAAGAGATGATAAAATGGAATATTTTGGTAGTTTTCCTTCATGAAGGATGTATAATATCATATCTTTATTTACTCAGGAAACTTTACTACATTTTACATAGTCAGTGCTACTTTTGGAATTCAATCTGTGGTCTTTGAATATAAAAATACTGAGACTTCTAGGGAAGGCTCAGGGAAGAGCTGAAATCACCAAAGGGATCCAGGTACTGAAGTTGTATTTACATTATGTCAATGCCCCTCCATAGACATAAACCTTACTTTTCCTTATGCAGATTACATAAACTTTTGATATTCATATCAGCCACATGTCATTAAATATCTCTTCACCAGTGTGTATCCAATTATAAAAGAAAAATAGTAACAAGAATAAACTATAGTTTACTTTCCTTTGATAGTAGGGCCTGGAACATAGCAGCCACTTAACAGAATATTTATTAAAGGAATGAATGCACACATAGATTTTGTCTTGCTTACCATTATTGTTATCGTTATTATTTTAATCGTGTGCCTCTGGACCTTTTGGCACACTCAGGATGCTCAGCATGATTTTATTCAGTTTAAAAATCTGACATCGTAGCTGATGCAGCTGCCGTTGCCATTCAGATTACTTAATTTCTCGAAATAGTGTCAGTGAAAAAGTCTCTGTGGAGAGCACAGCAATGCAGTGAAAACTGTAGCGTTCTGTAATGAAACCTAATGAAAAATCTCTGGGCTGGATTATGTGGGGGGATCTGATGTGAGGCCAAGCAAAAGAGAACACTTAAGAGAAGTCTGTGCAGTCTAAATTACGCTTTATAGAAAAACAGGCAGGACGTGGGGAACTGAAAGCACAAATACCGAAACAGTGGCAGTGCTGTCTGCACTTCTTCCCAGCCTCCCTGGAGACTGGCCGTGAAAGACACGTGCTTCTAGAGAGATGTCAGCGGGACGGTGAAAATTCTGCACCCAGCACCACGGTGTGTGGGGAGCAGGTGTTGGTGAATTGGCTGGACCGTGGCTCCGAGTGTTTGAAAAAGGACCCATCATGAACTGTTGTGTTACTTTGCAATTCCTAGAGGTCACAAAGGTAATCTCAGAAAGGAGTAAGTAGGAAAATGTGAGTAAGGTTTGGGAAGAGAGAAATGTAGGTACTGAGGGAAAACAAAGAGAGGTTTTGGAATACGTCGAGAATAAAAAAAATTGAAGGAGCATAGTGACCTTTGTATCAGGTCTTTGGAAATCTCACACCATCCCAGTTCTCAGGAAACCGAACTACATATGAAAGCAGTTGTGCAAATTTACAATACACAGCATTAAAGTCAACGAAATACATTTTCAGACTCTCAAGACAACTTTTTCCCAAAATCAGAATAACAGGGAATAGTGAGGCTATGGGCTGGTGAAATGATTGAGGCACAGAAACTGGGAGGGTTTCTTAGAGCGTTTCATTCATTTAACCAGAACGTATTTATTTTACGTGTGCGTGAGACTATGCAAGGCACTGTTAGAGACACCCGAGAAGCGGAAGCGTGACTATTTGTGCACTATCTAAGCAGCCTTATTTTGAAACCAGGCAAACATCCTAATAAAACCAGTGTTTGTGCCAACATGGGCAAACCTGGCTCCTGCCCCCACATCCTCTAGGTGTTGTAGCCATGTGAGCCATTACATTCCTGTTCACCTAAATTTCTCACCCATGTGAGAAGGATGCTAACAGACATCCAAAGTGCTGGGGAAAAGCATTCCTACAGTGCCTGGTGCATAGTAATGGACCCATAGATTTATTTTAAAAAACACCTTTGCTTGCTAATAAAGTAACAATTTGTGTTAGACGGGAAATATTTTAGCATAGGTGTGGATCAAGGAACAAACTGTGTCCTAATAAAATAGAAATTAGGCCAACTTAACAAAAAAGGAACAATATGTTTTACATTAAGAAGTAAATTTTAGGTTGCTTCCATATCTTGGCCATTGTAAAAGTGCTGCGATAAACATAGGGGTGCATGTGTCTTTTTGAATCTGAGAAGTTGTATTCTTTGGGTAAATTCCAAGGAGTGGGTTTCCTGGGTCAAATGGTAGCACAGAGAAGGCACATAGTAGATCTGTGGCATCTTGCTGCAGTGATGGACAGTGACTGCAATGGGGCATGGGTGGGGACTTGATAATATGGGTAAATGTAGTAACCACATTGTGTTTTTATGTGAAACTTTCATAAGAGTGTATATCAATAATACCTTAATAAAAATTAAAAAAATAAAGAAGTAAATTTTAAAAAGTGAAAGGAACGAGTTTAGTGGTTCTGTAAGGGTTTGAGTGGGCATGCTCCAAACCCGGGCAGCCTAGGATGGAACCCTGACCCCACATCCCCATCTGTAAAATGGCAAAATAATATGAACCTCATAAATCTGTGGAGAGAGTAATACATGTGATGTGCTTGAAGCTGTGCCTAGCACATACTGAGCATTCGATAGGAGCTAACATTGATTAATAGTATGATTTTGACAGTTTGAAGTAGTTACCTGACTTGCAGTTCCTTCAGGGAAATCTCTGGCCCTTGGATTAGGTCAGATTTCTCTGCTCACTGCCTCCACAGCTCCCTGTGTTTATCTTCCCCTGCACATCACAATTCAAAACTCAAAAAATTCAGAAAATCATTGGCAGAGTTATTAATTTAATGATTGGCTCCCTCAGAACCCAGGAAGCTCCCTGAAGGCAGGTCATCAGCAGTATGTCCCCAGCGCCTTGTCCAGCCTCCAGCACTTGGTAGACATTCTAATATGCATTGACTGATGGAAATATGAAAAGAAAAAGGTAAATGGCTGTCTCCAAGGACTACTTTTTTATGTGTAGCTTTGCTTTAATTTTTCCTTTTCATCACAAGCATTTTCCTATTCAAAATGTGTGTGTAACACAGCATGCACAGCAGTACAGAATATTTCATTAGCAGGCTGAGAAGAAGGAGAAAAGGAGCCCATTTACATGTAAATGTATGCTTAACTCAGCCCCTGATGGAGAATACCCAAAGGGTACTACCAGCTTCCTTAGATAGTAATTGGAAGTCTAATTCAGATAGGTTATTGGCAGGGTGGCGGTGAGCCATGCTGGGCTGCACAAAATAGCAGAGGAGAGATTGACAAACTGCCTCCTCTGGCTGCAGAATAAAATAATGCTGCAGCCTCCATTTCCTTCGGCTTTAGCATGTCACGGGTCAGGGGTAACTTGGAAGACAGTGCAAACACTTCTTTAGATGTAGAAAAATAAACCTTCCTCTGACCCACAAAGTTGTTTTACTAAGAACAACTTAGACTGTATCCTAAGAACAGCTTACTTAGGCTGTATCCTTGGTCCTAATTGGAATTCTTGAATGTCATGAGCATGTATGGGGCAAGGGCTAGATCTGGTTTCTCTCTCACCCATGCTAGTATCTACGCATGATAAGTTGGCTTCAGATACCTAAAGCAACACTTCACAGTGATGTGGGGCACACTTTTAACCTCTCTACACTTCAGTTTACTCTTCTGTAAATTAGGGATAAAAAGAGATTCTGGTTCACAACGTTAAAAGAAGATTAGATGAGCTAATCATTGGAAAATACATAGCCTCATGTCTGGCCCTTAGTAAGTACTCAGAAAATGTTAGCTTGCTTTGCTTCAAACTGCTTGGAAGTTTCTTAAGAAGTTAAACATACATCTACTTTATGACCCAGCACTTCCACTGATGATGATTCAAAATAAATGAAAATGAATGTCCACAAAAACACTTACGGAAAGGAAGTACATGAGAAACAATGATTGGAAAAGAAAGCAGGTACAATTATCTAGGGTAGAGAAGGAAAACAGTGACTTTGGATTCTTTTTAAAAACGGGGGGATTTGTCTTTTCGAATTTTTTTCACAAGACTATATTCAAGTTAGCATCTTTTATACCATAGCCCACCTCCAATTTCAACATTGAGATATGTTATTTACTAACCACACAAGGTACTTAATAACTCCTTTCTCCCCACCACATCCCATCACCAGCCTCGCTAAGACTGTTGGCTGCAAGTACCCAGAGGCAGAAGGCAAAAGACTGTGGTGTTCTCACTTTAGAAAGTGGCTGCTGTACAGCACCCCACATTTTAATTTGAAGTGTTACATAACGAAAGGGTCTTGGCCTTTGGAATTGGAAAGATTGTGCCAATGTCCAGTCACACAAGAGAGGCATTGCTAGCCCTGTTCCAGAAAATTCTTTTTTTCTGAAGCCCCGCAGTTAGAGTGTGGAGCAAAGGTTCCAACCTCGATGTTCTGATTTCAAAGTCCAGGAAACACGTAAAAATCAAGCAATCCTTTTTGCTCATTATGAAGGAACAAAAAAAAGTTATTTTTTTGAGCTTTGGTAGTGTACGCCAAGTTTCTCCTTGTCTGTATACTTGAGTGGCTCTGTAAACAGACGCTTGCAGTCAAATTGCACATAATATGCTTTAAGGTTCTTCAATGAAAAGGCTAAACAAGTTTAATTACAGAAAGTCTCCGTCTGAGATTCCAGAAGGAACAGTCAGAGACTGTGCACATTATAAACTTGAGTGGGGTCTGGAGAGGATGATTACAGAATGTAGCATTCTATCAATTAATAACTGCAAAAGATGAGATGAGACCAGCTGCTTCAACCTTATTATTAAAGTCCACATATTTCAGCTGAATAAAAATTTAGCAATTTTTTTCCATTAAGAATTCTTATTTTCAACATTGTCTAATCCTAACAGTTATATGAAACCATCATCTCATATTAAGTAAACTCATTTCCATTCTTTCTGAGAAGAAAAATAATAAAATCTCAGCCACATAATGCTAATGGCTTATCTAGCATATTTAGAATAAACACAAAATTGTTATGATATTCTTTTTGTAATTTCATGGCAATATAATAAGGATTAGTATATGAACACTAGACTATAATATAGAGGGGAATTAAAATCACTCTCATATTTGCAGCAGATAAACCTTTCAAAATAGGTTAAAATGTTCCCTTAGATATCATAATAATTGGAATATGTGAATTTTTTCTTCTTGAAATCCCACTTATCAGCATGCTACAGGAGGTAAAAAGTATGTTTTCAGGTTAGGGAGATTTAAGACTTTAAAGTTAAGGAATTGAAAAAAGACTCATATCCTCTATGTTATAAAATGTGAACAAAAGAAAGACTTCATTACCTACTGCCTTTGAGAAGACCTGCCACCTGCCAGTAATAACATAAAGGAGAGATATCAAGGTTTACAGAGGCCCAGGACCTCCCCACGTCTGCTTTGTCTCTCTTGACCTCTTAACACTGTTCATTGAAGAGCCTGAGATCTTTCTGCTGATCATGTGTGCTGATTGCACACACCCTTCTTGGTATTTATGGCCAGTATCCCTAAAGAATGTTAATTTCCACTTTCTCTTAGCTCTAGGGTGCCCATATTCCTAAGGTTAGGGACTCATGAACTAATCCTAACCCCACTTCCCATTTCCATCTCCAGTAGGGTGACCATCAGTTCATATTTTTCTGAGATTGTCCAGATTTTAGCAATGAATGTCCCCCATCAAAGGAAATCCCTCATACCCAGGCAAACCAGAATAGTTGGTCACCCTGAGCATTTACTGGTATCCTATAGCCATATATTCTATAGCCATTGGGTAAGGGGAGAAACGCTATCTCTGAAATCAAATTTTTTTTTATAAAAAGAACTACTTACTTATATAATTAACCACACTGATAGTTTTAGTCTTCTTGCTATGTTAGTGACTAATGGTTATGATACACAGTATTTTTCTTGTTTTTTAATTATTTTTAACAGTCCCTTCTACTTGAAAAACAAGAAAACACTGTCTCAAGTTTCAAATTAAACTGGAAATGTCAAAAGCAAATGACTGCTTTTCCAACTATCACATATGAGATTTATCAAGTAACTTAGACATATAAATAACATTTGGACTGTGTCCTTATAACAAGGGCCAGTAAAGAAAAATATCCTAGAGAATGTGAGTATCTGGTGGTTAGGGGTAAAAATGAAAAATTTCAAATGATTCCTCTTACTTTTAACTATTTTCTCTATTTTCAAAGCAGTTCATCATTTTTTTCTTCCACTTTTATTTAAGTTTTGGAAACAGTGGTCTGCTTTTATTTGTTGTGGAGAAAAACCATATAGCTATATATCTGGCATCTAGGAACAAAACTTGTTACTTGTGAAGAACCTTGAGGGATGTCTATTCATTTGAAGTTACATCCATAGATCACTCTTCCTGGTCATAAGGTGCATTCAAGGATAGGAGAACAGAAAATCCTGAACTATAGGTTTTCATAAAATAGAACTGAATTCAAATGGACATCCCACATTCCAAAGAATTCTTCCATTAAACAAAAGTAGATTGATAGTTGAAAGTATCTGAAAATACAATAATGAGTAAATTGCTTACTGTATGGAGAAAACCTCAAGACCCCATTATCTTATATTGGGCTCTGCCAAGTCTGTTTTTCTTCCATAGGGTATATAAATAAAAGGGAAAATGAAGGAAACTTGTGAGGAGGGGACTTCAGGAATTTTAGTTGTCAAATTAGCACTATTTTAATGATAGCATAGATTTAGCAGACAAAATAAATCATCAAAGTCAGAAACATATTCTGTCTGGCATCCTGTTCCTCAGCAACACATCTTATTTATACATACACTTTTGGGTTCCATAAAGAGTAATCGCAACAGAATTCTCATGTTGTATATGTACCCAACTGTAGCTATTTTACCCAAATCATTTACTAGTAAATATGGCATCAAATATAAAATAGTGGCATATGTAATATATGATTAGTAAACTAATTTTATGTTCATATTAAGTAAAAATATTTTTCATTGTTACAGAACCAAGAAAAGGGTACTGGTGGTATATGTTCAGACAGTCAAAAAGGAGAATGATCTAAACAAGGGTTTTCCAATCAAAATATGAACATATGTATGTATGCATATGTCTAGACACATAGGCATATATGTATGCATACATGCACATTAGAAATAGAAATCTTGACAAAAACATTTATAAAGATGAAAGTTATGAGCAATCACAGTCTCACACACAGATAAGCTTTCTAGATATTTTGCTTACTTTGATGAGTAGTCTTGATGTTTATATGCAGTCATTTGAAGGATTTTGAGAAAATTGAGATAATCTTAGGCTTACTGCTTAAAATCTCCTTTCTTAAAAATAAATAATTAGTATTCCCTATACAATTATTCTTTATGTAGAACATTAATTATTTTACAACTTATCACCATTAGAAACAGTTCTGTGATGAACATCCCATTGGATAAATCTTCAGACACTTCCATATACAACAATTATGCCATTTGAATAAATTTCTGTAATGAGCACTAATGCAAAAGGAATGCTTCTTTTACACCTTTTATAAACCCATGTTCTTAAATGTTAGTGTACATCCAAATCTGCCTTGTAAAAACACAGATGCTAAGTCCCACCCACAGAGTTTCTGAGTTTCTGATATGGTAGATCTGAAGTGGGGTGAGAGAATTTACATATGTAAGCTCCCAGGAGATGCTGATGGTGCTGATCCAGGGTCCACACTTTGAGAAACACTGTGATGTATGTAGTCACGTGCTGAAAAGTTCAAACCATTTAAAAGACTAGTCATTATAATGTTAGCATTTGTTGTTTGAGAAAATACGTATGTGCATAAGAATCATGAATCCACTGCATCATGAATAATACTGAGATCCTGAGGGTTAGGAATGGGGTTCTTATGTCATAAGCCATTGATTTCCTGCCAATTGATTTCATAACAAAATAGGTGTTCATTCTTCATACTTTGATATTTTTCTATTGCCTTTTGCACACCAAATTTGTTTGCTGCTGAATAAACAGTTTGAGTTAGCTTACGATGGTGCTGAGAGGCACAGTTAATTTTCAGCTTTGTTACCAATTGCAATTGCTGGACAAGTATATTTCTTATATGAAAATGTGTATAAGCATTCACATATTTCATTGCATTAGGCTTTGGATAAGGAAATACAAGAACACTGCAGATAGTAGGAATAAAAAGTATGGGTCTATGAGAGAGAAATATACTAGAGGCAAATGTGGAACTACTTAGGAGTGAAACAATTAGGAGAGAATATTTGGCCTGCATTGGATGCACAAGGACTTCAAGGAGCTGACTGTGCAATTGTGAAAAGAAAAATAAAGCAAATGCTTATGTTATGAATAGAACATCCAACAGTGCTCAGGATTCAGTTTTTGTTTTCATGTATTTCCATCTCTAGGAAGAAAGCCCTAAAGAACGTAAGATGGCGAGTTTCATGAGCCTGAATATCCATCTCAAACAGTAAATAAGCTATTCTTTATTAATGCTCAGACCCTCACCTCTTACATATTCCACCACCACCCTCCCCAAGCCTGCTTCTTCAGGCTGAGGGCTTCTCTGATAAAACAACTAGAGACCAGATTCAGGACTGAAAGGGAACTAGGCTTCCAACTCACCATCAGTTTTCAGGTGCCTGCATTTGCTCTGTCTGATTTACTAATCTAATCATTGTGAAGGCATTGGACCCTTAAGAGTGATGGCTGAGCTTGTTAAGACAGGATCAGCCAGGTTAGTTAACCAGATCATTGCCAGATCTTTAGAAGTATTAGCTGTGCAAGTGTTTAAGAAAAGGAAGAACAAGGAAGGTTTTGTCCCCTCCCTTTTCATGATGCATTAATTCCTCTCATTAGTTGTTTCAACCAGTCAGTTATATTTAGCCAATCAGATTAGTGAATCCTCACACACCTAGACACATGGGCAGACACCAGAGAATGAAGAGCACCAAAAAATTGAATGAAATTATCCTGTTCCTCACCGACCTTGGGAAAAATAGTCAAAGAGCAGAAATTACCAGCGCCCAGTCTCTCCACTGGAACCCCACATTCACACAAGCACAAAATGTCTAGACAGCAAGCTGTAGTCAGGTGCTTTATAGTATTTTAACTCTTTCTTCTAACAAAGTTTTCTCAGCATCTTTATATTAAACAAAATAGATTGCCTGGTATACATTTGTACAAAATGCTCCCCTGTGAAGAACTTTTTTAAATAGTAGTGAGGGTGGTTGGTGTGTGTTCAGCTGGTAGAAGGAGAATTTTTTGATACATCCCATAAACAAATTTTACTCTAAGCCTGACTGTATAACTGAAGAATGAAAATATGGACAAAGCATGGCTGTGATTTTTAACACTGAGGTGCTAGGGAAGTGCTTTTCACAAGGAAAATATTTTTAGTTTGGTCATAAGAGGGCACGGCCAGCATAGTAATGGAAAAGGGTAGTCGGATAGCTTTATAAAAATTGTTTTTGGCATGAGTATGACAACATGTAAGTGTCATTTCAGTGGCTAGCATATAATACATTTCAATCTCTTTTGAAAACATCATTTATTAAGAGAGTGTTTGTAGTGTCCTTTAAATGCTTAAGAGTCAAAAATGTAAGAGTGCGCAGTAAATTAGAATTATGCCTCCCCATCTCATCATATAATTTAATATCTACCAGGCCCATAGGTGTATTCCCAAAGTGTGGGTCACTTACCACCCAATGATTTTAGGTACCATGAAGAATTTAGGTGGCACGCAAATATGGCATTATATATTTTGAATCTCCTGCAAGGGAAAAATATGTTCTTGAAATTATCAATAGAAATTAAAGAGACTGAAAGGACATGTCTTATTTTGTAGCTACTGTGACTTTGACATCAAATTAATACACATTTCTCTTTCTCTTTCTTCCTCTCTCATATATATATATATCTCAACCAAATGTATGACCACATATTCAGAGCCTTAGGCAGGGAACAAAAACTGAAAGTCAAAATAGTATTTTTTAAACAGTACATTTATTTTTATGATTACCGTCCTTTAATATGACTACTGCAAAAATAAAATGAATATAATGTATGTTTGGCTTAACATTTCCTTTCAAAATATAGCTTTTTAAGTGGAAATTAATACTGTTTAGAGAAAAAAATTAGGAAAGAAACTACGTAGCTAGTTTAATGGAATCACAAAAGAGTAATATAGAAAAATGAAGTTTGGAAAATATTAGCCAACAAATGTTAAAGTTATCCATTAGTAAGTGAAGAGACATCTCAAATTTAAAACAGCCAAAGCAGAATTCATTTTTCACCCTCTCCACCTGACCTGCTAAACTTTCTCCACTCTTTCCCTTCTTAATCTTCTGAATTAGTATCCAGGCATCTGCTCAAACTAAAGACCTAAAGTTATCTTTGAGTCTGCTTTTAACCTTACCCCCACAGAAAATGTTTCAGAAAGTCCTCTTTAATCTACCTCCAAAACAATCTAAAACCATCTTCTCTCTGGAAACTACCCAGCTTCCCTATTGCCACTTTGTTCTAAGCCCTAATCATCTCGCATAACCTGATTCCGTTTGCACTGCTCCCCACCAGCCTACATCATGCACTTCTCTACAACGTCAGTGGTCATTTGAAGCATAATTCAGATCCTTTCCCTCCTCTGACTTCCCATTACCCAAAGTATGGAACATAGACTGCTCAGGGCCTATGTAGTCATACATAATCTGCCCCCTGTCTTTCTACCATCCTTTTTCCTCATCCAACATAGTTCCACCCCTTATATCAAGGACTCCAGGCTAGTTTCTGTCATTGAGATTTTGCAACTGGCTGTATGACCCTTCTCACTATGTTTGGTTAGCACGTTGCTTCTTATCACTAAAGTCATAATGATATTCAGATATTAGATATTAGCTATGTATTGGCTTGTATCTTAGATATTACCTCCACAAGCAGACTTCTCCTGAGCATACAGTCTAAATTATCTGCTGAGTAATTTGCTTCAAATAACCTGATTTTAATTACCTACAAAACAATTACTAATATTTTTGCTTGTGCATTTATTTATTTATTATCTTTTTATTCTTCCTAAGATACAAGCTATTAGGGAAAGTTGCCCTCATCTGTCCTGTTTGGCCTAGAAATAAACCTGACACATAATAAGAAGAAATATTCAACCCATTATTAGTTGTAATTATTACCATTGATGTCATTGTCATTGGTTTTATTATTTGCTGAAAATGACTTATTTTCTATAACACATTAGTGAATAAATTTGGGGAATGTGTTAGTTTTCTATTGATGTGCTAACAAATTATCACAAACTCAGTCACTTGAAATAACACAAATAGAATTTCTCACAGATGTACAGGTCTAAAGCCTGCTTAGCTTAGTTGATTTCTCAGCCCTGAGTCTGAGTAGACTGAAGTTAAGGTATTGGCTGTCTGCCCTCTGGACTGGAGGCTCTCAAGAGAATCTGCTTCCACTCTTAATTGAGGGTGTTGGCAGAATTTAGCTCCATATGACTGTAGGATTGAGGTTCCCCCTTTTCTCGCTCACTGTCAGCTAGGGACTGTTTTCATTGAGACTTTGATGTAGAATTTATTGATGGTGTCCTGGGCTGTGTTACCAGATGCTCTAATATTTTCATCTATTAAGAAGAAGAGCAGCCATTCCATGCTGTTATGGATAAGAGAAGTCCCTTGAAAACTGAGCAGGCATTGATGATTGACACTCAGCCTGAATTCTTATTTTATTGAGATGTTAGCATGCCACTTATTGGGAAATAGACTCCTAAATGACATTCACATTTACCAGATGGACTGTCATGATATATTCAGTGTCATTCCCTTTTCAGGATATAACTTAACACCTGATGCCATTTTGTCAGGAGTTTCAGATTTGGTGTTCTAGAATAAGTTGGCTGACACTACAGAAACTCCCTCTGTTTTTTCCTGCTTGGAGTAAGCATGGTGCATCTCTAATTTTTCATCTGAAAATTTACACAATGCCAAGAAAAATCACCTTCAGTGTGCCCCATTTAACAGCTTCTCCTCAAGGTCATTGGAATATTTTTTTTTCTGATATTACATGTTTGAGGGAACAGAGAAATCCAGTTAGAAGTCATATGTGGAGGCTTAACTCAAAGGGTTTTATATACAAACCTCGGCATTCTCAAATCCTTTAGAATTTGAAAAACATGAAGCCAATGATCACATCTCCTCTGCAAGAGAAAAATAAGGGCCTTTGAAATATCCCAAATCTGAGACTGTCATCCTATTTGATAATAAATTTCAAAGACAGAAATCAACTTCAAATTTATTACTAAGTAAAGGAACAACAACTTACATTCTTTTACTTCATATTAAGCACTGGTCTCACTTTCCTGTTTAATTCTTATAATAATACCATAGGCTAAAAACATACTATTGTTACTCTCCTTTTACACATGAGGAAACTGAGGCACCGTCTTGGTCAGTTTGTGCTGCCATAATGAAGTACTATGAACTGGGGGCTTCAACAGAAGGATTTTTTTTCTCACAGTTCTGGAGGCCAGAAGTCTGAGATCAAAGTGCAGAATGGTTGGTTTCTGGTGAGATCTCTCTCCTTGGTTTGCAGACAGCAGTCTGCTCACTGTGTGCCCATCTCACCTGCTGGTACAAGTACTCAGGGAGGAAAGGAGCAAGCTCTCTACTGTCTCTTCTTATGAGAGCATCGGTCCCATTGTGAGGCCCCCACTCTCACGACCTCATGTTGCACTCATTACCGCCACAAAGCCCCAACTCCAAATACCCTCAGATGAAGAATCAGGGTTTTAATACAGGAATGTTGGGGGAACACAAACATTCAGTCCATAAATGGTACAGAGAGGCTAAGGATCTTGATCATGGTCAAGCAGGTAATAAAAAAGGAAAGCAATAGGCAAACCCACAGAGTCAGACTCTAAAATCCTTATTCTTAATACACGTACAATGCATCCTCTTCAATGTTCCATAGCCATGGGCTTTAGTGGGGTAGGAGGAAACAGATACACAGGATCAAAGTTTGTATGAAGTTGTAATCTCCAAATTATTTTCTTTCAACATAGCTTATCTGTCAAAGGAATATATTTATTTATTCTTTCAGTGTATTGATTAAAGTCTTTATAGTCAGATTTTCCAAACAGACCCCAGATTTCAAGCATTCCTTAAATTATAATTAAGATTCATTATTATTTTTTTTAAGTTCAAAAAGGTCTAACCAAATTTGTTAACAGTTTTCTGAGACCGTAAGTCTTTGATGTGAGTTAAAGTCACATTAATTTGGTGCTGTGACACTAATTATTGAATCCTGCTGATAGACTATGATTGGCTTTCGTTAAAAACAAAGAATTTTCTTGGAGGTAATTGAACTTGGTCAATCTGTGTACTAATAAGCAATATATTTCCACCAGAGGTACAACCAACATGATACAACTAAAAATAAGGGATAACACTGAAAGATTTATATGTTAACTTAGTGTTACTGTTTATTATTTACTAGACTGTGGGTCCACATGTGGTTTAATGTAACATGTCATTATGAATTCTCAATTCTTTTAGAGCATGGACTATTATTTTTGTTTTCAATTTTATAGTTGAAAGTCAGTTATATGTCTGTTTAACTTTAACAGGATGAACGTACATATTCATTGGCACAATAATTCTGTTTTTGTGATCTAATCTAAATCATAGATACATGGGTTAACCTAAGTATAGAATCAAAGCAAGCTAAATAACAGTTTCCTACAGGACACATCAAAAGCAATACAGGTGGCCAGGGGTTAAGTTGGACTCTAAAGTCAGAAGATTCTAATTTCTAATACTATATATAGCTCACTTCACTAGCGTTATGACCTTTTTCCTTCAATATGCCTGACATTTAGGGATTAGCCCTGCACAAAACAGATGCATTCTCTGCTCTGAGGAAGCTTACAGTCTAGTAAAGAATTATGCAGTCTCTTAAGGTTCTGTTTGTATAACCTAACTGTGGGAGTTACCACCTCTCTATATAAATCTTCTTTGTAGATATTTGAAAATGAGTCCCAAAGACACTGCTTGGATTGTGAGCATTTGGGAAACCAAATAGCAAAGATAATATTGCTTTGTTAACAGGACACATATGAAAGAATGTTTCTCTTTAATGTGTACAACACAATGGATTCATATACATATACTCATGGTGGAATGATCTCAATCAAGTATATTAACACATCCATCACCTCACATAGTTACCTGTTTTGTTTTGTTTTTTTTACAATCTAAATATATATAATTTTTATTGTCAATCATACCTCGGTATGGCTGGAGGGAAAAAAATGTTCTGATGATCTTATTGTTTTAGCCTGTCCCCCTCCCCAAGGAAGGCAGAGCCTAAGATAGTGAGTGTAAATCATTTATTTTAGAAAATGATGGTGGGTGTGTAAGACAAAGAGGAATGCTTAGGGGAGTGACACAGACAATGAGGGAAAGCCCACTTTCCTCCCCATCAGGGATATTAGTCTTCTGGTTTGCAGCAGCAACTGGCCTTCAGATACATACTGGACATCAGTTCTGCAGATTTTGGACTTGCCATGTTCCATAATCATGTGAGCTAATTCCTTATAATAAATCTCTTTATATGTAGAAATAGGAGATAGATAAAAAATATATAAATCATATATACATATAGATATATATACATACACACTGTTCTGTTTCTTTAGAGAACCATGACTAAAACAGGGTGCCAGCTCTCTTCTAGATTAGGAGTTGTCTTGAGTCTTTGGCAGATGTCTTTTTAGAAAAGCCCTAGGAGAGAAGTGGAGAGTTAAGTGATGTAGCTGAGGTAGAAATGCCATCAGTTGACATCTGTGGGAAGCTGGTTTGCTGGGTTAGAAGTCAGGTGGAGAGGATGTGAAATGGGGTACTACAGACACTTGGCACAGTTCCTTACAAACAAGTTACAGATCTTCTAAGGTTAAGTGAGTCACATAAGTTCTGTCATCCTGTTTTATAAAATTGAATAACTTAAAATTTCCTTACTCTTTTCTTTTTCTTCTTCAAAAAGCTGATCTCAATTCCATTGCAATTTGGAGTGAAAGTCTCATTCTGGACATTGTAATTGTTTAAGCAGAAAAAGCATCAATGACTTGAAAGAAAGAATGAAAGAAAGAAGCAAACAGAAAATGATGTGTCTTTGTCTTCAGTGACAGGGTTTTTATGCAATGCATGATTTATTAATGGAATTTGAGCTATTAAATCAGGGCAAGAGAGAATGAAAATTCATATCCTGTTTATAATGAGACTTTGAAAATGATGCCAATTCATTAAACAGTCACTTGATGAATATTTATTAAGAACCTACTATATTCCAGGAACTGTGCTATGTAGGAAACATTAGTGAATTAGACAAATGTACTTGCTTCGGTTGTGGAGTTTACTACCTAGTGTGGGGTACAAAGAATTTGCCATACCAACAGCTTGCTGAGAGACAAGGGGGCTAAAGAAGCTTCTCTTGAAATAATATAATATAACCTTTGCTCTTAAGAAATAGAGGGCTTCAGTAATATTCACTTACTGGAACGAAAGAAGGAATGAAACAGCTTTGATAGCCACAGTCAGTTCTTAAAAAGAATTGAAACTCTTCCTAAAAGTAAGAATCACTATTTTAATTATTTGCACAAAATTGAGGGTTTAGTGGTCTGGCCTTCTAGCAGTACCTACTCTAGGGTTTTACCACTAAGGCAGCTTAGTCACTGTCTCTTCTGCTTCTATACTTTGCTGACTTCGATTAATTGTTTCTTTGTATAACTCTTATTGTAAGAAGATGGTTAGGCTGCAAATCATCCTTTTGAGTGAGCATATTATGCCAAGTCCCTTATAGGCTTCTGTGCAATTTGTCAGGAGGCAATGTGTGTTGTAGCAATGGAAGGTGATGGTGTCTAAGGCAATATTCTGGCAGCTTCTTCCTTCAGAAGAGAAACCAGTCACAAAACAATAGATCTCTACACTGCAGAGACAAAGGATGTGTAAACACATTCTTTCATTCCTTCTTTCAATAAGTAAGTAAGTAAGTAAATAAATAAATAAATAAATAAGGATTTGCCCTTTACCAGGAAGTATTCTAAGAACTAGAAAAACAAAGGATGTCCTTAATTATTATCGTGGTTTTTTCCTCCTAAAATACAATTCTCTATTTCATTTAATTGGTTAATCAAGTATAGCTCATTACATCATGGAGCCTCCTTTCTGTCTAGCAGGAGAAATGCACATTGAAATAGAATCTCACAGATAGATATGCATCTGAGAAAACACTGGGGACCTCTGTATCTGCCACTCAGATCTGGTTACAATTCTGATTCCACAGCTATATGATTCCCTCTATCTCCCCGAAATTTCTGTGTGTTCCTGGGATATGCTGCTTCATTATTGCCTCTACCTCTGTAGTTCTTTATTCTATCTGACTTGCTTCCATACAGTGAAAAAAATGCATATTAAACTCAATCATTCCATTGATTTCTACCAAAAAATCTGTTAACACCCTGGCCATTTTGTGGTTGATTTTACTGATGGTTTTAGGAGTCCTGAGGTAAAGTCACATCACAAAGAGCATGACCTTCTGCAGTGTTGCTCAGTTTACAATAATTTGCTTTCTCATATCCACTATTCCTTCTTCTTTACTCAGAGGATCATAGTTTCATTCAGAGTAGCAATGTGCTCTGTTTCTCAGCTTCTCATTTAGATGTTTGTGGTAGGCTCACTCAAAGATGGCCCACCATCAACCCCATTTCCTGTTATTTGTGCCTTTGCATAAACTGACTTTGAGTGTGGGCTGGAGTTATTGTAATAAATAGGATGTGGCAGAAATGATGACCTGCCGTTTTCTGAGATTAGATTCTAAATCTCAGAAAAGAAGTGTTGCTTCCATTTTGGTTGTGCTGTCTTTTTCTGTTCTTGGATTCCTTGCTCCAGGGAAGCCAGCTACCAGGTTTTAAGGCAGCCCTATGGAAAGGCCCATAGGGCTGAGTTTGGGGGATGGGGGTGTACTTAGGTCTGAGGACACCCCATGAATGACCTTGGAATGTCCCCTCCCCAGTGTAGCCTTGCATGATGAAGCCCCGACTCAACACTTTGCTTGTAGCCTTTTGTGTGATTCTGAGCCACACCCATTAGCCAAGTCACTCTCAGATCCCTAACCTACAGTAATTGTGCGATAATAAATTTGTTTGTTTCGAACTATTCATTTTGGGGTAATTTCTTATGTTGTCATAGATAAGTAATACAATGTCCAGCTCAGTTGACCAAATATTGGTTGAAACATATAAGGAATAGGCTTTAAGTATACCACTGTTTAATGCACTGAGAGTAGAAAGAAGAATGGGAGATTGTTTCTGCCCTCAAAGAGCTTCTGATCTATTTAATACAAATTGGGTTTTAGATAAACAGAAAGTAAAAAGAAGAAATCTAGTCAGGGGAATATCCTGCCCTTTTTTCTCTTGTCTCTGTTTAGACTTTCTTTTTGACTCCTATCGTTTTTTTTTATTAATGTGCTTAACACAAATAGTGTATTTTATAAGAAAACCTAAGGGCACTCTGTGTGTACTGCCAAGTAAGCAAGTATCTGGATTTCAGCACAGTTGTGGTAAAAAGTTAAGGTATTAGAGTATCTTAATTTTTCTTTCCGGTATCAAGCTTCCATTTGACAATGTAGTTTTGTGCTAAGCTTAAGAGGTTTCGCCAGCAGAAGAAACAACCATGTGCTGCAAGTTTGAACTCAGTATTATAAGGTGTACCTTGGTTTTCTTTTATTTTTTTATGGTTAACTACGTTAGATTTGAGATTGAACTGTTTCACCAAAGAGCCCACAGGCTTGAACACAATCTTGCTAATGAGCCAAACTCTGCAGCTTCATTTTTTTTTAGCCCCTGAGATTTACCCACTGGGACTGAGACGCCTCCTAACCTCCAGACCTTAGAACACACTGTCCCATCTGTCTGGGATATTTTTCTCCATTTACCTGGTTGGCTACTTTCACGCTGAGATATCACTTCTTCCAGGATGCTATTCATAACCAAGTTGAAAGAATTCAACAGTTTCCTTTTCCCAAAGAACCTTTCACATGATGTTAAATAGTTTGCTTACCTATTAAGACCAGATGTTGGACACCAACAGCCCAGAGACTGTACAGGCTCTAACCAGCTCCCAGACATTTTTTTTTTGTAAAAAATAAATAAAAAATAAAAACAAAAAAATAAAACTGCTATTTAAAGTTTTAAGAGCTTAGGCTCATGAGTTCTCATTTGCCACTATTTCTTATTATCTGATAAATGGCTGGCAACCCCAGTTTCCATTATTTGTCCGCCTCTAGGATTTATGTCTGACACCTGTAATCCTTTGAAGACAGGAACTTTTCTTGTTCATTTTCATGGCCCTGGCAGCTTTCTTAGTTCTTAACATAGTGTGTGCACACTGTAAGGAATTGTTGAATGAATGAATGAATGAATGAATGAATGAATGAAGAAACAATTTAATTGTTAATCAACTATTAGGCTTTAAGTTCTGTATAATTAGGGCAGTGTCTTCTCTCTAGCTCTGATATCTTCAAACTGTTCGCCAGCTTTGTTCTCCATGGGGAACCCATTCATCAAGATTCTGATGAATAATTGGATTCCAAGTAAACTCTAGAGAGCCAGTCCATTCCCATTCAGTGTCCTGTTTTTATCTCCTCAGTCCTATTCCTTTAAAAAAAACATATTACTCTGTATTTTGTCCTTGTAAGTGACAAGTTTTATGAGATATTTGTTTTAAATAACTTTGTTGCATTTTTTCCTCCAGTTCAGAAAGAGAGGAAAACACATATGTTGCACCAAAAATGTTTACCAATACTAACATTAACACCAATCTTTTTTTTTTTTAACCACCTACTGTATTAAGCAGGACTCTTTTTTTGGCAAGAGACAATTAGCCTGACTCAAACAAACTTAACCATGAGGAATTTATTGGTGCACCTGACCTAGAAAGGAGATAGACTTATTGATGACTCCAGACAGAAACAGACCTTATAGCTCTTGTTTTCTCTTCTCTCAATATCAGAGTCTTCCTCAGACCAATATTCTCACAATATACGAATCCTACCTACAAGTACTTAAAGCTCAGTGGCCTATCCTTTGTGCTCCTACTATTCAAAGCTCAAATTAAAAATAGTAATTCCAAGAAGAAGAATCAAGAAAGGCTGCTGATTGGTCCAAGGATAGATAGGTGCTCTAAAGTGGACCAATTAGGCTCTCAGGAGATTATAACAGACTCACTCCTGGGTCTAGGAAGCTTTGGTACCTTGAATGGCAAGCTCCTGTAGAATGACATGATATGAAAGGGGATTTTATAGAAACTGGAGGTATTGGGTGGTCTGAGCTATTTTTCACACAAAAATCAATGACTATCCACCATGACCCCCTGTGGGCCAGGAAGTGTGGATAAAAAAGGTAAATAAATATGTGCTGCCAGAGAGGAATTCCCAATCAAATTATGCTGATAGGTCATATAATTATAAGTAAACATTTATCTATAAAATTTAAATGCAAAAACAAGTGTTTAATTACTAGAGTCTTGTGCTTCAAGTGAGCATAACTCACTGTGATTTTCTTGATCTGTGTAGAGCAAATTTTAGCAAAGATATATATTGACTGTTTCCTTCCTGCAATCAAAGTGAGTTCTCTTTAAAATGGATTTGTAGTGTAGAGACAAAAGGTTAGACATGAATCACCTTAGACAAAATAGAACCCAAACTGGTTATTTTGTGTCTGAGGAAAGAGGCCCATAAAATTTCACTTTCAGAGAGTCAAGTGTGCCATTTTATTATTAGGAAAAGTACTTACTTTAAAAGTGTTTTAAGCTTTTCTTATAAACTGTTCTCCTCTAGATACGTTTAAAGGCTTCAATGTGTCTACTCTTCTAATTAATATAAAAACCAGCTTTAAGTGTACTGAGAACAAAAGGAAAGAGATCATATAATCCCACTTATGAAAGCTAGACACTCAGGAGTCATCCTGGGTTCCTCTTTGTCCCTTGCATCCCTCACTTAAGCTTTTCACCACCTACTGTTCATCAGTGGTGCTCAACGATGCACAGAACAATCCCTGCAACGAAGAACTGTCTGCCTCAAAATGTCAGTAGTTCCAAAGCTGAGAAACTCCACTGCAGAATTTACTGTAAGGCTGGAGGTACTGGAGGGAGGAAAGCAAAGACAGTGCAAGCGGAACAAAGACAGCACCAAATAGCTCTGTGCCATATAAGGAAGGAAGGGACAGCTCTTCCTGGATTCCAGTCCCATGACATGTCGACAAACCCCGGAAGTAGACTCCCTCCATCCGCGTGGAGGAGACCTCTGGCTGTCCATCATCCAACCCTGAGCCAATAAAAATTCCCCACATACCCCTGGCGCGGCCCACTCCTGCCTCCCTTCCCTGTGCTTATAAAAACTCCCTGCCTGCCCTGCTGAGGGCGACTTCTCCAGCCTGTGTTTCAGACTGGTGAACCTCACCAGGATTGCGCTCAAATAAACTGCCTGGCTCTTTGTTGCCTCTCGTCGCCTGCTTATTTCAGATAGAATTTATCTTACATTTACCTCCAAAGAATATTCCATATATGTCCACTTCTCTCCATCTCCAGGGTCATCTCTCTCATGAGCCATTTCAGTTGTCTCCTAGTTGGTTTCACTAACTCCTTTCTTGTCCCCTATAACTCATTCTCCACAAAGTGGCCAAGGGGAACTTTAAAAAATATAACACTGTTATGTAAACCCAGCTTAAATCTGTCCAATGGGTTACTATTAGGATTACTACACATTGGAAGAGGTGGAGAAATAGGCAGGGGCCAGATCCCATAAAATCATGTAAATCATGTTAAGGAGTTTGGATATTACTGTCATACTATTCTCTTTCCTTACCTCACTCTTCTTCTGTCATTGTCTTTTTCTCTTAAGAATATTCCCAATTCATCCTGATTTATGGCTCTGGTACTTTTTAATCCCTGTGTCTGAAGTGCCCTCTCCCTGGATATCTTCTGAATTAACTTCTTGTCATTAAATTCTCTGAGAGCTTCCCTATCTACTTTGAAATTGCCCACACCTTCATACCCTCTCACTTTCAATTCACCATTTATCTTATTTATATTTATATATTTGAAATTTGTCTTATTTTTTTTTATTTTCATGGAGAGTGCTATCTAAGATACAGATCATGGTAAGAGTTATATCCCCATTCCAATACTTATAATGAAAGCCCCTTCAGTAGACAGAATGGAAACATGTATTTCCAAATGTGAGCTTTTAGCAGCCCCTTCCTACTTACAGGAGTTAAGCTGAGATAGAGTGAAAGCTTGGAAATAAAATAAAGTAGCAAAGGGATAAGCTGCAATAATGTGAGCAGTGAGAAAGCTTTATTTGAAAGTAAGCACTTAAGGAAAGTGCGGGTGTCCACAGAGAGGAAGCATGGTAAGAGTTTGGGGATTCTGTCTTTTAAGGCTTTCAAGAATGGGGCAAAGGGCCGAGGGGGCTGTTGGACGTAGGCTTGACTTGTGGACTCAAGGTGCTTATCTCTGGTGAGAGAACAATGTCTTCTTTCCATTATTATCAGTCCTCCAGCTAATTCTGCTAAATAAACCCAACACAAGGGATTTACTTACCCTGTTCTTCTCCAAGATAGTGGTTACCCTCAAGCAGTGGGTCATACCAATTAAGACTGCCTGCACTGCCTTAAAATAGGCTGTTGGGTTATTGTCTGATTACCAGAGAATATGTTAGGAATCTTACTGCTCAACTCTCTGCTCTTTAAAATGGAATCTTAGCCATAAGATTCCCTCCTGTTCTTACTGTACTGTTTATATCTCAGCATTTTTCATGATAGGTGGGAAAAGTTAATCATGATGCTTCTCCCATGTCCCTGCCCAACCTCACTCATACTAGAAGAAAGGGCTCTTTATTGTTTATGTGGACTTCAAATTTAACTGGACATCCTTTACTTAACCTAGCAACCTAGTCTTCATAACCATGTGGCCTAGGGTAAATTATTTAACTGCTGTATGCCTTAGTCCCCAAACATTGTTTTTTTTTTCTGAGAATTAAATAAGATAATATTATCACATAATACAGTGATTGACACACAATACTCAACAGATTTGGCACTAGTTTTTCAGATATCTGTTGACATTTAAGTATATGACAATATGTTAGGTAGGAGAAAATATCCAAATAAATTAAAAAGCAGAAACTGTATAATTCATATTTATTTGATTAAAATAAAAAATTGATATTTACATCCAAATTTTTTAGTATTTTTGTCCAACTATAAAGGATAATTCTTTGGAACATCACTTGGGCCACAGAATAAATAAAAATTCAGTAATATGCTGTTTAGAAAATATATTTTTTAAAAACCATGGCTTCAATAGGAATGAGGAGGGAGATGTCTAGGCTGGCATGTGCATACAGTGAGACAACGAATTTGACCGGATCTGTACTGTTGGAACTCAACCAGGAGTTGGGAGGGGTGCAAGTTGTAGCACTCCAAAATCTCATGACTATAGACTGTCTACGGTTAAAAGAACATATGGGATGTGAACAGATCCCAGAAATGGGCTGCTTTAATTTGTCTGATTGTTCAAGTACAGTTGGACAATATCCATCATATCATAGATAAATTTTCACAAATGCCTAGGGTGCCTAAATGGTTTTCTTGGCTTCACTGGAGATGGATGGTAATTATAGATTTGCTTTGTTTATGTCACCGTATTCCTATTATGTTAATATGTGTGTGCAAATTAGTTAGTAGTTTAAAACCTATACATACTTAAGGTACTCTACAAGAAGATATGTCAAAGAAATAATCAATCCTCCCATGTTTTCTTCCATATGCTACCTCTATAGCTTTTCTTCTTCCTTCCTAATTACAACCCTTAAATAGAATTCGTGCCTCATATCGAATTTACCGAGTATCATAATTCCTCCAGGTGGTAAAGATACCTCGAGACAAGTACTGGGCATAGAAGCCACAGGGCATAAATCTGCAAAGAAGTAAAAAGCTAACCTTTGCAAACAGTATGGCTTCTCTCTCACTTACCAACTTTACATTTCCCTGTATGGCCCCGGAAGATGACTGGTTAGCCAGAGACGGGTAAGATTCCTCAAGGGAGGAACAACCTAAGACAGGCACAGTCGCAGGGGGGCCATCAGGTGAGAATTTGGGGATCAACAGAGGTGAGGCTCAGAACCTCACCCCCCCTGCTTTGAGAGAAATCTTCTGCATCCGTGGATGTCTTGCTGCCCTTATCTAGCCTGGATTAATACTTAGTCCATAGGCACACACCTGATCATCTGATCATCTACATTTGCCCTCTTACAGCACTAAACTATGTTTTCTACCTTTATCTTGCATCTACCTACCACTTCAGCATTTTATTAAAAATAAAAATAATAATAATAATAAAGGGAGAAATGTGGGATCAACATATAAATCAAGTACAAAAATCAAGCGAATATTCATATTTGACCTGATTGTTTATAGGTCATAATGCATGATCAAAACTGAAAGTTTCTGTAATGAATGCCCTTGTACTGTTCACCATGTAAGAATTTATTCACTATGTAAGAATTCGTTCACCATGTAAGAACTTGTTCGTTATGCTTCAGAAGATTGGAGACTGACGAGAATTAGGCTTGAGATGGATTAATGATTGTACATTGAGCGTTGACCCCCCTATACTGAATTTTATTGTTGTTAACAACCATTTGATCAATAAATATGAGAGATGCCCTCTCAAAAAAAAAAAAAAAAACCATGGCTTCAAATTATTTTATTTTCTTGGATGAAAAAAAGAGGAACAAATAAAATAATTAAATATTTAACTGAAGCTAAAGAACAAAGATTACAAGGAAAGAAAGAAAAATAATTGCAAATTCAAAAGCTCTGAAATATATAGACTAAGTGACATTAATAAAAATATTTGATGTGGATTCTTTGGAAAAATAGACACTATCTTGATATTATAATTTTAAAAAATTAGGGGAAGCAACTTGAGGAATAAGAAAGTAAATAGAATCATTGAGTTGAGATTTAAAATGATAAAAGCAATGAAATTGTTTTTTTTCTTAAGTGAGATGATACTTAATTCTTTCATTACTGTTTGTTGGTTTGTGATTTTCATTAGCATATTACATTGGGGGATATAGAAAAAATTTTTAGGATAATTTTGGGGCAGGTAAATGTCTCCTTGAAAAATGTCCATTTAAGACCACCATGTCCTGGAAACTGCTGGTAACCTATAATTTACAATTTAAAATATTTTTCCAGTGTAACAGTAAAAGAAATTTACAGTAACAGCATATGGGCATGCCTTCAAGATAAAGTTCCTGCTCAGAAAACTCTGGAACTACAGGCACCTTAACTAGACTTTTTAAAAGTCTCATGCAAATTTCCTTGTTAGAGTGACAAGTCCCAATAGCTTATATCTTATTAGAGTTATCGCTTAGTGTACAATCTATATTATACATTGATAAAATAGACTGCAAGTCAACATAAGAGAAAAAGGAAGATCTAGCCCACTGGCAAAGGAACTATTTTATGCTAACAAGGAATAAATGAATAACTGGTTCCTTTGTTGGCTCATCTGTCTAAACAGCTGTACAGTTTCTGCTTTTATTTATTCTTTTGAATGCTACTAACTTTGAAACTCCATTGAATAGATTAACATACCCATTGTCTTTCTAAATCGTTGCATCTTACTATATATGGGAGGGTGATCACCACGACCATTTGATTTCTGATTGCTAAATGTAGCTGCTTTTCTAGGCGGAGGGCTGAGTGCTCTGTGTTTAATTGGATTCTATGGCCAACCAAACCATTGAGATATAGATAGGAAAGTCCCTGAATCAAGCAGATATACCCTAAAAATGCTACGTAACTTGCAATTAATTTAATTCCATGTATTTAGCAAAACTGATGACTATCAAAAGCTGTGTTCTGCTAAATATCAACTTGTTAAGCATTTGACTTCCTCGTGACAAAAAAGTCAGTTCTGTTTTATTTCTATTTAAAAATAGAAATGGATTGTTTTTGCTTTCTGTGTGTGTGTGTAGATGTGTGTGTGCATGTTGTAGATTATTTATAAATACAAGACAGTGTCTTTCTCCTGTTAAATCCCATTGCAAAGCAGCCAGTAGACTGAGGTGGCTGTAATGCCATGCCTCCCTGTGCGTGCAAACCAAAGTAGAAGCCTGTAGACCTTCCAAGGTCACAAAATCAAAATGCCAACTAGACTGTAAGCTATAGCCAATGAGAGAATGTCCTTTCTTCGCTTCTACACTGACCTTTGTACAAGTCTCTGCCCAGCTCCTGTCTGTGAAGTTCTCCTTACCACATGTTTGGCACTGCCCCATTCAAATGGATTTTTGCTCAAATAAACTCTTGTAAGACTTTTAATATGCCTCAGTTTATCTTTTAACACTCCATATCCCAATACTATTAAGGAGATGCTATTTCAGGCCTGTTACCTGAGCAAGTCCTGTTGTAATCCTTGGAGGAACAGTCTGGAAGTAATAGTTTACAATGGCATTTTTCAAGCACTTTATGAGAAGTTCTGTATTTATTACTGTTGATAAAATATTGAAGCTTAATGATTAAAAATATAACCAAATGCTTAATTAATTTAAAAACATTGATGCCTTCAACATATATATTTATTGAATACCTTCAGTGTGAATGGGAAGTTTTAACCAGGGGGCTGATAATTTTAAATTTGTCAAATATCTGTGGGAAGGAATATGTGAGCTTCATTGATTTTGTTCTAATTAAGGGTTGAAAACTGCTGGTTAAAGAGCAAAGAGAGGCACTATTGTTAGGGTCCGGAGTCGACCACCTCTCAAATAGAACAAAGACACTCACGATAATGCAAGTCACACAGCGAGGTTTATTTCCAGCTAGCTGGGGTGCAAGTGTCTGCCAGACGCAGCAGGTTTCAACAAGGACCCAGAACACTCAAAGCCAGGGGTTTATATAGCATTTTCAAAAAGCACTTACTCACAGTAATTTTCCATAAGTACATAATTTTTGGCTTGTGCCACATCCTGGGGGTTAAGCAAGAGCAAGATAAGACCACCCCTCAAATGTTAGGGTGGTTTAGCAAGATAAGCTGACTAGTGTCGTAACCGCCCACAACTCGGTATCCATGATAAGCTGACCAAGGGTCGCAGCTGCCCACAACCCGGTGTCCATGATTAACTTGTTCTTCAAAACCTGTTTATCAAGCCTTACCCCGTTCCTCCTCCCCCGAGTCACGTCTCGGCCCTTAAGATGGCCCTTCTCATGCTAACCCAGTCTTACACTATCTTTGCAAAGCTGATTCAGGAACCCCAAGTATGAATTTCTAGTACTCCTGGTGCAGCGACTTAACCAAATCTTCTTGAACAGTATTTCATTTTCTAATACTGGTAATTATATTTTAATCTGCTTCCTTAAAAACAAAAGGATTTGGGGCTAATTGGATCATTGTACTTGATCACTGATGTCAGAGATATATACTGTTTTACCTCATTCTTGATTATTTCTCCTGTATTTATGCTCAAATGGACACTTTTCTGATAAGAATCACAAGATTCAGAATGACATTTAAAGTCAGGCATTCTTGATATTTGTGAACTGTGTAATTTTGATCAAGTAAATATTTCTCATTAAGTCTTATATGTGTTTATTTGTGGACACAAGATCATCACATCAACCTCTAAGGGATGTAATAAGGTCTAAATGAGAAAAATACTCAAAAAGTCATAAAGATAGGTATTACATATTGAGATCCTACTATTAGCAAAAAAGGACTACATTCTTCTAGTCTCAATTCTTCATGTCACACATTCCAGAATTCAGAATTTTTTTCCAGATTTTAGAATGCAAATATATTGAGCATTGATTCCATATTATATAGCACTGCCATATTTATAATTCAATAATTTTTTTTAGTATTAAGATAGTATTTTAAAAATACTACAATTGACTTACATCCTTTGAGGTCAAGTCCTGCCACAGAAAAGTTGCAAAAATGTATTATGAAGAGATCTGGGATCTCAGAATAGAAGTTTATCATATATATTATAGGAGATAAAACATTTTAAATGCCTAGCAAACATCTGACTATCTCCTGGGTGCATATTAAATGCTCATCCCTTTTTGACCTTGTCTTTTTTCCTCCCCCTAACATCTAGCCCATTTCCAGCTTTCCCAGCAATGTAGGCTTCACTCCACAAGTCTTCCTACAGGAAAGTTGTGTGTCTCTGCACAGGTTCTTACAGGGCATTGAAAAACAGCTTTACCTCTGCGAGGTCTTTGTCATTTCCTAAACACACTCGTCTTTATCCCCTCATTTCCAACTTTCCTTTTCTGTGAACTTCCTACTTCCTGACATGTTGTTATTTAAAGCTGTCTGGCAATCATGTCAATGGATTGAGTCTAATTCACCAGGAATTTACCCTAACAAAACATTTTTCCAAATGCTGCCATCATTTTTATCCCTTTGCTGAGTTGACAATGATTGCAGAATCAGGTGAGGGTGGTTTTGATGCAGATAACACACATATATAAATATGTATAATAAATAATGTGTCTGTATATCATGTATATACATATTTACATACATATATCATACACAGACATAGACTGCATACACACACACACACACACACACACACACACACACACACCTTTTTTCCTCAGAGATAGAGACCTACAACAAAACTAAGATGTGTCTTCCTGACCTACATACTCTGGAAAGCTATGAATGTTTCAGTGAGCAGCCTGAGATCACTCGTGATGGGGGCAGGAGGAAAGTTCCCTCCCATGTGCCTTTAAAATCTCCTTCCTTGAAGGGCAAGTAGTAAAAAACACTCAGTGGATATTTAAAACAGTTTAAGCATCATAATAGGCCCTATTCTGGGTCACTCCTCACACCCAAATTGTTTTTTTGAGACTATTAACAATGTCATGCTGGGCAATTTAATAAACACAATCAGTGGTAAAGCCTGTTACTTTTGTTTTATGGGTTTGACAAATCGTCCTCGCATACATCTATGCGTGGTTATAAGTCTGCTCACTTAGCTCGGGAAACTTGAAGAATACCTTCTGCATGTATGATCGGGGTCTTTTATTCGTGGGTGACAGAGCCTATTTTGCAGTTTCCATTCACACCCAAATTGTTCTTGAGGAACAATTCAGGCATCATTTGTGGGGGCCTCCCACACTCGGAATAGGTTAATAGCCAATGTCACCTTCACTGGGCTATTTTTTGGATAGACACCATTAAGGGAAATAGCTATTTCAGTGAGTGGCATATTAAAGTTCTAGCCCAGAGCTCTGTCTGCCCCTAGTTTCAATAGAAGTGATCGTGGCTCAGTGAGGAGCCTGCATTCATACCACCTCAAGATGTAAGTACAAGGGAATGGAGCCATAAAGCTGAAACATGGGAAAAGGTGGGGGCCTGGAATGATCCAGAAGAAGCCAAAAGAGAATGCTGACTTCTCCCTCAAACTCCCTCTTCTCCAAATAGCTTTACTTGGCAGACACCCATTTCCTGCCAACTCTCCCACCCTAATATCCACCAGCCCTTTATATGCTCCATTACTTGTCCAGTCACTCACTCATGAGTTTATTACTAGTCTGCCCTGGAATCTTGTCTCTGAGCTAATTTTTCTGCCCTGTATTATTCCTAGTATCTGTGCACATGAAATGTTATTTTAGAGTTAAATGTTAAGGGAGGCTTTGCTTCTTTACAAGCTGGCATATTTACTGCATGTGAAAAATAAGAATTAAAAAACTACTATCTTTCCTTCTAAATTTTGGCTGCTTGGAGGCTTGGAACCAACTATCCAGGTTAATCAAGTGTTGAAAGGCTGACCTTAAGTACATTTTTTTCATTCATCACTCAGTTCAAGTCTGGAACTTCATTCTAACATATACCTTTCCTGGCCCTAATATCTTATTTTAACTCATTTACTCTGCCCTTATTTTTGGTTCCAGTTGAACAGAACTGGATTAATCATAATCCCTTGTTCATATAGTACTTGCATTTTCTTTTTTCTTTTTTTTTTATTGTGGGCGATCCTGTAGTACAACAAGTCCTTTGATATGAGGCAAGGTGTAAATAAATTATGAGTAAGTAAGCAATATCTTTGCGGCAGTAAGAAAAATGAATATATAAAAGGATGGGGAGGAAGAAGGTCTAAATTACTTGCATGACAAACCAGACTGGGGATGAGGTGGCATTTTCTGGGAACAAGGAAAGTGAGGAAATGTGAAGAGATGGGAAAGAGAAAAAAAATTACCATTACTGGGGATAAATTCTCTGTGGGGGAAATGTCCATTGGTAAGAGCTTTTCTCCCTAAAAGAATTCCCCTCTGCCATAGCAAACCTATAGTAAATTCTGCCTGGAATTAACAGGATGGGGAGGAAAAGATGGTTTCCATAGAGCGACTTGCCAGGCAATTGAGACAGGATGACAAGACTAAGAACGTGAGGATCATTAAACAGTGATAAAAAAGCAGGTGGTAATGGGGACTCACAAGGAAATAGTTTAGTCTCCCAGAAATGAGATAAGGCTTCAGTTATTTCTCTTTCCCACTCTCTGTTCTTTCCTTTTTCTTTGAGCGTCGCCTTTGCATTCCCTATTTTCTATTTATTTCTTTCCCTTCCTTCCCTCTTGCCTTCTCTTGCTTGCTATCTCCCCTCCTTCCTTCTTGAAAATGATCCACTATTTCATAGGTGTGAGAGACTCTGCTAGGCCTTAGACACATAGGACAAAAGAGGTCACACATGATTTCTGACATCCTGGAGCTTGCATTTTAGTAAAGAATATATAAGAAAAGTTAAAAATAAACTGAGTCGAGTTGTGATTAGTGCTATGATGAAAATAATCAAGACATAAGAGAAAGAGTATGTAAGACAGATGGGATGGAGTAAGAGTTATTTTTGTTAGGGAATATATTTCTTAAATCATATGAATTATTGACTGAAGCAATGTAAGCCTCCCTCAGGAGCTGGAGGAATTTGGGGCATTAGATTTCATTTCAGTATCTCATTCTCATTAAATGGTGAGCAACTGGGTATAGGAAAGAAAGCAAATGGGTTTATTGTTGTGCATTTTCTACTTACGACTTTGCTCTCATATTCCCAATTAGCTAGTTACATTTTGATGCCTTTATACAAAAGCAAATAGAGTAGGTTCTCAAAAACTTTAAGAATATAAACCTATGTGAATTTTCACAAAAATATTTTTAAAATCCTGAAAAGCAGCCAACTCCCCACATTTCAGCTAAATTCATGGTGTTCTCCTCATACCATACTAGGAGACTTTTGCAGAAATCACCATACTATGGATTGAATTTATGCATATTATGTTTCTAGACTGTCATTTCCTTTCAACCATGCACTAAATCAATGTATAAATCTTGGCTGTTTTTAATAAAATGTATTTCCAGGAAGTGTTTTAATTTTTCCAAATTAGGAGTCTAAGCTTATAAAATTAGAAACGTTGTATTAGCTATCCCAAGAGTAAAGTAAGTTTTGAGGATAGTTTCTAGCCATTTTGGTGAATTATTCTGTGAGCAGCTCCTGTCTTTCCAGTGAACTTTTTGACCAGCACACACACATTTATCATCACCAGAAAGACAGAAGAGGAAAAAGCTAGAATTGAAAGTGTACTCACAGCCCATGAAACAGAGAATTACCATTTAGTACTGTATGTTTAAAAATGATCTAATAATAATAATAATGATAGTAAGTTTCCACTTTCCTCCCTAAAAGAAGCCATTTTGCATAAATTTATTTAATCTTAAGAACCACCTATAATTATGCTTTTTGGCCCCCCTTATAAGAAATTAGGAAGCTAAGGCTTATAAAAATTAAGTTGAAAAATTCATAGCTATCTTCTGTCAACTAGAGGTTAAAAAGAGAGAAGTTGGATTAGATTGGCTTTTTGACTCCAAAACGATAAAAATTATTCTTTTAACTGCTCTACTATGGTCTTGCTCTCTAGTCAAAGACAACAATAGACCAATATACAAATAGCTGAGACTTTCACAGGAGTGTCTGCAAGGGAGGCACTCAGGAAATACAGAGTGAGGGAAACATGCTATTCCATAGTAATCTAATAGGGCGTAGGATGTTACATGTATGTAAAAGCAGCGGATAAATATACTAAGTGTTTACTTCATGCTATCATACATTGAATCTTCATAACATTACGTAAAAGTAGGTGTTACTCTCCTATTTTGCAGGTTAGGAAATCAGGTTTAAAGATGGGAAGTAATTTTCCACTTACTAGCTGAGGGAGTGACTTTGCAAACAGCCTAGGTCTGTACTATCTTTTTTTTAATCTCAAGGTCAGTGTATGTATGTGTGTATTGATCAACTGATTGATTTTTAATTAAGTTGTCATTGATATACAATCTTACATTGGAACATTGTGGTTTCAACTTTCACACGTATTATCAAGTCCCACTCCCCTATTCCATTGTAGTCACTATGCATCAGCATAGTAAGATACTATAGGGTCACTATTTCTCTGTGCTCTACTGCCTTCCCCATGCCCCCCACCCCCATTATATGTGCAGATCACAATGCCCCTTAATCCCCTTATCCCTCCTTTCCACAACCCTTTCCCTTTAGTAACCGCTAGTACCTGCCTGGAGTCTGCTGCTGTTTTGTTCCTTCAGTTTTGCCTTGTTGTTATACTCCACAAATTAGTCAACTCATTTGATACTTGTCTTTCTCCACTTATTTCACTGAGCATAATACCCTCTAGCTCCATCCATGTTGCTGCAAATGGTAGGATTAGTTTTCTTCTTATGTGTATATGGACGACCTCTTCTTTATCCATTCATCTACCGATGGACACTTAAGTTGCTTCCATATCTTGTCTATTGTAAATAGTGCTGCAGTAAACATAAGGGTACATACATCTTTTTGAATCAGGGATCTTGTTTTCTTTGGGTAAATTCCTAGGAGTGCAGTTCCCAGGTCAAATGGTATTTCTATTTTTAGTTTTTTGAGGAACCTCCATATTGTTTTCTACAATGGTTGCACTACTTTATACTCCTACCAACAGTGTAGGAGGATTCCTCTTTCTCCACATTCTTGCCAGCATTTGCTGTTTCTTGACTTTTGGATGTTGGGCATACTAACTGGTGTGAGGTGATATCTCATTGTGGTTTAAATTTCCATTTCCCTGATGATTAAGATGTGGAGCATCTTTTGATGTGCCTGTTGGCCATCTGAATTTCTTCTTTGGAGAAGTGTCTGTTCAGATCCTCCACCCATTTTTTGATTTGGGTTATTTGTTTTTTGGGTGTTGAGGTGTGTGAGCTCTTTATATATTTTGCAATGTCAGCTCCGTATTGGATAAGTCATTTACGGATATATTCTCCATACTGTGGGATGCTTTTGGTCCTGCTGATAGTGTCCTTTGCTGTACAGAAGATTTTTAGTTCAATGTAGTCCTATCAATTATTTTTTTGTTTCCCTTGCCTGAGGAGTTGTGTTCAGGAAAAAGTTGCTCATGTTTATATTCAAGATTTTTACCTATGTTTTCTTCTATAAGTTTTATGGTTTCATGACTTACATTCAGGTCTTTGATCCATTTTGAGATTTCTTTTGTGTATGGAGTTAGACAATAATCCAGTTTCATTCTCTTACATGTAGCTGTCCAGTTTTGCCAATACCAGTTGTTGAAGAGGCTGTTATCCCCATTGTATATTGATGGCTCTTTTATCATATGTTGATTGGCCATTTATGTGTGGGTGTGTATCTGGACTCTATTCTGTTCCATTGATCGATGGGTCTGTTCTTGTGCCAGTACCAAATTGTCTTGATTACAGTGACTTCATAGTAGAGCTTGAAATTGGGTAGCATAACCCCCCCCCCATTTTACTCTTCCTTCTTTGTTTTGGCTATTTGGGGTCTTTTGTGGTTCCATATGAATTTTAGAACTATTTGTTCTAGTTCATTGAATAATGCTGTTGTTATTTTGATAGGGATTTTATTGAATCCATAGATTGCTCTAGGCAGGATGACCATTTTGACAATATTAATTCTTCCTATCTGTGAGCACATGATGTATTTCCATTCATTGGTGTCTTCTTTAATTTCTCTCATGAGTGTCTTGTAGCTTTTAGGGTATAGGTCTTTTACCCACTTGGTTAGGTTTATTCCTAGGTATTTTATTCTTTTTGATCAATTGTAAATGGAATTGTTTTCTTCATTTCTCTTTCTACTAGTTCATTTTTCGTACATAGGAATGGAACAGATTTCTGCATATTAACTTTGAGTCCTGCAACTTTACAGAATTCAGATATTAGTTCTAATAGTTTTGGGGTGGATTCTTTAGGATTTTTTATGTACAATATCATGTCATCTGCAAATAGTGACAGTTTACTTCTTCCTTACCAATCTGGATACCTTTTATTTCTTTATTTTGTCTGATTGCCATGGCTGGGACCTCCAGTACTATGTTGAATAAAAGTGGTAAGAGTGGGCATCCTCGTGTTGTTCCTGATCTTAGAGGAAAAGCTTTCAGCTCTTCACTGTTGAGTATGATGTTGGGTATGGGTTTGTCATATATGGCTTTTATTATGCTGAGGTACTTGCCCTCGATACCCATTTTGTTGAGAATTTTAAGCATGAATGGATGTTGAATTTTGTTGAATGCTTTTTCAGCACTTGTTAAGATGATCCTGTGGTTTTTGTCCTTTTTGTTATTGTGGTGTATGATGTTGATGGATTTTCAAATATTATAAAATTCTTGTATCTGCAGAATAAATCCTACTTGATCATGTTGGATGAACATTTGACATGTTTTTTAATTCAGTTTGCTAATATTTTGTTGAAGATTTTTGCATCTATGTTCATCAGGGATATTGGTCTGTAATTTTCTTTTATTGTGGCATCTTTGTCTGGTTTTGGTATTAGAGTGATGCTGGCCTCATAGAGTGAGTTTGGAAGTATTCTCTCTACTTTTTGGAAAACTCTAAGGAGGATGGGTGTTAGGTGTTCACTAAATGTTTGATAAAATTCAGCAGTGAAACCATCTGGTCCATGGGTTTTGTTCTTAGGTAGTTTTTTGATTACCAATTCATTTCATTGCTGATAACTGGTCTGTTCAGATTTTCTTTGTCTTCCTGGGTCATCTTGGAAGGTTGTGTATTTTTCTAGAAAGCTGTACATTTCTTCTAGGTTATCCTATTTGTTAGCCTATGATTTTTTCATAGTATTCTCTAATAAATCTTTATATTTCTGTGGTGTCTAGTGATTTTTCCTTTCCCATTTCTGATTCTGTTTATGTATGTATGCACTCTTTTTTTCTTGATAAGTCTGGCCAAGGGTTTATCTACTTTGTTTATTTTCTCAAAGATCCAGCTCCTGCTTTCATTGATACTTTTTATTGCTTTATTCTTCTCAATTCTATTTATTTCTACTCTGACCTTTATTATGTCCTTCCTTCTACTGACTTTGGGCCTCATTTGTTGTTATTTTTCTAGTTTCATTAATTGTGAGTTTAGACTGTTCATTTGGAATTGTTTTTCTTTCTTGAGGTAATCCTGTATTGCTATCTACTTTCCTCTTAGAACTGTCTTTACTGCATCTCACAAATATTGGGGTGTTAAGTTTTCATTTGTCTCCATATATGGCTTGATCTCTGTTTTTATTTGGTTATCGATCCATTGATTATTTAAGACCATATTGTTGATCCTCCATGTGTTTGTGGGTGTTTTGTTTTCCTTGCACAGTTTATTTCTAGTTTTATACCTCTGTGGTCTGATAAGCTGGATGGTACAATTTCAATCCTTCTGTGTTTACTGAGGCTGTTTTTGTAGCCTAATATGTGAGCTTTTCTGGAAAATGTCCTAGATGCTCTTGAGAGGAATATATATCCTGTTGCTTTTGGTTGGGGTGTTCTGTAGATGCCTATTAGGTCCATTTGTTTTAATTGTTCAGTGCCTTTGTGTCCTTACTTTTTTTCTGTCTGGTTGATCTATCCTTTCACATGAGTGGTGTGTTGAAGTCTCCTAAAATGAATGCATTGCATTCTATTCACCCTTTTAATTCTGTTAGTATTTGTTTGACATATTTAGCTACTCCTATATTGGGTACATAGATATTTGTACCAGTTATATCCTCTTTTTGGACTGAACCCTTTATCATTATGTAATGTCCTTATTTGTCTAATTTCTGTCTTTGTTTTGAAGTCTATTATGTCTAATAAAAGTACTGCTACTTCTTTTTTCTCCCTATTATTTGCATGAAATATCTTTTTCTATCCCTTCCCTTTCAGTCTGTGTATGTCTTTGGGTTTGAAATGAGTCTCTTATAGGCAGCATATAGATGGGTCTTATTCTTTTTACCATTCTGTAACAACTCTGTCTTTTGACTGGTGCATTCAGTCCATTCACATATAGGGTGATTATCGATAGATATGTACTTACTGCCATTGTAGGCTGTAGATTTGTGGTTACCAAAGGTTCAAGGGGAGCTTTCTTACTATCTAACAGTCTGTCTTAACTCACTTATTATGCTATTTCAAACAGCCTAAATGTTCTTTTCCCCCCTTCTTCTTCTTCCTCCTCCACTCTTTATAAATTAGGTGTCATATTCTGTACTCTTAGTATTTTCCTTGACTAACTTGTGGTTAGTTGATTTAATTTTGCATTTGCTCAGTTATTAATTGGTCTGTTTCCTTTACTGTGGTTTTATTTTCTCTGTTGCAGTTTAGCCTTAGGGGCACTTCCATCTATAGCAGTCCTTTTATAATACACTGTAGAGAAAGTTTTGGGGAGGTTAATTCCCTCAACTTTTGCTTGTCTGGAAATTGTCTAATCCTTGCTTCAAGTTTCAACAATAATCTTCCCAGGTAGAATATTCTTGTTTGGAGGACCTTCTGTTTCATTGTATTAAATATGTTATGCCACACTCTTCTGGCCTTTAAGGTTTCTGCTCAGAAATCTGCTGATATCCCAGTATGGTTTCTTTTATTAGTGATCTTTTTTCTCTCTCTGACTTCTTTCAATACTGTATTACTGTCCTTGATCTTTGCCATTTTAAGTATTATATGTCTTGTTGTCTTCCTAGGGTCCCTTGTGTTGGGAGATGTCTGCACTTTCATGGCCTAAGAGACTATTTCTTTCCCAGATTGGGGATTTTTCAGCAATTATTTCCTCTAAGATACTTTCTATCCCTTTTTCTCTCTATTCTTCTTCTGGTACCCCTTTAATGTGCATATTGTTCTGTTTGGATTGGTCATATTTTAATATTCTTTCATTCCTTGAGATCCTTTTTTCTCTCTGCTCCTCTTCTTTGTTTTCCTTTTTTCTAATTTCTGTTTTATTTACCATCTCCTCTGCCTCATCTAATCTACTTTAAATACCTCCATTGTATCTTTTCAGATACTCTATTTTCAAAGCTTCTATCTCTTTCTTGAAGTCCTCTCTGAGATCTTGAATATTTTTCTGTTGCTTCATGAGCATGTTTATTTTGAACTCCTTATCAAGAGGACTGATGATTTCAGTTTCACTGAACCCTCTTTCTGAAATCTTTTCCTGTATTTGTGCTTATATTTTTGCTATTTCATTTTTTTAGTGATTCCTGTGGAATAAGAACTTTGTGTAGGCAGCGCCCTCTAGTGCCCAGTAGCTCTACTCTCTGGAGTTGCTGAGCACCTGTTGCAATGACGGGGGTAGCAGGCGAATGGAACAGGTTCTTGCTTGATGGAAAGAGCTTTCCTGCCTTTCTGGCTGTAATGCCTGCCTCCACTGCCAGGCAGGTTCAGTGGGCTGCACATGAAGTGTGTTGAGTGTGCCAGGATGATTTTGTCCACCTGTCCTTTCTCCCGAGCAGCAAGCTCTGTGTAACCTTGCCTCTTTAGCTGCCATCTCACTGTTTGGAAGTCTTTCAAAGTGCCCACCTTTCTTTTATCCTTGAGTGGACAGTTATTGGTCTCCACACACAGCTGGAATCTCAGTCTCTTTGAGAATTACACCTGTCTTTTCTTTCCAACCCCTCTAATCTGCAGAGCACCATGTAATGTGGATTTGTGCTCCCAGAGAAGATCTCCAGGAGTTAGTATTTAGCAATCCTGGGCTTCTACTCCCTCCCTGCTCCGTTTCTCTTCCTCCCACCTATGGGCTTGGGTAGGGGGAGGGTTTGGGTCCTGCAAGATCTTGGCTTTGCCTCTTTACCCTTTCCTGTTAGGTCTTCTCTTTTCCCTAGATGTAGGCAGTCTGTTCTGCAGTCTTCATGTCACTCTTTCAGGATTAGTTGTATTTGCTGTATTTTTGTGTTATATATGGTGTTTAGGAGGAGGTTTCTGCCTCATTTTATAAGCTGCCAATTTTTTCCCAAGTCCTGTACTATCTTTTTAAAATGGAGAAAAAACAACTCCTTGTGGAGTTCTTGTTATCTAATATAAGTGTTAAAGTTATCGCATTCCAAATGGCTATTAGAATAACTTTGAATAGAAGGTACCTACTAATAATCACAACTTGTTATTTATTATTATCATCACCATTATCTAAAACTGTTGCTGTTTCCTCTTCAACATATCAAGGTGCTTTAACATGGCTCTTGTTTCTCTCCAATAGCGAATCATCACCCAGTAAAATGAAATCTTTCTTTAGAAGACAGGAAACATTACTACCATAGGTGAAGAACATTAGAGGACAAACTTTAAATGTATGAGAAAATCCATGTTTAATTGGTTAAGAAATTTTGGTGGCCATAAAAATGTCCTTCTCAGATCTCCAAGTTCAGGAAGCATACTTGACTAGTGGCCTCAGCTGCTGCACTCCAAACTTCCTTCATAGTTTTTGCATACAGAGTGGTGCTTCCTATGGGATTCTCCAGGTCAGTGACTGAGACCTGCAGAGATACTAAGGCAGGCTGGTTGTTGGGAGACCTGGCACCCCTCTGAGAGAACTTGTTGCCTTAGCTCCAGGACTCATCCTTGGCTTTAGCAAAACATCTTAGAACAGTACTGCAGTCTAAGACTTCTCTAGTCATTTTTCCCTTCCCTCTTTACTCCACAGGAGTTAAGCCTGCATTGAGGTGTGATGGTGTACCCAGTTTCTCTCTCCCCATTTTCTCTCACAGGGCTTCCTTAATAAATCTCTTGTAATCGGATCCTCTGCTGACATTTTTTCTAATGAAAAAAAGGCAAAATGAAAACAAAACAAAAAACCCAGGCAATTGAGAGATTTCCCAACATCTGGATCTCCACTTCCAATTCACATTATCTTTGAAAAACTCACTTACTGTTTGGTCTCTATTTGTTTTCCAAACTGGAAAAAAAAAAAGAGTCATAGTAGATGACTCCCTTAATTGCTTTTATTTTATGATTCTGGAGCTATCAAATGCTGTCTGTAACATGGATTAACACATTGTTTTTCATATTTCAGTGCTAGATCATAGTGGTGCTAAATGGTTATTCCATGTGTAAATTATTCTTTGATCTAAGAACAAATATTGTTTTATCAAAGTGTAAATATTGCTTTGATTTTTAGCTCATGGATGCCAACATATTGCAATATAATAACAACAGAAAGTATCTTTGAAGATTTGCCATTATTAACACTTCTGATCCAGAACTACTTATATGATTTTAGAGTAAAGCATGAAATATCTTTCTAATTGGCTTTTTGCCCCCAAATTAAAAGTACTTCAATTAAACAAAATTATATATCCATTATCATCATCAAAAGCTGACTTAAAATTCAACGATTTTCTTCTGTTAGTTTTGAGTAGTGGCAATAGTAGCAACGTTTTAAATCCAATCATGATAAAAAACACAGTCTTACTCCAAGGTAGATTGCTTCTTCCTAAGTCAATACTTGATTCTTTAAAGGCACAATGGTTGTTTTATTCACCTAAATGACAAATGGATCAAATATAGGATTTTTAATACAGAAGGGAAAGGTTATGGTATTTGTGCTACAACTATAAGAAGCAGTAGGTATTGTCTGTCCTTAATTAAGAGGCGAACACTGATAATCCATCTCTATCAATGGAATAGAACATGAGCTTGAAAACCCACTAGATTTAATCTAAAATGGAGTGTTGAGATTTTCTAAAATCTCTTACACATTATCTCAGTGTAGGACTATTTTTTATAATCTTTTTCTAAGGCTATGATCAATGAGAACTTTAAGAAGGATTTAGTGGTGATGATAGGATTTTCTTCTCTTGAAAGATGCCACACAGGGGAGAAATGCATTAATGGTGAAATTTTTGAAACTTGTTATTTGATACAATTTCACAATACATGTTTAACATCTTTGTTTTCAAAATGTTTAAAACCCAGTTTTCAACGTAGTAGTCTTGATATCATAGCATGTTCAACCTTGATAGAGAAGCACTGAAGCAATATTCATTCCAGATTTGGAGGTGTCCCAAATTAAAATGCAATGAAATTGTGCTTAGGTAAAGTTCATCAATAACACATTTATTTAAATCCACCTAAACTGGGAGACTTCCGTTCAAATTTTATTAAATGTTTTAAACATTTTAAACATTTTCATTGCATTTGTGGATTTGTACAACTTTGGGTTCTATTCAAATAGATTTAAGGATAAAACAGATGCATCATTAGTGTTCATGGAATCAGGTCCAGGAATGAAACCATGCCTGCTGTCTGGTAAGAGTAACCTGCCTAGGCTCAATTTGTGATCAGACTAGCTATCACTTCAGTTAGAAAGAAATCAGTTGCAAAAATACTAGCCATCTTTTCAGATGAAAATCAAATTATGAACACAGGGACATAGTGCCATCAACATTATTTTGAGGAATTCATACCATTCCTCAACTCCAGGGTGAAAGCTGAAATATTTAATGCTGCCATACCAACTTGGTCTTTTTGGCAGGTTGCACTTAGATTTCAGCAATTACTGTGAGCATTTAAAAATGTGATTTAAAGAAAAGAATGTGGTTGGCCAAGATTCTGTCATTTTCATTTTTAAACACATTTATAAAGCACACTAAATCCTCTGCTTCTCAATGGGTAGAGCTGGACTCACAAAGTGTTGTTTATGGAGACAGATTTCATTTCAGCAAGAATGTTCTTCTTTGCTTATGTATTTCTTTTATATATATATATATATATATAGTGACTGCATTTCTCTTTCTCATTCTCAATCTCTCTCTCAAAAAAAAGTATATGTATTTTTGTATGCATGTGTGTGTGTGTGTGTGAATCCTTTGAAAAAGTCCAAAAATGTTTAGTTATGTTCAGACACATCAACTCATTATGACTGCACAGTTTCTTCATTTGGAAAGCATCATTCCTTCCTGCTACCAGCTGCATTTTAATTCTAATCAAAATATTTTACCAATAAAGTAGCAGAGTAGAAGGGACAGACTCCCTTGTTCTTATTTATTTGTACTTCCAGTTGAACATTTTAGGTCTTAGTTGGCATTTATTCGTTGAAAAATCTTATTTTCTTTTTGAGAGAAGCCTAGCAGTATTCCTGCCAGCCCTTAGCTTTAGCTGCTATTATGGTTTCAAATTTATCATATCCTCCCATTTCTTTGTCTTATTCCTGTCACATTTTCTTGCTTCCTTGCTTTGCTTTTGACTTTCTCCCAATACTGCCAACTTTTCATGCCAAATTCTTTCCCACACTCATAATTTATTCAAGTCACCTATTTTTGCTAACCTGGGATTTCCCAGGTATCCAGTCCTAGGAATTTTTGTTTGTTTGTTTTATGGTTACAAAATCCCTGCTCCTCTCATTACCCTAGAATATCAGCATATTAGAAACTCTACTAATTATCCATTCCTATGCCCTACACACTCCTAAAGAAAGTAGAAAACTACTCTCAAATCATGCTTAGTGTTATTATTATCAGTAGTAATAGCGGTATTTACACATTTAGAGAATACTGGAGAATAAGCAGCAAATACTCCAAATTTGCTGAACAGTTTACAGACATGGTTGTATTTAGTGAGAGCAGAAGCAAAAGCCAGCGACCTGCTCTTGTCTTTAGACTACAGGTTGACCATCAACTGGCTGACTCCCTACACAGTTGTGTTTTCTTTAGCCACAAAATTTTTAAAAACTAAATATAATCAGGAAGTTAGTGCACTATAAAAATTGTCTTTTTTTTAGTGGAAAAATGAGTAGATTTGGTAATATTTGGCCCACCTTTCTATTTGGGTTCAACCTTTAAAAAGAGCCTGCTCTCCTTTCTGCTACAGTCTCTATAATTCTTTATCATTTTATACCTCCTTCTCTCATTCGTCTTTCCTGTCTAGGCCCAGTAGGGATCTGAGTTTTCGGTCTGTTTAATTCCTTTATGTTATACATTACAACTCCTTGACCAGCAAGTTCTGGTCATTTTATCCTCTGAATCAGGGCTTGGCAACTATTTTCTATAAAGACCACATAGGAAATGTTTTAGTCTTTAGACCCTAAGGTCTCTGTTGAAACTTTTCAACTAAGCTGTTGTAGTTCCAAAGCAGCCATAAATAATATGTAATCAACTGGGAATGCCTGTGTTCTAATGCAACTTTATTTCCCAAAACAGGCAACAACCTGGATTTGGTGCACAAACTGTAGTTTGCTGACTCCTGCTCTAGATAATCATGTACCAAAGTGTTTTGTTGATTTAAATTACCTGAAAAGTGATGCAATTGAGAGGTCTTCACCTTTGTTTGCCAATAGTATTCCGAATCATATTGGATTTACAAAGTCTTTATTTTAAACTTAATAACTCTTATAATATCGAAGCACAATTTGAACCTTGTTTCCACTGGAAATCTTGAATCCATCACCACACTTTTCCTTCCTCACTCCCACTGATCTGGTTTGGTTCTGTGGTTCTCCTTTTCTTTTCATTTCATCTTATTTTATTTTTATCTTAAAAAATTAATGACCTTGTAAGAACTTGTTCGTTATGCTTCAGAAGATTGGAGACTGATGAGAATTAGGCTTGGGGTGGACTAATGATTGTGCATTGAGCATTGACTCTCCTATACAGAATTTTATTGTTGTTAACAACCATTTGATCAATAAATGTGAGAAATGCCCTCTCAAAAAAAAATTAATGTATACATGTTAGGAAGAAAAAAAGAAAATTAACAAAAGATATCCAATAAAAAAATCAGACCCCTTCTACCTTAAAGCCCTAATTGCTATCTCAGAGTCAAAGTTAGTTTTGTGTTTTCCCTTCTGTTATGTCCTGTATATGAACAAGCACAGTGTGAATGTGTGTGGGTAAGTGCACATTCTTTTCATCTTTTTATTTCAGTCTGAGAATACTAAAAAAACAAACAACCCCCCCCCAAATTGATTGATATAGTACATGTTAAAGGGGTGTATGGGACCTAAGAGATTTTAAAAGGTGAAGTGGTGGGAAGTAGATCTGGAGGAAATTATCAGCTCATGATAGGATTTGCATGTAGTTTGTCTATTAAGTGTTCTGATTCTGTCTAGAGGCAATAAAACAACATTGAGTGGTTCTATTAATATAGTACAGGTTAAAGGGTAATTTGCTCCTGAATTTAGATAGCTGGTCTACTAGAGCTCTACTCCACATAGGTACCATTATCCTAAAATACAAAATGTCAATGGTGGCTCTGATGTTGGGCAACCAAGATGGCCTAGTTTAACCTTGAGAGCTCCAGGAATATTCCTGGAACATACTTTAACCTGACCCAGGGGAAAAGGTCATCAGGATTCTTATTAGAATTTATTTCCTCTAAGACTAGAGGTGCTTAGTTTCAAAAAAGAAAAAAGGAGGTGGGGTGCTTCATGAAAAATAATGAAAACAAACCTCATTTATAATGGATTTGGGAGGCCAGAGGGGGAGCTCTCTGCCCTACCACTCACTGTCAGTTGCAGATCCAGTAAGAGGAGGGGTACCTTGCAAGCCCAAACTATTTTGGTATCTCAGCAGGAGGAAGAAAGTTTTTCTCTTCCCCTGGTAACAGTCCAACCAATGAGAGACTGTCACAACTCAGCCAATGAAAAACCACTACACTTCCTAGTTTACCCCAATGAACTTTTTGTTTATAACAGCCTCTCCCAACTTACCCCTATCCTCTGTAAAAGACACCTCTCCTTTGTTTTCTGGACTTTCCTGTGGTTTTGCTAGAGCTTGCGTGTCCCAAATGGCAATTCTGTTATTCCTGAATAAACCCATTTTTGCTGGTAAAATGACTAGCAGTTTTATTTTTAAGGTTAGCAACTTTTACCATGGACTGTTGGTGGAAGGATGAAAACCAGTAATAGAACAAAGTAACAGCAAAAGGACCTCAGGCTAACTTCTTGGTTAAATGCAATAGCAGCAATGGCAAAAACAACTTGTCCAATTCTTTCTTCAATATTTTGTAACAGGATTTTTGGAGGCAGAATGAGAGAAGGTAAAACAATATTCAGGAAAGCTTAGCTCATCTGCTTGTACTGAGATATAACATATTTGAAGAAGGAGTGTGTACTCACAATGTTGTCAGAATTTATTGGGTAGAAGATTAGAGTTGTATGATCAATTTTGGTCCCTTTTTTTCCTGCAGACAAAGGGAAATCAATGAATCATTTGGCCCATTTTCTAATAACCCAGAGCATTAACTAAAGGGAGAAATACTGTATAGCTCTTGTATTATAAGCATTCCTTCTATTGTAGGTACATTACATGATTTACCCATATAAAAATCACAGGAAATATTAAAATCACTACTTTACAGATAAAGGAACATCAGTTAAGTCTCTGGGAGAAATATGAAACACTTTTTTTCATCTGTCTTTCAAATTATCTTTCACTCCAGATGTACATGCTTTTCCCCATACCTCAGTTCCTTACATGTTCCAGTTTCTTAGCATGTAGCAACTGAAGTAAATACACTCTCCCATCAAACTAGTACTTTGAGTGGTGGTTATGTCCTTCGTCTGTACAGCCCTATTTTATATCTGAAATAACGCAGAATGATGCAGCCATGGTGGTGGACATGGGTAGGGCCAGGAGGGCTAGGGTTGTGAGCATGCCACATGATCTTCTGTGACAAACGTTTTCACCCATGGATGGTGGCCTCTTTAAGCGGGATCAGCAGGTAATCTCACTACCTTTATCAGAATGGCAGGTGTTTAAAAGTCAGAAACGTACTCTAGTGTGTCTGTGTGAGTGTGTGTGTGTGTGTGTGTGTGTGTGCTTGTGAGTGTGTGAGCCATGGCTTGAAATATTAATCTGTGTGAAAAATATCATTACTTTTTTCCTGTGTGCGTGCTTTTTTTTTTTCTGTCTGAAATACTTCGCTGCTCCCTCTGCCTGGCGCCTCCTATGGGCCTTATAAATTCAGCTCAGTCATAACCTCTTCCATGAAGCCGTCATCGACTCCACTCACAGTCCCCTCCTTTACGCTTTGGGCATTCCTCTGTTGGTGTGCTTACCCTGCCACACTGAATGTTACTTATTCATCTGCCTATCTCTCTTGATTCTAAAGCTGCTTGAGGGCAGGGTCACAGCCTTATTAATTTCCCTGTCCCCTGCGCAGTTCCCTATAGGTATAGCAGAAATACTCTTTGATTTAGATTCAATTAAATAAAAGGTAAAGGAATACTGCAGTTTTACTGTATGAAGGTAAAACAGGGTTAATTAGCTGAAGATTCTAGAGAAATACTGGATGAAAAGTCAAGTACGTCTCCCCTCCCAAATCTGTTTCTTCCCCTCCCTCTGATTTCCTGGTTTGCGGTGAAAGATGTAAACCTGTTGGGGTTTTATGAATCTTGCCACTAGCCAGAAAACCTTTCAAATATGATTCAATTTCATGCAGACAGAGACTCAGAGCAACTTGGCAGTTAACAGCTAATGGCTTTTAAGGGTTTAAGTCAGCCCTAAACATTATTCCAATGAGTTTTTGTGGTTTAATTACCTTAAAACATTAAGTAGTCAAAGAGCCCATCAATACAGATACATTTAGAGATATCGAATGTGCACTGCTCACAAATATACTGCCTGGAAGTTGTCTAATATGGCATCTTATTTTGCCAAAAAAGTGTGTAAAAAATAGTTGAAGTTTACCTGTTTGAGCCTAATGATGTGTGCCATCATTAAGCTGGGAGAAATGTGAATTCAAAATCATTCTCTAAACAGCAAGAAAGAGCTTTACATAGCAAGGAACAGAGTGATTTCTCCTCTCCCTGTTCTTACCCATACCATGTTAACTTTAGGCAGTACACATAGCAGTTAAGATCCCAGGTTCCAGATTTCAGCCCTGGGTTCAAGTTTTAACCTCTGCAATTTGTAGGGAAGTAACAGGACACTAAGTCTCAGGGAGAATAATAATAGCAATAATTATCCAGCTAAGTTTTTATGAAGATTTTGAGACAGGGACCATGGGTATAGTCAGAATAGGGTGAGGGCCTCTGGAAAAAGCAAGGCAGGATATTACAGTCAAAGCAATGTAACAATGTAAAGAAGTCCCTATCGAAACTCTGTGTTCAGCATTATGCAAAGTCAAGGTCACACTGATTCTCTAGGGTAAAGATACTAGACTAGGAATATAGACATCTTCAGTGAGATCAGTTAAAGCTCAAAAGGCCAGGAGCAACTTGGCCTAGAATGTTTGAGTGTTCCTCAAATAAAGAAGGGTATCTCAGTATAACCCATGACTTCACTGTAAACAGCCCTAGCAAACAGATAACAACCCGGCACACCTTGAGGGCAGGGCAGGTGGTACAAGTCCACACCCTAAACCCTCAATTCCCAAAAATCCTCAACTGGGTATAAATCACCTAGACAACGCACCACCCCAGGCTCTCTTGTCCCCTCCTGGCATGAGCCAGGAGCCAGATCTGTCCTCTCACTTTATCTCTCAATAAAAGCCTCTGCCCTGGCCCTCCTACCTTGACTGTTTGCTAAGTTCATTCTTCGACTCTGCAATCAAGAACCCCGGCATTCAATTTCATGAAATGATGCATGAAGAAATAGTAATACTAACAGCTAATAAGTGTTAGGTATTTTTTTGTCTTAAAAAGGCTATTGTTGTTTTGGATGACAGAAAAAAAGATATGCTTGAAGGGTCAGTATCTAATTTTAAGGCTATGAAAATGGGCCTAATATCTTCATTGTGATTTTCCTTAGACTGTAATTAAAGAAGCCAAAGGTTGCCACTGACTTTATGCACTATTTCAGATATTTTCTTCTGCAAAACTCATTTCACTCCTTGGACTCACAATAATTTCATTACTCTTTTCAAGTCAAATCACATCCCAGTCGCAACAATTCAAATTGGCCTAAGATTCTGCACTAACCCAATGTTAATATTTATGAGTAATGCATTTTGGGTTCAGAGATAGGGAGAGAAACCTTCAGGGAGGCATAAATGAGTTATTGGCCTGCTATAGAATGTGTCATTTGGAAAGAGCTGCATTGTAGGGAGAGATGATTCAAATGCACACTTTCAAGGGGCAATGCAATCTCGTTTACTAATCTCTCATTTTACTAAGGTGAGGCTTTTGTGAACATTGACTGCTCATTAGCATCCCCATCCCACAGAAGAATCTAGATAATGGGTGCCAGTTTTATTCTCATTATTGAGCAATTCAAATGTTTGCATTCCTTTCATTAAGCAGTCATTTAAAAAATTAAGAGCAGCACAAGGTAAAGGCAGATCACTTGAACCTTATAATCACAGCTATTATATGTTAGATAAGATTTATTTATATTTAATTTCAGAGTCTCTCAGTAACTTAAAGGAACACCTCCTGACCTCTGGAGTCACTTGTCTCCCCGAGCCACCTCTCCCTAGGCTGCCTCTGAGCTTGTTAACCCTTCCTCACATTCTATTTGTGCACCCACATCGGGCAGCGTGATGTCTCCCTTATGACAGAACTCGGTTTCGGGACTGCACCTGAGACCGGTTGATCAGTTTGGATCTAATGCATGTAAAAGTGTTTTTGTCCACTAACTGGTCAGAAGAAAAGGTCGATTTCTTTCTCCACTTGTTTAACATTAGGGAGATAACAGGAAAGTTGGGTAGGTGGGTAGAAAGCTGTAACTTAATATCTGCTAGTTAAAACGAGGCAAGTTAGTTCCCAAAACTTGGCATAGTACCTTCCTTGAATGAAGGAATCTCCAAATACTAGGTCAAAGGTTTCAAATAGGTTCTAATAGGGAATCTTAATTGAAAGTCAGCAATGGGAAAGGGTGACTTAACAAAGGAAAGAAAGAGTACCTGTAAGATATTCTACTTCTTTACCTCAGGCCTTGTTAGGTTGAATATGGTATTGTTCCCCTCAGCCAATGCCCTGATGCAAGACAACAGAATCATACACACCAGCAACGTCAGTTCCCTGTACCTCCGTGTTTCTAGATGATCCTCTGAGTGGAGGGAGGAAAAGCTACATGTGAGAGAACACGGTTGGTGTGAGATCCAGAGAAGTGAAAGCACATAAAATGCACGTGTAAGTTATATTGCATAATATCAATCTAAGGTGCCATTAGATTAACAGAATGATTAACTCTGAATCACCCAAGTATCTATTAGCTTTTAATGGCCCTAAAAATAATGATAGTAGAAAGTACTAGGATAATTATAAACTCGTCCATATTGTGCTAGAGTTGGATAAGCAAAGGTCTGAAGTCAGAAAGACCTAAATTAACCCCACGGTTTCATTCTCCTAACTCCATGACATTGGAAAATGTACTTTACCTCTATGAAAGGTAGATCATTTCCACTTCCAAGTTTGTTTTAAGAGTCAGAGATATTTCTAAAGCATCCAGCATAGGGCCTGGCACACATTCAATATTCAGCAGTGGTAACAATAATTGTTGTTATTACAGTACTTGCTGCAAGAAATTCCCATCGTAGAGAGACTGAGTTCCTTTAGAAGTGAGACAGAGACAGTGTACCCTCCCAAGGGGCCTGAGGCAATGAAGCCGAGCTAGGAGCTGGATCCAGGTCTGGATGTGGGCTGCTTACGTGAGGTCTGGCAGATGCTGCGGATGAGACTTGCAGACACACACTTGATCTTCAGGGTCCTTTTAGTTATCTGTTTTATGGAATAGCTAGAGAAGACATTGCCACTCAGAGGCACCTTGTTTCGTGGAAGCACACCATTAAACCCACTTAAACGTTGGTATTCTCTGCCAGCATCACTGGCTTCTGCCAGAAGAGGAATGGAATCAAGTTTCCCTGTTGCTTTTATCAGAGATGGAAACTATTGAGCAATTCCTCGAGTCCCTGGCCTGGATTTGTCATTGAATTGGCTTAGGTTTTTATGTGTAAAGTGCTGAATTGAGCCAAATATCAGTTCCCTCACCGGTAAAAGGGGGCTAATACTGAAATCAGCTATACAGGGGTACTGCGTGCCGTTTCACCCTATCCTCACATCAGGTGCCTAACACAGGGTCTTCTTAGGTGAGGTGGTACAGCTTCCACTCCCACCCCTGCTCGGAAGACCTCATCCATGGCAGGGTGAAACTGAGATGATGCCCTTAGTGTCACCATCTTACTTATCTTGCTTCCATTTTCACTATGTTCTGTATCATAGTCTCCAGTTCAGATCAAACCCTCTCCCTCCCCTTCATGCTAAATACCAGGGCACAGGAACCACTGTCGTTAGGTGTCATTCATAACCATACCTCTAAACTCGTTAAGAAGGGTTTTCATCAAAGCAGAATCACATACCTTCATCATCTTCATCCTCACCATTTGTCTAATGTGTCCTTTTATTTAAATTTTATTTTGGTATCATTACTATATAATTACATGAGCAACATTGTGGTTACTAGATTTCCATTATTTTCTAATGTTTTCTATATGGCTACTGCTAAGGCCTGAATGTTAGTGTCCCCCCAAAACTCACATGTTTAAGTCCTAATCCCCGAGTTGATGGTTTTTGGAGGTAGGGCCTTTAGGGTGTGATTAGGTCATGAAGACGAAGCCCTCAGGATCGGGGTTAGCCCTGTGAAAATTAATAAAGGGAAACCTCACTAAAATGGAGTTAGGAGGCCATCAGAGGTATTCTTATGCCCTACCACTTGGTATCAGCTGTAGACCCCAGGAGGAAGAGAGGTATCTTGCATTCATGACAGGAAGAAACCTTTCTCAGTGGGAGAAAGAAAGATTTTCTCCTTGTCCTGCAATAGCTCAGCCAATAAGACTCTCACAACTCAGTCAATAAAAAGCTACACTTGAAACTCCCAATTGACTTGAGTGGACTTTTCTATAATAGCCCCTGCCAATTTCCCTGTTATAAAGAACATTCCTCTCCTTTGTTTTCCCAGCTTGCCTATGGTCTTGTCATAGCTTGCACATCCCAAATTGCAATTCTCTGCTTAAATAAACCCATTTTTCTGGTAAAATAACTACCTGTTTTATTTTTAAGGTTAACAGTTATAAAAGAGGTTGCACTGTTTCCTGGCCCTTTCCACCACGTGAGGATTCACCAAGAGCCAGCAGTCTGCTGTCCGGAAGAGTGTCTTCATCAGAACCTGGCTTCCTGATCTCAGACTCCCAGGCTCCAAAACTGTGAGAAACAAATTTGTGTTGTTTATAAGTTACCCAGTCTGTAGTATTTTGTTACAGCAGTCTAAAGCAGACTACCATAGCCATCACTGAGTTACACTACGTATACTACCTCATTTAATTCCTAACTTTACAAGGTAAGTGTTATTGTCCCTATTTGATAGATGAGGAAGCCAATGAAACTTATTCGGTGAATAGTCTGCTGCAGATTTTAAAGCAAATACACAAAAGGCTGGAGTTTGAACCATGTTTTCTGGTTGTACTGTCCATTTACAATTCTTCATGCATTACTCTCACCTGAGATCATGTGATGAAAGCCACATGACTGATCTAAGATCATGTGATGAAAGCCATATGACTGAAATACCTTGGGACATTGTCATTCCATATAACTTGGCCATTGACTGGCTGTCACTCCAGTGTGCCAATGATGAGGTTATTTGTTCTCTTTTTTTCCCCATAAAATGCCTTTATCTCTGAGAAGTCCCTATAATTAAAATCATCAGTGTAGCAACAGTAAACACATCTTTTCATAGTGTCTGTAGCTATGTCCCAGAATTGTTCTAATTTATAGTAGGACTGGAGGAAGATTATGCACATCAGTCTTAGCAATAATGTGACATACATAACAGCTGCATTTAGTGCCAAAGCAATTATTTTCTTCTGTAGTAATCTTTCATTTTTTTAGCAGGAACTGGAAATTTGCATCCAGCATTGTCTCCTTACATAATTTGGGGGAGTCTCCTTTACTCAGTTGCCTGGGTCTTTAATACCTGAGAGTAATTTGTTTTTATTTGAGAATTGTCAAGATCTACTGACACTTTTCGTTCTTGCCTGGGGTAAGCCGCAAGACTGTGTATATGGTAATGCTAACATTTGTACCTATTTTGCTACTACAGTGTAGGGTTGCTGCAGAGTGGATTCAGTGAATCTCAGGTGCCTGGTTTTGTGCTCTGTTCATTTGTGTATTAACTCATTCTGAAGTTATTTATGCTCGGCCCTGTGCTACATCCTGGGTACACAGTGGTGGATACAACAGACCTAAACACTGATCTCTGGAAGATTTTTGCCTAGGGTACTATGCACATGATAAAAAAAAAACTAAAAATCTCAGTATGTTTTATTAAAAAAAAATACCCATGAAAGAGAAAAGCTGAATGATAAGGACTGTGAGGACTTTATATTTTAAGCAGGGCTCTGAAATAGTAGAGTCATTCAGGCCAGCAAAGGGCAAAGGTATTGTAATTCAGGAAGAGGGAAGAAAATGTGTAATTCTCTGGAGCTGGAAACAACTGGGTGTTTTTAAGGAACTGAGAAAAGGCCAGTATTATTTGGACTTAGTAAGCAAAGATGGTTTATAGCTCACGGTGGAGTCACAGAAGTCAGTGGAAAACAGTGAGGCTTTACAAAGTTAAGAAATGTTCTCTGGGTCACCAGCTAATTAGTGATAATTTGTACCCAGGTTTCAATGACTATCTCTCTCTTAAGTCCCTAGAACTGAACCAGTCAATAAAATAAGGTGACAATAATTATAATAATAGCTGAGCTGATTTAATGCTTCTCTTTGTCAAGCATTCTTTTGATCAGTTTTCATGCACTGAAGAACTTAATCCTCACATGAAACCTATGAGGTATTTTAATCTTTGCCTGAAACATATTATCCCCATTGTATGAATGTATGGAGGTTAAATAACTTGTTCATATCACACAGGCTAGGAAGGGATGGATTTGAATCTGAACCCAGGGTTATATGACACCTTAGAGACTGGACATTTAGTCCTCATCTTAATGCAGATTAAAACTTTTTTTTAAATTACAAAGCTATTTAAAACCACTTAATCATTGTAAGAACTATACAAAGTCTTTTTCTTGAGACATTTGAAGGAAAAATTTTGACATGATGTGCTACAACCCCTGAAAACTAGAATGTAATATCTACAACCAATATTTTCTCTTTCATTACGACAATACAACCATCAAAATCAGAAAACTGAAATTGATACTTTTTTTCCTATTGCAAGACTCCACTGGAGTTTGAATTGTGCCAATAACATCTTTGTAGCAAAAGAATCTAGCCCAGGATTATACATTGCATTTAGCTGTCAAGTCTACATATTCTCCTTCATTCTTTGCTTTATTTTCATGGCCTTATTACTTTTGAAGATTACACATCATTTGTTATACATAGTTATTCGGCAGCTGGATAGTGTAATTGTTAAGAAAACTGAGCATAGCCTAGATTGTCAAGTTAGAAGAATTTCAAAATTAATTAGAGAAAAAACTGAAAGGTTTGGTGAGCATTTCCAAATACAAACAAGCCTGTGGTCTTCTGTGGAGGAGACACAGTTTTCTTTATTGTTCATTTCTGGATTCAATCCGATAATGTCAAAGGTGAAGAATTTAACCTATACAACATCTTTGAAGGATAACTGAGGGATTGTGCAGACAAAGAATGTGTAGGCTTATACAGTTCACCACTACAACATCATTTATAGTTTCTTGGTAAATTCATGCCCGTGAGTAGGATGATATAAACCAAAATGTGAGGAAATGGAACTGACAACAGAGGAAAACCCTAAAAAGAAAATCACATGTTCATTGATACAGCAAGTGTTTGTGGAATATGACTGTATTCTAGAATCTAGTACCTGCATCTGGAATGTAGTCATGGGTATTTGGGAGGAAAAGTCAATGATTTATGTTGCCTGCCCTCCAGTGTCTCCTAGTCTGTAAAGGTGAAAATAAATACAGTTTCAGAGACATGATAAATGTTTGTGTAGCAGAGTGGAAGAGATGTTTGAGGATGGGTGAGAATATGGCCCTTACGGGGCTTGAAGGAGTTAATGACAGCTCTCTAAAATAAGTGGCATTCTGTTTCATTCATGAAAGATGAGTGAAAATCTGCTAGATGAATAAAGTGAGGCGTATTCTGAGAGAAGCAACAGCAGTAAGTGCACAACACACGCTTGAGATTCTAAACGGTTCTTTAGGGCTCTCCTGGTTTTGCATCGCTCTAAGGCTCAACCTGAAGGCTCCTGTCAAACAGTGACAGCCGAGGCTGGGGAATCTGAGGTGGGCCAGGATCAGACCATGACCCGTGAAGGGGGATGCACAAAAGTACTTCTTTGTCCTCATTTGCTCTCATTTTGGAGTCATATATATATAATATTTATAATATTTACATATAAACAGGACACATATATATAAAAATGTGTCAGGAATAGTCACGTTTTGGTTCCTCCTGGCTGATCTTATTTTTGCCTATTTCATTTTGTATCGAAATGTTTTTCTAACTCAAAACTTGAATGAGTGATAAGAAGGGTTTCTTGTCCCCCCCCCCCCTTATTATTTTGAGCCCTGATGAAGAGTGATCTTAACAGGATCAGGAAAATCACAACATTCCCATGAATGTCCTGACGAGGAACATGGCTCAGTTCTCAGTGTTGTCACCGCCACGTGATGCCATGCTTTTTGAAATCAGCTGTGTTCTGATGCTTGCTTCGTTCCCGGGAGGAGACTTCCATAAGGACTTGGGTACCATTTAGCTTTTGTGGGGAGTGTGCGATCAGTGTCCTTATTGACCCACAGTTTCCCAGCCCACATCACTATTCCTAGAAACAGGACTCTTGATGTGCTCTGTCAGTGATTTCCAAAATGCCTATGATATCTGAATTCTGTCCAAGAGCCAAAACAGGCAAATAACAATAGCTTTATGTAGCAAAAGGTATGAACTGTCCAATCCCTTTGTTTATGATTGGATGCAAATGGGCTTAGCAAACAATACCTTATTCACCAAAGTGCCAGTTCAATTGCAATTACCATACCTCTTATTTATTAGACCATATTTTGTGCCACTCATATTCTGTATTTGAAAGATACCTTTAGTTTTCCTAAGCAGAGTATTAGGATTTCAAAAATAAGATAACAGGGTTTTTGTTATTTTTTTTTGAAAAGCAAAGAACCCCTTCAAGAAAGACTCTCCTCTCCCTTTCCTTTGAAGGTAATCATTTGTTGGGAACAGTAAGCCAAGAACAAAAAAATCACGGTGGCAGGACTAAAGCCTAGAGAATTTGCTTAGAAAAGTCCCCAAATGTACGTTTCTGGGAGCTAGTAATTTAAACCCCTGGCACACTGTCTCATTGGCCCCAATACACAGAATCATCTGATTATACCTACTCATAAATGGCCAAATTAATCTCAGTCCCTTTAAAAGTTATTATGCCTGTAGAACTCAGGAATATGTGGTTAGTTTACTGTCACTCCTGAATAGTTCTTTTTCTCTGGTCGTAGCTGATAAAGAAAAGGATTTCTCAAAGTCAGTCACTTAAAATAAAGAACTTAAACCCATTTTAACATACCTCTGGGAAGTAGATCTGCATTACCCTCGTCTATGACTTCTCTGGCAATAATAAGGTTTAAGAGAGTACACAGCCACTGGTGATTTCTGCAAATTATACAATGAGGGGACAGAGACAATGAGGCAAACATGAAATGGAACCTGGGATTAAGGGATCTTCCACTCATCCATGTGTGGAACGTTGAAAATTAATGTGGTATTGTTTAGCGAGCAGCTGTCAAGTTATTGTAATTTGCAAAATGTTTTTTTTTTCCTCTTCTCTTTCACTGAAGGCATATTAGAAATGGCTTCCTTTCTGATGGATGACAAAATTAATCCCATTCTGAGTTCCATTTGAAGAAAATGACACTTAAAGCTTGTTTTGCATTTATCAAATGAGCCAGTGAGTCCAACGTTTACTGAGTACCTCTGAATGGAAGACCCAGGGTTAGGTACCGGGGTTATAAAGATGAAGTGAGAACAGTCACTTTCATCAAGATATTTAATGTCTGGTGGGAGTTACAAAGAGAGCAGAACTTTATAATTTTCTGTTTCTGTTAATCTATGAGTAGAGGTAAGCAAAGAATGGTAGGGGAGGACATGAGTGGGACTATGCATTGCCTCAGAGTTAAAGAGCAATGGCATGGTGACAAAGACAGACCCAGAGGGGGTGGATTGGTGCTCAGACAGGATCTGGGAGTGGGTATTGGTCTTTTAAGGCCTGTATTTAACGTGTCCAGAGGCAGTCTGTGTCTCCATGGATATACTTCATTGTCCTGTCATTACAAAATAATGTATATTTCATCCAATTTAAGTACATGCACATTAGCAAGAGTGCTGTGTTTCATCTTCCAGCATCCGGAGTGTGTGGTGTCTTGTATGCACAAAGTAAATACTGGAATAAATGAATAAAAAAAAAGACAGGTATTTAGTCAGGCCTAAAGAAAACTTTTGAGAACAGTATTAATGGCATAGTATCCAAGTTCAAAAGAAATAGAGGGCTATTACTGGGGTACAAAGTAACAATTCAGAAGCTAGGGTAATAATAAACACTTAAGGAAATTGGGGTATAAGGTGGGCAAGGAAAAATTGGGATATTGGCTATAATAAGTACAGGAGTGCTTAGGAATAACTCTAAGAGGTGAATTTTGAGGGTACAGAACTAGTTGGTAAATGTAATAGTCCAGAAGTTGTTCAGAGAAGCTGCAGATCAATCAATCAATCAGAAGGACTGTAGTCCCTTTGCATCCACCTTATGCCAAGGCATGCCAGAACGACAACTGCTTACATTTCTGTGAGCCCCTCCCTATATTGTTCTGCTGATAAAAACCTTCCAATCATTAGGACTGCATTGCATCCCCAATAGAAATACTGTACAGTTTATTCTGATAAACAAATACATCTTTATCCGGGAGGTCTACCATGGATCAGATGATTACCTGGGTTCCCACTTGCTGGGGACTTCCTACTTGCCAGTTGGTCAGAAGCCAATCAGTCGCTGCCATTTCACTTTGATCCATTACATTTTACTTTTTCGGTGGCCAGAGAACTTGGCATCCAAACAAAAGTGTCGTCTTTTGATAATGGATATGTTTGCATCATCTAAGCCACCCTATTCAGCAGCAGGATATCCATCAGTCTCTCTGATTAAAGAAAAGAAGGTGCTTTAGGAAAAGTTCCTCTCATTTCCATGGATTTTCAAGGTGGAGTTTTTTTCCTCATCTGGCATCTGTTTTGCTTTTGATTTTCTCAGTGTGGCTGAACAAATTGTAGGGAAAATAAAGAGAATCCAAGATACCATTCTGAGTCATCAGGACAGTAACCTGGATTATACACTCAGATCTACCACTTTGTAGATGCCTTTTAATCAGGCAGCTTCTCTGGACTTTAGATTACTTACCTGTAAAATTTTTCTAGCATTCATCTATACATTCATTCATTTGACAAATATATACTGAGAATGTAGTATGTACCAATCTAAGTACTAAGAATACAGTGGTAAAAAATATATTCATTATTACCAATGAATTGTAGGGGAGGAAAACTTTTCCGTTCTTCCCTTCTAGATTCTTGGGCTAGTCTGATAATTAAGCTGGCATAAGACAAGGGTAACGGGGGAAAATAAATTTAATTTCTTATAATGGGAGCCCATAACAACATGGAACTCAAGGAAGTAATCAAAGCCGGCAGCTGGGGGGTTGGGCCCGGGTAGTAAATCAGTGATGAAGTGAGTAGGTTTGCTCATACAGCCTTCTGGGCCCTACCTCCCTGTCCCTGCTGGTAAGGATGTTAGTCTTCCTCCTCGTACAGGGATGGCAACTTCATATCAGAGATTTATTTTCTGCTTTCAAGGGGACAAAGGAAGGTGCACTAGCTGTTTCTTAAGTAACTTTAATTCAAAATAATCAACATATCAAAATGGCATATTTTGGGATGACATATTCTATTCCTCTTCAGAATTCATGAGGCCTAATGTGCATCACATTTTCTTGAACGGTTCCCTTAATATAAACCTCTATAATGGGACTTCAACTGAGTCAGAAAGATGCCTGTGAGAAAATGACATTTGAATGGAGATCTGAAGTATAAAGATAAATTCTGTACGTGAAGAGGAATATAACAGTTTTCAAGGCATGGAAAACAGTATTAGCAAAGGCCCTGTGGTTGGAAATGTTGTGGAAATTTGAAAAAAGGACAGTGTGAATTTAACACAGAGAGCAGGGAAAGAATGTCGCGGTGTCAGTGTTTCTCAGTCTTTCATGTGCACATAAAACACAGGGATTTGCTTTTAAGTGCAGGTTTTGTTTAGTAGGTTTGAAGTGGAGCCCAGAGCAGGAGCTCTTCCAGAGAGACCTCCCGAGTCAAGCTGCTGTTCCTGATCCCCAGGCCACACTCCACATAGTAAAGTGCTAGGTGGTGTTTAGGTTCCACTACTGTGACCAAAAGGGGAATTTTGATGTTTTGGTCCTTTACCTAGGAAAAGGCAGGGATGATACATGAGGCATACTGACTCAACAACCTTGTCTATCTCTTATTTCTCGCTTCCTTTTCTTCTCTCACTTTCTCCCATTTTATTTTTATTTATTTATTTTTTAAATCTCCAGTCTCTCTCCAAAGCAAAGGTGAAGAGAAAAGCCATTTTGCCTACTACAGACAGCCTTTTTCTACCTAGGGAGAATGGGACCCGACTCATCTGACTGGAGTCTCGTGCCAGTGGGTCTGACCAGTCTCTGTACATAAGGGCAAGTTACTGGCCCCTTTTGAGTCATAAGTATCTCAGTCAGATGTAATCTGATCTACCTGAATATATAGTTATCAAGACATTAACACTGGAAGGGGAATAATTGTGAGCTTATCAATGATTCCAATTTATGTCTCCCAGTTATAGCAAAAGAATAGATTAAATTTAAAGCCATAGTTCAGAACTTATTAGTGCTTGAGCATGAAATGAAAAGAAATGCTATTTTGCCCTTTAATAATTCTGTTTATCTATGCATTAACACGAGTAAGCAATTGTGATTTAGAAAGGAAAGCAAGAAAATGACAAATTAAATACTGCTACTAGCCCCTCAAAATGTATGTTGAAACTAAATGAACAGAATTCTATTTTGAGTTGTTCTAATTCTATAGACAATTCCTGTGGATGTTCAGAATAGAGTCAGTAAAGGTCAACAACATTACATGTGATCCAGGACCTTATCATAAGCTCCTTCAGCATGGGGAGAATTATTATGAGATCAGTGACTCTTTCTTTTCCTAACAGCAGGTCTCTTTCAGTGGAGAGAAAACATCATTTGAAAATGAAGAAGCCAATGCAAGATATCAAGGTCACTCTTATATGATTATTAAAAACACACACACACTGTAAAAAGGTGCAAGCTTGAGTTATACTCCTGTGACCCTGGATTTACCACTGCTTCATTTATCATACATAGTAACTACATATCATCATATGCCATTGATTTCAGGAAGCTTAGTCTACTGGGGAGGATAATAATGGTTACAAACAATTCCTATAAGAAGAGAACTCTGAATAATAGGCAGAATTATAATATGGAGAATGTCTTTGGGAGATGGAGAACCAAAACTTGCCTTTGTGAGTCAGAGAGATCTTCACAGAAGTGGAAGCAGTTCAGGCATTTCAGCTGAGGCAGGAAGAATTAATTAGTGGGAGACTTTTCAGCAGTAGAAAAGTTAAAACAGAGCAAAGAGCCCTTTACAATTTTCTCACATGCTTTCCAGAGAATCTAAGAATAGTCAGAAGGGCAGGTGGATACAAGGTGTATGTGTTTGTAAGAGCCGGGGTAAGAGACAGGATTGGGGGTAAATTATGTTGAAAGATGAGCCTGGGTGGGTAGAATGGAGGTAGCACAGACGTTATTTTTTACACTTCAGTTCTTTTACTTATTAGATCAGCATCATAGTCTTTTCTTATTTTATGGTCAGAACAACCTCGGAAGGTAAAGGAAGTGTCTGGCACATCGTCAGCGATTAATATTGGTTGTGTAGGGGAGGAAAAGTCATCTTCCCTCCATCTAGGTCCTTGGCTGAGAGCTGCCTCTAATGAAGGATAGATTAACAGGAGAAAAATGGAGAGAAGTTTAATAAGATGTATAGTTCCTGTGTAGCTGGGAGAGACCCAGGAATGCTAAGTAACTCCCCCAAATGGCCCAAGCCATCACCTTAAATATCATCTCCAGTTAAAGACAAAAGAAGATGTTAGGGGTGGTGGGGAAGCCAATTTGGGGAGGTTTTTAGGCAAAACATGGTAACCAAGCGTAAGGTTGTTATGCAGATTTAAGTCAGTGATGTCTCCACTGATCAGAAATTTTAAGAATTTTGGTCATCCTCTCCTTCCTGCTAAAGAGGGAGCTGCCTGTACAAATGTAAATGTCTCTTAGAAAAGGGGAACTTCCACTCTTTCTCAGAGCCTTCCCTGTGTCTGTAGATTCTTAAACATAATCAGCCCAGAATAATCCTTAAGCCAAAGAGGTGTATTTTGGGGTGGCAAGTTCTGCCCCCCTGCAGTTGAATGAGAAACTTATTGACATTGAAAAGTCAAGTGGTGTGTGTGTGTGTGTGGGTGAGAGATGTGTAAATACATTTTGGCAAAGCTTCCTTGAAGAAGCAAGATGGAAAGGAAATACATTTACTCCTAGATTTTCTATTCTACAATTAAAGGTGGACAACCAAAGAACATCCTAGAAGAATTTTTAACCACTAGGGTTTATAGGGAAAACATTATTTACTGTAGTAATGAAAGGTTTTTTAAAAACTTTGTTTAGAATTTCAAATGCCATGTTCATAAATGTTTTAAGATTAAAGATCCTGCTTGAGTCCATATATAATTCCAAATCAAGGTAGTCTTATAGCAGTTCCACAAGGGAGTTAATTATTGTCCCCATGTTACAAATAAGGAACTGTGTGTGTGTGCACAGTTTAGTGGTTAGAAAATTGGATAGAGTTTTACAATGCTGAGTAGCAGAAACCATAATCCAAAGTAACAGACTGCTATAAAACCCAAATGTCACTCTGTCTTCTTGAACTCAGATCCCTTATGCTACAAATCATGGGGAGAAAGAAGACCCAAGAGATGACAGTGAATTATTTGCTGTGCTTTTTACTCTGTTCTCCTTGGAGTTCTGTTAGTGATCTATATATTCTTGTTTAGTATCACATTGTGACTTTGACATCTACTAAATATATATTTACCTTTTCCTCTTGAATGTTGCACCTGTCTGGAAAACAAAACACAACAAAATAAAAAGAATCACACACATGTACAGAGATCCACATATAGCGAGAGCAGGAATCAGTTCAAATGGTAAAGATAGGAGAGGACACAGTGAGAGGACACTCAGATGGAGAGAAAGATTTTGCAGTTTCTCAAAATGACGTTTGTCTTTTGACTTGGAGGAAGAAAAAAATGCATTTAGAGTGAGGTGGAGAAAGAAGGGTTTATAGGGTGCATCTTGTATTCCTCAAAGTTCCTCTGAACTTTAATGACATGGTACTTCCACAGTTTGGCAAACAATTTACAGTGTATTAATAAAATGAAGTAAATACTCATATACTCATCCATGTTAATATGATGTTTAGTTCACATGAACTATAGCATTTAGGCAGGACCTGACACACAGATGCATAAAAAATATACATTGAATGCTTAATGAAGTTAGTTAATTATCAGAGAAGATGGGATAGTAGCTTCTTTTATATTGGTAATGATTTTACATTTTTCTTTTCTTTTTTTTCTCTTTCCTGCCTATTTTCTCTTGTATCTCTCTCTTTTGATGATCCCATCTAGTTTTTCTCCCTTTCTTCTAAACAATTATGTTCAACTCCAAAGGCAAATAGAGAAGAGTTCCGTGTGTGTATGTGTAAGTATCTGTGTGTCTAATGCATGAATTTGTGTCTGTATATATTGTTTCTGTGAGTATGGGTATCTGTTTCTATGTATTGGTGTATGTAATTTGTCATTTATGTATAGGAGCTGTATATGTGTATATGAATGTAAATCTGTGTGCATATGTATATGTGTGAGGTTATGTTTATATACACATCTGTGTCTGTGTATATGTGTGCCAGTGTGTGTGCATGTGTACTTGTCTATATTGTGTCTTTTAATCAATTTGCATATGTGTACCAATATATAAGCATGCCTGTGTAGGCGTATGTATGTCTATGCACATAATGCCTTTATGCATGTGCACTTATATGAGGGAATTTGTGTGTACCTGCGTATATAGTTACTACATGCTTGTGTGTCAAATTGTGTAAGTTTGTATGTTTGTACACATGCACCATTAAACATAGATCCTACTTTTTGGATAAATGGAAGTGTTTCTTGCAGAAAAAATATGCTACTTAGAGCCTAATGTTCTGGAAAAATTCATATTAAAAGACATCTGCTTATTCCAAATTCTGTTTTGTGTACGTCTGGCCACAGGTGTTAAAAAAATGAGAAGTGCTTGGAAAGTAGACAAATCAAAGATTGTAGGACTATTCATATCCATCTGAGCTTTCACAATGAATGAAAGTCCAAACAATAAGGAAAAGTCAGTCCAAGATTTCCATAAGTGAGTTCTGTTTGGTATAAATAAGCCTCAATTTCTCATAGAAATGTGCTGACACTAGGTACATTCTGAAAGCTGATAGTGCAATGAATCTGCTTACCTGATATTAATTTACTTTTATATTTTTTAAAAATATAATATTGATTAAATTAGCATATAGATTAATGACCTTTTAAGTTCTTAGGGACTGAAGCAGTAGTCTCTTAATAGAGAGTGATGATAACTAAAAGACTAAAATATTTGGAAATCAGTGTTCTCACTATTTTAGACTTACACATTGAGTATATCATTATGTTGCCAGACAGCTGAGTCTAGGGAAGTCTCTCCCTGTGCACTAGGTGAAACCTCAACCTGCATAGGGGAAGGTTCTTGACTCTGAATGAGAAAGAATTCTCGAGCAGGTTAAAGAGTGTAGGTAAGGAAGGAGTTCGTTCAAGTGAGAGCAGAAATGAATGGCAGCTGCCCTGCCAGCAGCTGAGAGCAGGGAAATGCAGAGAGAAGGAAGGAGAGTTCGCTGAACTCCTCGGCACAGGGCATGTTCCCCTTGCCAGCTTCTAAAGCCAGGGTCACCTGGCATCCCATGTCCACTTGGATCTGCATGGCGTGGGGACTAGTCCCTTCTACCCCAGGATTTGGGGCACCATGGAACGTGGAATGGAGTGAAATTATGTCCTGAGAATTTCTCAAGAAAAGGAGATTTTCAGATGGGCTACTAAAGAGCAGATCGCATAGCTGCAGTTCCATCTGGGTCACCCAGGCGCCAGGAATTTGCAGGCCCAAATCAGAGCTCTTGGCAGCCCCTCCCCACTTACCAGGAGTAAAGTGAAGGCAGAGTGAAGATTTGGAAATAGAATGTAACCGCAAAGAGACGCTTACCTCTGGAAGAGAGCAGAGACAAAACGCAGTAAGTTGAGCGGTGCAAAAGCTTGATTTAAAAGTATGTACTTAAAGAAAGGAAAGTGCAGGCAACCTCAGAGAGGAGGTATGCTTCAAAGGCTGAGGATTCTGTGTGTTAAGGCTTTCAAGAAAGGGGCGAAGGGCAGGAGTGGGGGTTGTTGGGTGTTGGCTTGATTTGTGGTCTCATGATGTCTCTCTCCAGTGAAGGACACTATGTCCACATCCACAGTTAGTCCTCCAGCTAATTCTGTTAACACAAGGAATTTATTGATCCTGCTCCTCTCTAAGGTAGTGGTTACAATATCTCTAGATATGAGTCAGAACTGCTTGGCTTATCTCAAGATAGGTTGTTGGCTGATTACCAAAGAATATGTTAGGAATCTTACCTCCTAACTCCCTGGGTTTTAAAATGGAATCTTAGCCTTAAAATAGAGTCTCTCCTGTTCTTACTATACTGTTTGTATCTTGACATTTTTCATCATGGGCAGGAAAAGTTAATCATGATGCTTGTCCCATGTCTCTGCCTTACTTCAATTATATATTCACAATATATGTTTAAATTAATTTAATAATATATTAATGTATAAACATAAATATGTAGATATTCAGGTTTATACAGATAACATGTATGTGTATACATAAATACACATATAACATAAATTGAATTAATATAAATTATCTCAAAAGGCATTTTTGAGTATCTAATAAAGGCCATACTATGTTAGATACCCAACAGCAAGTTGATAAAACGTGTGCCCCGACCCTGAGGAATTGTTTCAAGTAGGAACAGGCCTGGTTATCTGGTTTGCTGGTCCTAATGAAAAATGAAAATGCAGAGTTCTTTGTTCAAAAAGTAGGGAAAAGTGTGATTAAAAGTACACAAAGATTTTTCCTGTTTTCCACCAACTTGTCATGGTGTTGTTGTTGCTGTTGTTTTCATAATTTGTTAGCAAATGCTTTTCTAAGTAAAGAAAAATTAAAGTCTTAGATTATTAGCATGGTTTTTACCATTCATCTTACAAAGACGGTTTTATATACAAATATCAGAGCACGTAATCCTCATGCAGAATTGCTAAAATGACACACTTTTATTTTATGGCTCATCCGTCTTACCTTGAGGTTTCCAGAAGAGACAAATGCAAGCCAGACTCGGAAAGGTTGGAACGGGGAAAGGAAGAGGCGGGCGCACAGGGACAGGAGGGTGCTTCTGACTGGCGCAGGTACCTGCCCCTCCTGCCAGCTGCCAGGCCTATTCCTAGAGTCCCAGCCAGGGAAGTTGAGCTGGGCAGATGGGAAAACTTCCCAAGGCTTTTTTAAACCTGTGTGCCAGGAACTGATCGTCCCTGGGCAGGGGTTTCAGAGGCTCACCCCCACCAGGAAGCAGTTCTCCTCTGGCCAGCCGCCTGCCATATACTCTGAGTGCTGTCAGCTCAGTGTGGAAGGGCTGCCACCAGGCCCCTCTCATCAGGGTGTGAGGGATGTCCATGCAGCCCTTCCCACACCTTCAGGGAGTGGAGGGAGGCAGCAGTGGTAGGAAAGGATGGGGAGGAGAGGCTAGGAGGGGGAAGGGCTGGGATCACAGAGGGTGAGGGAATGAACAGCTGAGAACCTGTTTGTGGGGAGCCATGGGAGGTGAGACCACTGGTGAACCGAAGCTCCAAGCTCTAGGCACATGCTGCACTGACCCATCTAACAAAGCACAAATTCAAAGAAAACATTTAATATTTGGAGATAGCAACTAGAGAGCATTATTTCCCAAGCAGAAACCTTTCTGGAGCAGGTGAGGTGACTGGTTACCCTCCCATGAACCCAGCCCTGAGTAACTGAGACAGAGAGCTAGTTTAATGAAATAGAAAGATATATTCTGTATAGGTTTGGCATAGAGGAGGGTGTTAGTTGCCGTGTACGTCTGGGGGAGAGACGGTACAGTCACAGAGGCATGAAAACCTAAGCTAAGTTTTTAATCTGAATCTGAATTCTCTGAGTCAATAAAGGATGAGAAATGGCATTCCAGGCATAGGAAAGCCTATGCCCAAAGTATCAGAAATGTGGAAGGTCGTGGCATATTTGAAACACCGCAGATGATGGAATAGCAGCAGGGAGTCCACGTGAGCAGGGTCGCCTGTGCACGCAGGGTACCAAAGGGGCGGCAGGAGGAGTCAGCGGTGGGGGCTCGATGTCGGTGTGGTAGAGCTTGTGTTCCTCCATAAGGAGCTTGGGCTCTGGAGATACTTGAAATGAATTAAGACTTAGGTATACTCAGGCTCAAAAGTGAGATCTTCAGTTGCCAAGCAGCAAAAAATAGCAGGTGAAATTATATTCTACAGTCTCAAAATGTCAGAAATTCTTCATTGATATGCAGCAGCATTGAGCCTTCAAGTCTTAAATGAAACTGGAAGAAAAGCACACACATGATTAGATGACTTTCTTTGTAAGATTCCTCTCCATTAGGTTATGTCATTCATGTTATTAGAGAACTTCAGTTAAATTGGACTGGGTGATGAGTGTTTAGGGCACTGTCTGCTACAGGTATATGCCTGGTATATGCATGGGTATATGCCTGGATAACACCCAAATGTAATATTCTTATTAAACAATGAAATCACTTTTTAAGTATCCACATTTCATTTATGTTTGACTTTTAATGAAGGAAATATATAGATTTACAGCATCCAGACAGGACAAAAACACTTCTTTTTGCTTTTTAGAAAGTTGGGATTGTAAATCTTCAGTAGAGATTAAAAACACAACCAAAAATATTTGCATGGCATATTCTTTGCCATTAACTCATGAAAAAAGAAGAGACTTTTGGTGGTTACTATGAAATCCGCTTTCAAAACAATAAAATTCTTGGGGTGGGGGAGGCTGTCCCCGGCTGTTCTTCATCTTGTCATTTCCTAAAGGGTCCTGCTCTCTGATATTCCCAAAGTATGTATGTTCCTCCTGTTTTGTACATCCCTGAAGTCCTCTATTAATGTGCCACATTGATGGTGAATATATTTGTCTATGTACATTAAAATATGCTTAAGTGCAGTATCCCCTTCTAGTCTGATTGCTCAAAGAAAATAGGGACCATATTTCCTTATTCCCTTTGGTACATACAGGCCATCAGCATTGATTCTGGCTTATAGACAGCTCTTAATATTTGTTGTATTAAATGGAAATCAATTAAGTGAATTAGTCATGGTAATTAACTCTGACTTTAAAAATCAGAAAGTGGAAGAACAATTCTGAAATTCTTTCCTCAAAACCTACGTTTAACCTTTTTTTTTAAAGGTATAGCTTAAGTTAGATTCATAACCTCTGAGTCATAGACCCCTTAATCTGGGGTAGGCAGGGTGGAAGCAGATTGTGTAGAGTTGCATGTAGAATTATAAAGGAGACCCGATAGTCAAAAAGCATTTTAGCACTTCTCAATCAGTGAATACTAAATTTTAAATATGTGGATGTTGGTGGAATTTGAACTTGGAAAGGTCTCCTTATTCCAGAGTGAGGTATCCATGGTCTGTTAGAAATCAAAACGTAGCTTGTTTGTGTGTTTATGTACATGTGTGTGTGTGTTTGGGGTGGGAGGGTAGTCAGTAGAAATGGTGGTGGTGAGGGGGTGCATTCTTTTGTCCTAAGTAAGAGAGTGTGTTATTGTCCACTGTAGAATTTGGTTGTCATCATCCTCATTTTTCACTTTTTTTCACCTAACAACATTTTAAATAAACTATTTTACTGACTACTTACTACATGTAAGCACAACACAGGGTGACAAGCATACATTAACGTTCATCTTTAAAACAATCCTGTCAGGTAAAATTGAGGCTGCCAGGGATGAAGACACTGTCGTCCAGTCCTGGAGTCCTTGACTGGCAGAACCCAGTATTCAAAGCCAAGTCATCTTGACTGCAAAGCCATTGTTCTCTTCTCCGTATATGTTTCTTAAAATGTAGCCCATGGATCAGCTATAGCAGACTCACCTGTGGGTGTAGACTTCATGCTAGAAATACATTTGCACATATTTAGGGAGTGCCAGTCATGGGACATCCCTGACAGCACCCCATCTCCAGAACTATAGATTCTCCGAGGGTGGGACCCAAGAATTTGCATTTCAGCATTTCAGAACACTATATCACATCATACTGTTATGGTAGAAAAATTGTCACTGAAGGAATTTTAAGTTTACAGATAAAATTGGAAGAGGTTAGAAAGGGCAAAGTAGGATCTGATGATTGGTACAGCAAGAGGTCACCTCCTTGTGTCTACTTTAAACACCTTTCAGATCTGGATTGCTGAGTATCTACCAGCTGTGAACATGTGCAAGGGCTTCACACTGATAAAGTAGGACACTGAAACTATCATCGGGCAGCATTTGCCATGGCTATGAATTGAACATTAGAGCTGCTACATGTATAAGTTTTGTGTATGACGTCAAAGGTCTATTTTCAGACCTTTAAGCTGATTGGAATTTTCTTGGTCATTGTTTATTTTGGGAAATAGTTTAACCTAATCTTGTATATTCTAAGAAAATGTCTATTTTAGCTTTAGTCCAAATGCTGTATAAGCACAGCACTCCAGTGTAAACTCCAGAGCTGAACTTGAGCAAAGCTAACGCATGCCATTTTGTCATGTAATAACCCAGTTTAAATCCAACTGCACTAGGAAATGACCAAGAATGTAAAGGCAATTTAAAGCCTGATGATCATATTTGCTGTTGCTGATGGAGACGATGATGCCCGTTCCCTAAAATGACTCTAGCCAAGGAAAGCAAAGCAATTGATTCTGAGCCTCTAAATTGAAAAGAAAAAACAGAAAAAAATAAAACAAAATTGTTACATCAGAAAATGTTCTACAGTTTCCCAAAAGGCAAGAAGTTTCATTTTCAGGGGATGTACTTCTGTCTTCTCTGGCCCAGATCGCAAATCAGGAAAGAGAAAATTTATAGCTCCTCACCCATGTCTTAGCTACTCTGCCAATTTAATAACTATGTGTTTTTTCTACCTTTTGGGTCATTGGCTTACAGTAGGAGGCAGCATAAGCTTAGGGGTTAAGAACACATGTACTACCAACAGACTGGTATGACTCGGGACCCTGCCTCTTGTGTAAATAAATTTGACCTTGTCATTCTTTGGCTTTTATTCCATTATCCTAAGACAGGGATGATAAGTGCCCACTTCATAAGGATTGTTTTTAATATTAAACAAGATAATATATGCAAAATGGTTAGCCCAGAGGTTGTCACTCATTGTGTTTTCATAAACATTGGTTAATATTATTAATAAACCATTATAGATTTTTAGAACAAGGGACTGATGAAAACCTTCCTCAGGATGATTGATTTAGAGATGTAGCCTGGAGGGAACTGGTCAGTGGGCTCTGTGAATAGTGCTGAGGCATTATGGGTGTCACAACAAGTAGAGAGTTTATTTGACAGTGGTGGCCATGCAGCTCCGTAGAAGGAAGAAGAAAACGGGTCTTACAAAGGCTGATTTCTAGGAGCAAGCACCATGCTCTGTGCACTACACTTACTAATTTGTTCATCCAGGGTTGAAACTCTGAGAATTAACCAGAAAATTATAGCCAGGAAAAATGGAATGGAGAGTTTTATTTTGTGGGAGGTCATTGGTTATTGTAGAAATAGCAGTCTTAAGTGTCTAAGACTTATTTTCTCTAAAAGCCTGAGCAAGTCATTTTACCTCCATGGCCCTCAACTTTCACATCTGTAAAATGTGGATAATATTGCTTGCTGTAGCACAACAGAGTGGGAGTAGAATCCTGAGATAATGAGCAGACTATTTGCATAATAGAATTTATAAAGTAATTTTTCAACATTATCATGCAATGTTTTTTTCTCTTTATCTTTCTGATTTCCCTCCTTCTAAAATAGGTATTTCCATCTGCTCATTAATCTATGGAGTTGCTACAACTCATGCACACCAATATTCATACTTACTTTTTAAAGGTCTATTTTTTAGTACTCATTTTACTTTGCGAAGAATCTCTTTCCTGTTCTTTTGGATGAATTTTTGTTATCCTGTAAGACACATCAAGATGCCATCTCCTCTCTTAAGATTTACTCATTCCCTCACTCACATTTGGCCATTCCTTATTCTGTGGTCACATAGCAATTTCCATGTACCTCTTCATCATATCAAATTATCTTATAATTGTCTGCATGCCTGTCATATCTCCAGACAGCAAGCTTCTTGAAACAAAGACTTACTCATATTTGTATTCATAGCACCTAGTTGGCATATGGCATAGAGATGGCATTCAATACATGCTTGTTAAATGTACTAATATTAGCCCACTGATATTAGTACTATTAATATTAAAGAGCCATTCCTATTTCAGTTTTGGACACATTAAAAATTATGAATAAAATCAGAAACCAACAAGCAATTTCCATTATGCTTCATATAAAGCATGAAAAAAAGTCCTAACATACCTACTATATACCAGGAATAATGGTGCAGTTTTAATATAATACAATATATAACCTTTCATAGTGCATATTATGTGAGCCATATTCCTTCATCAAAATTATTTCAAATATTTCTAGTTCTAAACTGTTAAATGGGTCTGTGGCTTCTTCTTGCATTCAGTGCCTTCTCCTACCCATTTACCCCAAATACACTGAAGTATCATCCTAAAGTCAGACACTTCCTAATGTACATTCTACCTATTTTCTCAATAGCAGTTCATTTTGTTATTAGCTACAATAGTCCTAATAGAACTTTTATCTCACCAGTCTTTCATTACATCCACTTTACGTTATCTTGCATTATACCTGATATTGAGGAATTGTCACATTGTGGGTATGCTGGCACCAAGTGGAGGTGAAATCAGTTATTTCAACACACTCCTTGTAAGGCTGATTAGCACTGGACAGCTGAGCATATGTTTGACTCCCTTGACCAGCAGTACTTGGATTTCCTTACGGTCCCAAGCCTGTCTATATAGCTAAGTGGACATGAAATCAATATGTACTCATGGAAAGCTGGCCCCTGTGAGATACGTTCTAAATAATGCATCATATTGTAACAATTGGATGGTGCATAATTCCCTCCATCTAAAACAAAATTGATTTTTGTCTTCTAACTATTATCTCTGCTCTGCAGAGGGATCTATTTTCATTTAAAGTTTCAAACTTTTCAGTCATGTGCCATAAACAAACACTAAAAGATTCTATAATATTCTCAAGATTGTCCACTCTCAGCAAAGAAATGCCACTAAGAATGCTAAAGGCTCAGAAGTCATAAACCATCAAAACCGCCATTGCAGATGCTCTGAAGAACCTTTTTCCTCCCATAGCCCAGCAGGACACAGTTCTTATGCTTTCAGGCCATGATCCATAAAGTTGCCTTTGGCCTTATCTGACCCCCTTTGTCCATGTCAGAAAAGGAAGGGCAGACACACTCACAAAATGGAATAAAGAACTGAATAGTCTACTTGTTTCTGCCAAGCCAGTGTCTGCTACCAAAAAAAAAGGTGAAGGAAAGAAGGAAAAAGAGTCCACAATGGCAGTCTAAGCAAATATTTCTTATTAATAAGCATATGAATTTCTTGGTGTCTTGATAAATTCCTGCTTCAATAGGTCTTGGGTGAGGCCTGAAATTCTGCATTTCCAACATGCTCCCAGGTGGTGCTGACACCGCTGGTCTGAGGAACTCATTTTGAATAGTATGTTAGGCAGAATTCTGAAGATGCCCCTCTCCAGCCCAGATTCTTGGATCCTGGTTATTTGATCAAACACCAGTTTAGGTACTGCTGGGAAGGGAATCTGCAGTTGCAATTAAAGCCTTAAGTCCATGGACCTGAGGATACGGAGGTTATCCAGTTAAACTTAATGTAATCTAACGTGGCAGACTGGGGAGACTAAAGAGAAGTCAAAGGAATTCTAAACCTAAGAGGGCTTGAGGTATTGCTTGCTGCTTTGAACATGGAGAGGGCATGTGAGAAGGACTGTGTCAGTTGACAGCCAGCAGGAAATGGAGTCTTCCAACCCAAAGTAACACCTTGAAAGAGCTGGATTCTGTCTGAAACCAACAACTTGACTGAGCTTGGAAGGGAGGTCATGCTCAGACTCCAGAAAAGAAGGCAGCCTGGTTGATGTCCGCCTCATGGTAGTCTAAGTAGGGAACCCATCTCAGCCATGTTGTGCCCAGACTCCAGTCCACAGGAATTGGGAGATAATAAATGGGTGTTGTTTTAAGTTGCTAAGTCAGTGGTAATTTGTAATGTAGTAACAGGAAACTAATACAAGTAAGAAGATTCTAAATCAATACAGCCAACTAAAATCTTGCCATTCATGTGTGGGTAAGAAAGAAATTCTTTATCATTGTTCCTCATAATCTAAGGATAGTCTTTTTAATGCAGAGAACAGAGAGTTTGTGGGCAGCAATACATATTTATTAGTGTCATCATAAGTCCTTCTCCTCTTAACTGCTTTGACTTTGAAGAAATCTTTAAGCTCCTCTGGCCTCAATGTATTCAACTTAAAAAAAAGAAAAAATTAATAATACCTGTTCTAGAAAAACCACTCGAGATAGGTTAAGAATAACATATGAAATAAGTGAAAAAATCTTGTAAACCATGAGAATGTTAGACATACATATAGAATCGGATACAGCACATTTATGCCTCATGGAACATTTCTCTGGTCATAAAAAAATTCTTGAGGCGGTAAAACACCATAACTTATAGTTCAAAAATCTCATCATTCTAAGTGAGAATATATCAAAGTGAATATGAACATTTGGAAAATACCTTGTTGTCATTCATTGTTTTATCAGAGATAGTAATTTAATAGCTGAGTCTGAGATATAAATGTATATCATGCCTTCTTTAAAAGCTGAAAAGTAAAAGCTTTGTTTTATGGGATTAATTGGAGAAACTAGTCTGTTCCAACTTTCTTTCTCCTTTGCTGTCATGGGCACTTAGGTAGGTTGTAAATTATTCAGGTAGTATTTGCAAACAAGATTGTTCTCAGACGAACAGAATGGAAATTGCTAAGAGGTAGGATATGGATGAGTTGTGAGTTCAGAAAAAGCAATGCAGAAAACTCTTAGGGTTAACAGAACAGTTACCTAGTATTTCATACCTTCTTCATGCATGGTGCCAAATCAGTATTTTACAGTAACCTTTCCTCTGCTTTTAGTGTGTGCTAACTTTCTATAGTGAGCAGATGTGGCCACACACATTTTATTTGGCAGGAGGCAGATGCCAACCCCCGAAATGGGTACCTGGTTCCAAGGGCAACATCTGGATCCCTGGCTTGGCTGTGTTCCTGTCTGTGCTTGTGGCTGTAAAATGCCCCCTGGGGACATTTTATGATTAGTCTGCAACAGAGTTGGCAAGAGTGCCCTGTCTCCCTGGCAACCATTTTCTCTTTGATTCTTATACATCTGCTCAGTAATACACAGTATTTGGGAAACTGCTCCCCACCTCATTTCCAATCACAAAGCAAATGGCAGGGGACTTCCACTGAATGGTATATCATTTTCCCTGGTGTCTAAAGGTATTGTTTTCCAGGGCACTCACAACTGCACCAAACTGCAGAGTGAGTCCCTCTGCCAGGCCAGTAGGTTGAAGACCAAGTATTAGACTCTAATGAATGCTCACTAACACATCTTGAATCTGTGAGGACTTCTCAGAGGCTGGGAGGGAGCTGGGTGTTTGGAGTAGCCTGCCCACACTTCTTTCTTGGGTGAGAAGAACCTGGTGGGATGAAGCTATATTCTTCATTTTTAATGTCTCTCTCTTTCAATTGCCAGGTCCTTAAGGCAGAGAGAACTCAGACTTCCGTACTGTAAAGAGCATTACGCTACGCCTTTATTTATTCCCTCCCAGGAAAAGGCTGTTATTAACCAGGTGGTACCCCTCAAGCTGCTCTTTTGTCTGTAAAGAAATAGGGATGTGATTCCGGCATTTGGCAAACCTGAGTGGGTGATAAGCCACTCCTTGGGTGAAACTAGGGAAGAGATTAGGTTTTGTGAAGCATGAGCTCTTCTTCCTCGCCGTCCTTGCACATTTCCATAAGTAAGGGTATTGAATTATGTGCAGAAGGACAAGAGTTAAAATATCACAAGAACCTACTGTGGCCAGAAATTTACAGAAAGTAATTAAAATAATTAACAGCTACCTTTTAGGGTAGGAGTGTGTGTTCCATTTTGTAGATGAGGAGGTTGAGGCTCTGAGAAATTTAACAAGTGGGGAGTGAAGTAGGAAAACAGGACTCAGCACTCTTATTCCAGTGACTTACGTAACGAGGGCAGTAGGAGCTCAGCACAGCAAGGACAGTTAATCTAACGGGGTCCACGGAGGGACTCACCAAGAGAGGCGGCCTTCAAGAATTAACCACTCCTTTTAAGAAAGAGTTGAAATTATAAGGATGAGATTAAGGATGCTTCCAAGCAGAGGGAGTATCTCATCAAAGGCCCAGAGGCAAGACTCAGAAGTCATGATGTGCACAGGAGCTGTTAAAAATACTCCTCATCCTGAACTTACAGTACATCTCAAATACTACATCCCATTGGAAACCTCCGTAAATGATCACACTAACATTCTCCCATTCCCTCTGCCAAAAAAAGAAAAGAAAAAAGTGTAACAGTTACTGGCTAAACATCATTAGGAAACTAAAAGCAAAAAGATAGTTCACTTAGGAATGATGTCAGCCTGAGAACAGGTGGCTGGCTGTGTGCGTTCACAGGTGTCTGTGTTTTCAGAGCAGCGTGCTCTTACTGTCATGTTCTGCCACCTGGAAGCTTTTGGGGGGAAAGGACTATTGCACGATAGGACTCAGCACAGGATCAGGCCCAAAAAATGTGTTTTCCTCCCTTGTAAATAGTATGCTTCATTTCCTTTTTCTCCTGGTTACGTCAGTGTTCTGTCCTGCCATCTCTCATGTTGTAAATATTACAGAAATGACAGCTCCGTAGGCTTTTTCAAACCACAGTCTTGAATGGGTCCAGATTAATCCTCCCCCAATTGATGGGCATAAAAAATGATAGATGAATAATGAATGAAAATGTAATTTCAAGTTGTAAAGAGCACCTACCAGAGCTAGTGAAAGGTCCAAAAGCTGGCAAATAGTGGATGTTCCTGCGTGTCACTGAGTGATCCTTAGTTACTCAGCCATATGGACTGAGTAACTTTCAGCTTCATCCTTTCAAAAAGGCATATGGATAAGAGCACCTACTTCATCAGAGAGTTGTGAGAATTAATGGAATAATACATAGAAAATACCCAGAAAGAGGGTAAGAGTAAAATAGTAATTATAAGCATCGTTGCTGGTCGGTCTGTAGGAAAACTGAGTCTGAGACAGAGATTGACATGAAGGAAGATTTGGGGGAAGGGATCTCAGGACTGGCAGAGGCAAGGAAGCCAGATGGGTAGGTGGGAAGCTGAGCTGTACGGCCATCATGAGCAGGTCTCTGTCAGCCCCAGAGGGGGCTCTCGACCTCAGAGGACCCTTCTGAACTGTCCTGAATTGGGGTGTCTGTCCTGTGGGTGAGGCAGCTTCCTTTGGCAGAAAGCAGTTCCCAGAGAGGGCTACCCCAAGCAGCTGTGCTGGTTAAGTCCTGATAGTAATTGTGCATTATTATTACTTTTGGTTCTCTTGTTCATCCTGACCTTTTTTCCTACATCTTTTAGTTCCCTACACAAAATCTAACATTTCTGGAAGCTGGTGTCCAGTACAAAGGGAGGGCCCCGTGCCACATGCCTGAATATGTGAAGGATAGAAAGCGGGTCACCAAACAAGTCCGTGCCTGTGTGTGCTGTATCTTCTGAAAGATGAGTTTAAGTCCTTTAGGGAAAGGAATTCTGGAGGACCACGTACTTGGTACCAAGTTCTAGAAGGAGGTGTCTTCAGGTGGGCCTGTCCTCTTAGCCTTGGAGATGCTGTCTTCTGTTGAGAGAGTTACAGCTGGAGGAGGACCAGACTGGGAGCCTGCTGATGCTCAGGTGGGCTTAGCTAACATCCTGATTAGCCCAAGACTGAGGGGTTCCCTGGGTGTGGGAGATGCAGGGACAAAACAAGGGAAGTCCTAGCCAAACTGGAACAAGCTGGTTACCATCACAGGGCCCAAGGGAGGGTCTCTCCAACTCAGATCCAGGAGCAGTGCTATCCCTTCTGCCCAGGAAATGTGCACCCGTTGTCCCTCCTCTGGAAGGCTGGAGTCTCCTTCCATTCTTTCTGTATGTCTAGTTAACTCTCTCTAACCCTTCAGATCTCAGCTCAGTAATGTCTCTCTCGGGGGAGACTTGCTGGATCACGTGAAGAGGGCTACTTGACCTAGCCTGATGCTCCTACAGCAATATGCGCGGAGCCACTGTAATGCTTGTCGTGGTTACAAATGTACATGCGTATCTCAGCGCAGACGGTCCTTCATCTGTCAGCATCCTGAGCATCTTGCCACACAAGCTGCTTTGCTGAATACAGAGGGTCATTCTCAGGTGCTCGGCAGCAGAGATTCTCTCCATTTTAGGGCAGAGCTTTAGGAGATGACATAGGCTGTCCTTGAAAGGGAAGTCATTTCTTCTTTGGGCTCTGACTGGATTGTCTCCTAACTGCTTGGATAGAGAAGAAGTCTTTCAGAAATGTTCTTTCACTGTGTGGCTGAATAGAGTTTGAATAAATTCCTGGGAGGCACAATGCATTATCTCTTTTGGATTTTGTGGTAAATTCCTCTTGAGTATGTGGGGTGTCAACTGCAATTAATTGATTAATTAATTAACATTGCCCAAAGGAATTTGCCCAAAGGAAACAAGATCTTAGATTCAAAAAGACATATGCAACCTATGTTTATTGCAGCACTATTTACAATAGCCAAGATATGGAAGCAACCTACGCGTCCATCAATAGATGAATGGATGAAGAAGATGTGGTATACAGACACAATGAAATACTATTCAGCCATGAGAAGAAAACAGATCCTACCATTTGCAACAACATGGATGGAACTAGAGGGTATTATGCTCAGTGAAATAAGCCAGGTGGAGAAAGATGTGTACCGAATGATTTCCCTCATTTGTAGAGTATAACAACAAAGGAAAACTGAAGGAACAAAACAGCAGCAGACTCACAGACTCTGAGAAGGGACTAGCAATTACCAAAGGGGAGTGGTGGGGGAGGATGGGTGGAGAGGGAGGGAGAAGGGGATTGAAGGGTATTATGATTGGAACACATGGTGTTGGGGGGTCACGGGGAAGACAGTGTAGCACAGAGAAGACAAATAGTGACTCCGTGGCATCTTACTACACTGATGGACAGTGACTTCAGTGGGGTATGGGGGTCTTGATAATATAGGTGAATGTAGTAACCACAATGTTTTTCATGTGAGACCTTCATAAGAGTGTATATCAATAATACCTTAATAAAAATAAATAAATAAACCCTGATTGTACCTGTATAGTGCCAGCTTCCCCCAATAAATGCTGTCATTTGAGTTAGCAGGTAGAGTTGTAATGAAAGTAAAACAGGGCTTGAGGCAAACCTCCTCTATTCTGAACAGTGCATTCGGAGGAGGCATCCCCAGGGAGGGAACATTGAATCAGCCACCTGTGAGGACAGAAGATGGGTGTTCTTCAGGTGTTAAGGGAAGAGAACCTAAGGCAAAAGTCACAGCAATGGAAAAGCTGTGAAGCAGGTATGATTTTGCAGGTGTGCCTCCGAGAAAGAAAGCAGTGCAGCTAGAATGCATGCACAGAGGACAGGGCCGGGAGAAGGTGCTGGAGAGCCACGTGGAGACCCGAATCCTAAGACCTCTGACGCCATGGTGAGGCACTGGTAATGAGTAAAGGACTGCTTCCACCCTACCCCGTCTGCAGGCTCAGCACGTGGCGTCTCAGTATGTAAAGAACTTCTGGGACTTCACGCTGACATGGTGAGGGGCCAAGAGGGCCCCCACCCTCAGTGTCCAAGTAAGGAGGCCAGATGAGGGAGGGAAAGGGAGGGAACTACAAAGAGAGGAAGGCCATGAAATGAGGAGAGGCAAGACACCAGGAAACAGTAAATGCTACTTAGTATTTTTTTTAATCTTTTTGATTTTTTCCAATTAAACTATAGTTGGTATACAACATTATATTGGTTTCAAGTATACAACATAATAATTCAGCAGTTATATACATTATTAACTCCTCACCCCAACTAGTGCAGTCATTATTTGTCACCCTAGAAATATGTTGCACAACTATTGACTATATTCTCTATACTGTATTTGCTAGTTCTTATTTAAAAAACAAGCAATCAGCTAAATTTTTTAAATAATCAATGCCACAACAATCTTCCTTATATGTATGATGGGGATAATAATATTTTCTCCCTACTGAGTAGATAGGTTACACATACTGAATAGCTTCCCCAAGTTGATACAATTACTATAGGAGACAGGATAGGAAATCAAGTGTCCTGACGGGAGCACAGGCTCATATCCACTTATGACTTTCAACCACCCTTTATCAAGAGTGGCTGGGCTGGTGTGGACCAGAGCTGGGGAAGGCTGATGGACACCTGCAGCATGCCTTTGGTGAGCAAAAACATTTTAAAGTACAGATTAACTAATTCTATCATAAGAAATATTTACTTAAAATGTAAAACAATCATGTAAAACAAATTATTAGAGGAAAACTTATATAAAATCTCAATGGAGACAGACATAGGTAAGCCCTGTGAACACTGATTATTTTCATCCATCATCTTGCTGTGATATGCTAACATATATTTCAAATAAAGTATCTAAGTCGTACGATACTCCTTTACTTACATGTTCAGATGGCATTAAATATGCTTTGAAATTATTACTTTACTGTCTGTAAGCCACTTTACCATAGACAATGGTATTTATTTTACTCATCCCTTTGTAATCATTTAGTTTTTAAATTTATTATTACTACCACTCAGTATGAATAGCTGAAGTGAATAGTCATAAAATTTCACTTGTCAGTATAACAAATATCATTACATTGTACACTTGAAACTAATATAATATTGTACATCAATTATACCTCAATAATAGATAGTGTTGATGGTGGTATTGTAAATGTACTTAATGCTACTGAATCATGCACTTAAAAATATTGTCTTACATTATGTACATTCTGCAATAAAATGTGTTATAACTTAAACAAATAAAAACAAAAAAAATAATTAGAAGTAATCAGATTATTTTCTCTATACAATTTAATAGAATTGAAATATATGTGTGTATTTTTACATTATATAAATGACATATAATTTGCCTTCTTGGGTTTTTTTTTTCCACTTTTTATTCTTTCTCCTATATTATTTATCCCCCATGCCTAGATCAGTATTTACTTGTTGTAAAGGCTCAATAAGAATTGTTGGAGAGCAGTTCCTGGTAAAAGGATATGAATAAATTGAAGAGAAAACACTTTTTAAAGCATCAGAGTAGTGCAAACATTAGCATTTTTGCAAGGCATAAACTAATCCAGCTATAGGCTTTATGCTTCGACGAGGAGGGACACCATGTGCACACACACTGTAAAACAAAAGACATCCCTAATTGCCCTGTATTCAGATAGTCCTGGGGTGCACTCATTTCCTGACATTCAATAGAACACCAATCTTCACTTAACACAGTTAATGATATAATTTTTATTTTTAAAAGGCAGGGCTGATGTTCCTACAAGCATGAGAAGATGTTTCAAATCTGGTTGTGGAGTCATTCTATTTCCAATTAAGCAGTGGGAGGATTCAATTACAAGCTGTGGGAAGTGAAGAGTTTGTGTCAATAAACCAGCAGTGGTATTAAGGGTGGTTGTCTGGTTTGCAAACATTAACAGCTTGAAATCTAAAGGCGTATGCTTGTGAAAATATCTAAGTATTGCTTCTCATGTAGACAGGATTAGGAATACCTGAAACCCAGCCTGGGGTTTTCTTCAGAAGTATTTTCTCTCCTGCAACTCACAGCATGTTTGGGCATTAAAGGAGTGTATTAAAGGGCTCATTAGGAGCTCCTTAAAGAGGTTAAAACTGTTTTTTAAAAATCGTGTCAGTAAACTATCTGGAAGAAGGCAAGAAAAATTTGTTGAAAGGTCTGGTTAAGGAAAAAGGGACGATTCACTTAAAATAGAAAGTTTTCAGATATGATAGGGCTTTTGGAAATATGATATGCAAAACAGGAAACTGAGGCCTCAAAAGGTGGAGGCAATATCCAAGGCCTGTGAACTAACTGTTAAAATAAAATAAAATGGCAACCAGACTTGAAAATCTCCCAAACAGACAAAACCTTTAAGCCACGTAAGCAAAACTAAATTAGCTGATTGCAGAAACCTAAGTGAAGTTGAACTTAGGTTATTTCTTGTAAATGCTTCTGATAATCCTTAAGTAAACTAAAGTCACTTTCCTAAAATGATATAAGATAGCCACTTTTTAACCAATGCCCTGCTTTCTGGAAACTCCCGTTGTAGAAACAAATCCTTTTAAAGGTTAAACAAGTTGTTCATTTTCATTGCATAAACCATCCTAAAACATCATGCGTCTGAACTTCATACCAGGTTTCGGTTTGAAGTCTCCCTGTTTGTGAACAGTTTATTTCTCACTGAATTAAGTATTCATATCATAAGTAAAGCTCTCTGGATTTTCTCTTGACATAATCGACAGGTCTAAAGTGCCTACTATGTGTCAGGTGCTATGCGAAGAGTCAGTACCCAAATAGAATGAGATTTAATATCTCCCCTTAAGGAATTTACAGCCAAGATAGGATCCATTAGTAAATCTGAAATGCTTTTTTTTTCTGTTTTCTTTTTTATTAGTTTTCTTGGCTCACCTATCATGCTGATCCCATTGCCAACCAGTTCATCTTCCAGTATTTCCCTACTCTACTTAGTCACTTTTTCTGTTGTCTTTTTTTTTGCTGCTTTCCAACTTGACAACACAATTGAAGATTGTTTCCTTGTATACATTTTCGCGAATGGGACTGGCTGAAAGTATTTAGCTTTCGAGTAATCCCCTTCGGAAATGAAATTTCTCTCTTAGAATGGAACACTTTCTCCCAACCTCTATTGTTTCCAAAATGAAGGCTATAGCCATTTAAATCCCCCTGAAGCTGAAGGTAATCCCAGCCTCTCACAAAAGACCGCTTGCTGTTCCTTTGGGGAAGGGGATAATTCACCTGACTGGTGACTTTGGGAGAGTAAACCAGGAATGCCCAACTCAGCTCTGTTTTTCTCCTTCTCGTCTTTGAGGTAAGCTAGGCATACAGGCTCGTGATGATCTGGTCTGCTTTTGTCTGGCTCTGAGTATTCAGGAGTGAAGGGACAGCACACCCATTTGGTCTCACATTAAAAATAAACCACATTTTCTAATCGGCTTTTTTGGAAGCAGAGTTTAGATTTTGACCTCTATTGGTTTCTTGGCCAGACTTGGGGAGGGGAGAAGACGGATTTCATTGGGCGGGAAGAGGGATCCTGAACTACAGTGCGTACGCTGGGTGTAGTAATTACATTTTACTACTGAATGAAGCTGTTTTTCAAGGCAAACAAAACCATCTTTGCTAAATGGCCCCAGGAGACAGTATCTTCCTGGTTAGCAAGGTAAGAGAGAGAAACAGCTTTTCTTGCTTCTTTCAAATGACAGGATTAGTAGGGGAAAGGAAAGAAAGAGTCGCTATATGAAATAAATTGAATCAGGGTTTCAAAACTTTAAGCCTGTAAATTAATAGAAGACTGAAGTTGTTTGGGGAGCTTCAGATAACTAGGTATGACAGGGGGGAATTTTAGTTTCATAGTTTTCCCTTTTTTTCCTGGATCTTTTACCATTTGGGGGGTATGTATGTGTGAGGAGAGGGATGGTCTTTGATGTGTTAAAATGCTATCAATGTCTCTTTTTTCCCTTCAAATATAGCTATGCTGTCTTATAGATCAGAGAAGCTCAAGTCTTTAAAATATACAGTTGCTTTCCTTGAATGGATTTGGGAATTTTGTATGAGTGTGTGTTTATGTGTATGTGAGTAGGTGTGTTATATGTATGTGTGTACAGGCAAAAACGCATATAGGCTTATATATGTGAGGATGGGGGAAATCATTCAGAAAAGGGAGAGAAAGGACTGAGAAAATTGGTTTGCCACCTCCCTTCCTGTTCCACATAAGGAAATAGTTCAAAATCAGAAGTGGATTTTATCAGAAGTGAAACTGTGTAGGATGAATATGAATAATGGCTCCCCAAAGATGTTGACATCCTAATCCCTCAATCTTGTCAATATGGATTTTACAGATGTGAATAAATAAGGATCTTGAGGTGAGAAGATTATTTTGTATTATTTGGGTGGACCCAGTGAAATCATAAAGGTCCTTATATTAGACAGGAAGTTCAGAGTCAAGAAGGAGATGGATGATGGAAGCAGAGGTTTGGAGATATGAGCCAAGGAATGTGGACAGCTTCTGGAAGCAGGAGAAGATACGGAAACGATTTCTTCCCTGAAATTTCCATAAAGAGTGAGTCCTGCCAACCTATTTTAGACATCTGAACTCTAGAACTGTTAGGGAATAAATCTGTGTTATTTTAAGCCACTATATTTGTGGTAATTTGCTAGAGGAGACATAAAAACTCATACAGGGATGATTAATGACTAAGTGGTAAGTGAATCACTATCATACAATTATTCTGACTTCCACATAGTTATGATAAAGTAAATATGCACCTCCTTTTTATATATGCAAGACCTTCCTAAAGGTGAGGCCATTTAAAAAATAAAAGGGCTTTTTAACCACTATTTTTCTTCCTACTGAAAGATTTCCAGGTGTATTCCAAGCCTTCGAAGTTTCTGGAAGACTGACTGGCAGTTTATAGCCAATGCACACTTCCTTAGGGAGAATCTATGAGAAACTAGGAAAGGGAGTTAACTCCTCTAATATTCTCCATAGCCATTTAGTGGACTGTTATTGTGAACAAGCTCTTAAACAGAAAGGATCAGAGCTATGGCCCAGGCGTAGGCTCAGGCAGAATGGAGGCAAGCAGTTCTGAGCCTGGCAGGTTGCGAATGTGGAGATTCATTAACAGACTAAAAGCCATTAAATACCATAGAGCCATTCTTCTCTAAGCTGTTCAGTTCACTTCTTACATAAGGAAATAAGTTTAATAGGTTATTCATGAAATAATTGGATTTTTAAAACCCTAACATTAATTATAATATAAAATTATTGCATTTTTCCTTACACAAAATAGAGTAGTAAAATTTTGAGTGTCTTAACTAAACCCATCTTTTTTTCCACATAAACTTCCATTTCAAAGAAGTTCAGATTTTAATAGTTCTTAAAAGTATTTTTTTTAAGAAACTCTAAACTTTACTATTATAGTTAAAATTGGATTATAAAATCAATCTAATGTAAATTGAATCATTAATTAAGTCAATTTTAAAAGAAATAATTCAGTTTCATTAAGGAATTGTTACAGTGATATTACAAATGAATGGATTCCTGTAATTAAAAGGCATTGAATTCCATATGGCCATTTATCTTTTCTCCTCTTCTAACCATTTTGGTGAATTTCTAAAACAGGATTTAATTAAATGTTGAAACAAAGACATAATTCAAAATTGAAATTCTATAGAAGAACTCAGTGGCAAATCATTAAGGCTGTCCCCCTCAATCCCCAATATTTTGAGGAGCCATAATATCATAAAGTATACATAAAGTTATAAGAATGTATATAATAGAATTGAAGCTATGAAGGTATCATTCATTATTGTTGGGATCCTCCATCAAGTAAAGGGACCCTTCTAAATGTCTTAGACCAACATTTCTTGTGATTGACATTTTCCTGAAGTTGAGACCCAATTCAGACTGTTTTCCAGTGTTAGATTTGGTGTTACTCAAATCCTACAGTAAATAAACCACATATTTGGAAGATCATAATTTTGAGGAAAGAGTCTGATGTCGGACTGAAGCTTGTCCATTAGCAGTGGTCTTGAGCTTTGTCTAACCACCAACTTCACTGAGGCTCAGTTTCTGCATCTGTACAAGAAGATGCAACATCTCTTACGTGGACTTGTTAATAAGGACTGTGTGTAGTGTCAGTCATCAACCGCCCGCTGTAGGCCCCGGAACATAGAGGATGATCAGTAAATATTAGTTCTCCCCTACTTTTTGCCTTAGAAAATTGTGAAATTGTAGCAGGAGAAGGAACATTTGGCCTCTCTTTGATGGTATACACTAGTGGGAGAGACGTTTTTAATCCTTGCTCCAAAATTGCATACTGTGATTTCTATTAGGTGGTTTATGTGGACATCTTTTAGGTAAAATAAGCCTGTGGTAAAATGGCTCTGATAGGAGATGTGTAAACTATACAAAATGTATACACATATGCATGCGAAGTAATACTGTTATTATCCTCCTGTTCTACAAAGAAGCTCTAGCTTATGCTATTTTCCTATTTTCTCTTTGGCTTCGTGGATATATTCATTTGACTGACTTTCATCAGCAATTTCAACCACAAACCTACACCTTTGAAGAGGCTTTGACGAGGCCTCCTGTTTTGCTTCTCTCCAATAAGTTGGACCACAGCAGCTAATTGTATCCTCAGTTGGCTGATTGCACCCACAATTAACTAAATATAAGTACCAAGCGTCTTGGTGCATTCAATTTTATGCCTCAAAGGGAACCTGTGTAAGAGGGTAGTTGGCAGTTGGCTATCTCCAGGAAAACAACTTCTCAGACTTGCAATTGTAGGTCTAATTTCAAAGCTTTCAAATATTTTCTAGTTGGCACAGTTCATAAAGCTGGTGACTTAGTATGCTTTAAGGACATAACATCTAGATGAGTTGCAGACAGCCGCAATTTTAGACAAGTTATCAGTAGAGGCATGAGGTTACATGTCCTTGGATCTTTCCCTATAATATGCTTGAGCAGCTCATGGAATTGCTGTCCCCATCAGTCTGTGTGCAATCATGGCAGATAGAAGAACAGAAGAACTGGAGCCTTCATGTATTTGAATTCCCCTTCAGGTCGGATTGCCCCTCTTCAGCAGTGTGAAAGGCCTCTGAGGAGTTAGTTGCCAGGATGCATTTAAATGCAGGTGCTCCTATAAAACAAATGCCTTAAAACCTGACTGGGAGCCCTAGTAAATCCCACTGAAAACACTGTCAGGATGGAAACCTGTAAAAGCTTGAGCTCAAGTTTTTGGAGGAGGTGCCAAAGATATTATTATTTGATTCACCAATTAAAATAGAAATGAAAATTTAGTGAGTTTGTCAAAGATTGTTCCACAATCCCTAGGATATTGTTTTGAAATCAAATCCAGAGACTGTGGAGGTCTTTTTCCTAGATTAACTAATAAGTAGCAAAAGAAAATTTCCTTATATGAATACCTAGAAATGAACAGATTGGATAGCCAGGGAAAAAGAAGAGAGAAAGATATACGTGGGAGAAGTTACCAGCCTTTGTTTTCATCTCGTAATTTTAGCCTGAGCAAAACTCAATCCTCTGCCCCAATTTGTAGCACAGTCCTTAATGTTTTCAGCAGTTGTTTTCTCTATCTCATAGGATGCAGAAGTCCTAACTCAGATGAATTAATCCCAGGCTATGGGCAAGTCTGTGACTTCTAATTTCCAGTGCAGATTAGCATTTCTACAGTATAAACAATGACTATACAATTTTGTAAATTTGAACCAGACAAGCAGACCCTAGGATGTATCCAGCTATACAAACCATATACTCAGCATGTTATTTCAGCTATTTATTTGTTTAATGTATTGAATTCTCACCAGCACCTTATTCTGGACTAGCCTTTATATGTCTCTCAATTCTCTTGATAGATGGGATGAGATTTAAAAAAAAAAATTTTTTTTCTTACCCAGTGAGAAGTAACAGTCTTTGTCTGGTAAAATGAAATAGCTTGACAGCTGTGTCCAGGGTCGATAGGCTGGGTAAACTTATAAAAATGTGGAGATTAAAAAATGCAAAAGAGATAAAGAGATAAATGTGTTGCTCTTGGGTGTGAGCTCTGGGGGTAACAGGGACAACAGGAAGGAGAGGAGAATAGGAGAGGAACAGAGGAGCATGGAAGGGCAACTTGTGATTGGGACTTTGGCAACAAGGTTGTTTTAAGACAGGAATGTCCAAGATGAAATTTTAATTCAGTTAGGGTGTGCAAACCACAATGTTACCTCAGTAAGATCTACTCTATTCACGGGAAAAATATGTAAGTGAATAGTGTGTGTTGAAACCAGTGTATTAGGTCAGGATCTACATAACATGTTCAGAGGTCTGAACAACTCAGAAACAAAAGGGTCCATGGAAAAATGAGTTCCTAAGAATTCCTCTAATGTAGGACAAGCTTTAAACTTCTTCACATCATGAACGTGGGTGTGCCAGGTGACCTTATATAAAAATTAAGGAGCCAGGGAGATCCAGCTAGCATATGAGTTATACTCTACTGAGGACTGGCCCAGGTTCTACTAAAAACACAGAAATGCTTATGGAAATAAGGCATTCTCAAGAGTTACATCCATCCTACACGGATGACCACGATGGTCAAACACTAACATCACAACATGTGCACCACTTGCCAGGCAATAAAGAGAAGGCTCAAACTGGGGGCTAGTTCCTGGGATGCTCAAAAGCTCCCTGGTGTAGGTGAATTCCACAGCATGAGTTCAAAGGACAGTGCATGGTCTGTGCTATGAGCCTTAACTTCTGGGAGATAATTACACCAGAATTAGATGCATTAGGGTTTCTGGAAACTCTGAAAAACCAGCAGTTTCCTAGCCTACCCAGGATCCCTTTGAACAGTCATCTCTTGATGCCTATCTCTGATCCTATTGGATCTTCACACTGGAACTTTTCTAGATAGGCACCGAGAAATCTGAAGTAAGAGCTTGTTATGTTCAAGTATGTGGAGTTCAAAGAGTTTAGAAAGTTCAAGTGAGGTTACATGGTAGTTTACAACTTTGAGTGTTTTATCACAAACAACATAAAATCATAGCCTAAATGGCCCTCCTTTACTTTTTCTTGGAAGTGATTTTCTTCTGTCTATGGGAGAAAGTGCTCTGCCTTAACCAGTAAACAGGCAGCTGTCACTTATTTTTTGGCATAGCTAAAAACCCTTATATGCTTAGTTTTAATTTTAATAATTTTGGAGGTATTCACTTGTGCATTAAAATTCAGGAAGCTGGCATAGCCACCGGCTTACCTTCAGGGCAAAACTGTGTGGAAGACATGCTTCTATGAGATAATTTGTTTCTTAATTGGCATCCGTTTGCTGAAATACAATTAAAGTTATTGCTCTAATATTAACATCAACATCTTGATTGCTCTATAAAATATGAATATTTATAAATTTTTCTTCCATGGCAGATATCTCTTAGGCACTGTATTTTTGGGTATTGGCAGTTAATTTGTGGAGAAGTTTTAATTTCTCACAGAACACTAATAACTGAAGGAGGTGTCTGGGTAGCTTGCTAATGTTTAAAACACTTGAGGTTCAGACCTCTTAGACTGTTAAGAGCTGTGTAGGGTGTCATTCTTCAGGAAGCATGTTTGGATTCTTGAGCCCAGTTGATTTGAAAACCTGAGAATTGAATCATTTTCTCTACCTACACTGTACCATTATGGTGAGGACCATGTGAGCTAGATGCCTTAGTGTCCTTATTGAATAAAAACAGTACCTGGTGTTTGCATAGTCCTTTAGGACTTAAATAGGCTTTGCATCAGTCTCAACTGTGACTGACTTAGACGATCTAAATTCTTGGAGGCGCCATTTGCAGGCTTTCTTTCCTTTTCTCTCTTCCTTTTTTTCTTTCTGTCTTCCTTCCTTTAGGACAAACTGAAATATTCATAGTTGCTTAAAAGGCAATAATGTAAGAACATAACTTTGTAACGGTAGGCAGAAAAAAAATTGCTGCTTACCAGTTTAAATGTTTAGATTATTTTCATTCACCCGTCAAATGTTTTTCACAGATATTTTCAATTGGAAACTAACACAGGGCTTCATTCATGTTAAACACATCAAATCCTGAGAAAGTGTCTACACTAAAAAAACAAAAGCACCTGCTCTTTGAACGCTCGATACTCCTCTCTAACAGCAACTGTAATTAGCAGTGCCTTAGCATCACCTCTTCCTTTTTCTTTCTCTTTCCTGAAGGGTTATCTAAAATCATTAGGTGGGGCCCAGCCAGCCAGACATCCTAGTGAGGAAAGAGGTTCTTTAATGGTGCAGTGAATTTATCAGAGCCACAGCAAAATGAAGAGGCCATCTGTGCCAGGGGGATGGAGGCTGCTAGATGTGGGTGTAAGCCTAAGAGGGAGAGTAGCAGAGTGTGTGCATGCTGAGGCCAGGGGGAGGGAGGGCAGGAGCCAGGGTCTGATGAGCAGGGCCTGTGATTGGTTACTGAATAGCACTTACCAACAAGTCACTCATTAATGATGATGGAAGCTTGAGTTCTCACTGTGAGCAAAGGGCGTTTCACATGCAGAAAGGGAGAAAGCTGTGATAAACCCCGATGTTAGATTGGAAGATGACATGTTACTATGAACTTACAGTTCTCAATAGGTGGATAGATGGAGATATAGATTGGATAGACATATAAATGCCAGTTTTGTGTGTATGTGTAAATAAATGCATTTCTGGCCCTGTCCACTGAAAGAGCCTATGACACCTAATAGCAAAGAGCATATCTAGTGCCTAGATTATAGTTTCCATATACAACATTTTTCTAAATGGAATCAAGGCTCCTTGGAGAAATGGCTGAAGCAGGGGAAAAATAAGCCAAAAAGTGTGCCAGAAGGTAAAAATGATGAGTGCATATAAAAATAACACAGATACCAGCTTAAAGGGGGTTCCACTGGTGAAATATGAATGCATTTCAGCATCACATTAAATAATAAAAGCAAGGGATTAAAACCTGTGGCATGAAAAGAATCCATAAGATCATAGTGGCCTAAATATATGAATAAATTAATTGAAAATTTGATGAGAAATGGAATTTGCATCATCTCTTCCCAAAATACTTATTATAGTAGAAAATAACTTTATAGGGGTAAAGCCTGGAAACACCCTTTAATCAAGTGATCAACATTAGCATCACCAGTATAGGAATAGATTGAGATTCAGAGCCACCCCAGAGGCTGCAATAAAAACACAACATTACGAGTACAAGACTGTTACCAAAGACACATCACCTAAATCTAATAATGAGGGAACATGAGACAAACCTAAACAGACGGAAAGTCAACAATGTTACTGGCCCATAATCTTCAAAGAATCATGCTCATGAAAGCCAAGGAAAGACCCAGGAACTGTTCTAGATCAAAGAAGGCACGCCTAGGGTTGGGAACTCTGTGCAATGGATGACTCTGGATTGGAAATTTTTGCTTCGAAAGATAGCTGCTGAGACACAGGCAGAGCTTTAAGAGGACAGTGGTGAGACTTGAAGTCTCTAAAGATTAAATGGTAATAAGATAGTAAAGTTCATGTCTTAATTTTTATTATTCCTTTATGTAGAGGAACGTCCATGTTGTTAGAAAATAATTTTAATTATTTAGGGGTTTTGGGCAATTTACTCTCAAATTATTCAGGAGAAACTAATTTATCCTGTTTTGTAACTTTCACTGAGCTTTAAAAGAAAAAGTGAAAGAAAAAACCAACTCTTAATGTGTTTCTAGAAATGCCATCTCTGTATGAAAGTAGTTGTGAGTATATAAGAGCATGTTTATATTTTCTCACACAAATGGGAGAATATACATGCTATTCTTCACTTGGCATTTTTCTCCTAGGGGTGATCTTGGCAGTCTCTACATATTAACATATGTACCAGGCATTCAAAAGTACTCTTTTTTTTTAAATGGGAAATTAACCATCTGTTTCCTTGGATCAAAATTCTGAACAAAATTCTATGGTCATATTCTTATCGCAATAGAAAAATTCTGCTTGTATTTTTCATGTCTTTCTTGGGCTTAGCTATATGTTGGTTTCTTGTGTATAACTAGACCTGATTTAATTGAACTCATTTCATGCCACTTTTTTCTTGTGTGTGTTTCTGTGTGTATGAGAGAGAAAGAAAAAAAGAAGAGAGAGGGGCACACAAAGAAGGGAAATAAACCAAATATTAATGGTTATTTTATTTGACTTTGGCGACCACAAAGGTTTAAACTATATTTTTATCTCTAATTTAATATGTTGTTTTAGAAGGAAAAGAAAGAATGTCAGAGTATTTTAAAGATACAGTATCGATGACCAGTTACCGCTTGAAGGCTGTGACTGTTTGAATCCCTATGTTGGCATCATTCCTCAGGACAAATTCCTGGTACCTGTTTTGTCACAAACTTCGAGGTGTGGCTTGATAATGCAGAGTACAGTGTGACCACAGTCAGGAAAACCATGGTTCTGGTAAAGTTAGGTTAATATTTACTCCTGTTTAGGTAAACAGGGGCACATTCTGGAAGTTAGAATCTGAAACTTACACAGAAAAGATAGAGAAGAGCGGATGGGGAAGAGGCGCTAAGCAGCCCATATCCATCACTGTATTTCTCTCTCCTGTGCCAGAATCTGCCTGTCAGTACTTGCACCTTCTTTTAGTAAGCCTGGACAGCTGCCTTGCTTTGCGTAAAGGCCGTCCAGAGGTGCCAGGGAATTAACATCGTGCTGGAGTGACCCTCAGCCAGTGATCTACAGCAGATGGTGTGCAGATACTTCCATCCTCTTACCCACGTGGCTTGTCAGGCACCTGAATTCAGTTACCCAGATGTTCCCTTCTGTGGTTGGGCCCAGTTGCCCACCCTTGGCTGATAGAGTAGTGTATTCTTTTTTGGCTACTTTTCCTCCCTGTGTCACTTCTCCACTTGCTATCAATGTTCCCTTCATTTACCAAGTAAAGTGCTTGTACTCAAATCCTAGTCTCAGCGTCTACTCCTGGAGGATTTCTAGCTGGAGCGTTGGTAGCCGTAGTATTGGTCACTAGATAAGGGCCTTAGAAGAATTAGATCTCAGTAAGGGATTGGAATGTAGCTCATCACAGTGTGAGATTACTTAGAGATTCAGGATGATAGGAACTCAGGGCCAGACATACCAAGGCCGTCTACTGGCTACCACAACCATCTGAAATTTGAATTTCTATGAAATGCCCACTTCAATATTTTCAATGACTAAAAATTCAGACCCTCTAGAGTTACAGATTTCTACTTGTTAAAAAACTCTTTTTCTTTGGAGAAAGAATTAGATTCCTCAGTCTTACACTGAGGATTCCAAGTAATTCCACTTTCTTTTCCATTCTCAAACCTCCACTATTTGAAGAGAACTTCTCTGAGTCTTCTCATCTCCAGACTAATTTTCAATTCCTTCGATTTATCCTCATGCCCCATTGTGTGAAGTCACTTCTTGATATTGTAATATTTCTCTGCTGGACATGGTGTCAAGGACCAGTGTTGCTCTGTGATTCTCAGAGTGTACAAGATTAACAGTCCAGGGAGGATACTGATTGCTTAAAAGCAGAGGGGACCCTCACCTTATTTACACTGCACAAGCAGAAGTTCAGCTTGGAAGAGTATGAGCTTTTGCTGCCACTGTTTGATGTGGAGGCGATTTTATGAAGCCATGTTCTAACTTGTCTTTAGAATACATGAAGGTAATTGCATTTTTAAAATATTCCCTAAAGTGAGTTGGGTTGTAGAGGTTCTCCTTCACCTTCAGTTATAGCCGTAGTATCTAGAAGGAGAACAACCATGCAACCTCGTCTGGATCACCTTATGCTGGACTGTTGTCCGCCTGCATCATTGTCTTGCTCTTCTACCACATCTCCTTGGCATGTGGGGCCATCAAGGTCTCCTACAGAATATCATGCTCACTTCTGAACACACAGTTGAACAGGCATTGTTGGCAAATGGAGACAGCTGAGTGGAGAGATACCAGAATCGTGTCCTGACTCCACACAATGTCCAGTGAACAACAGTAAAAAGGGTTCTCTTCTTTGAATACAGGTGCAATAGAATATGAGAAATATTTTATTAATTGATACTTCTGTCTCTACCTCATGTCTACAGCACTTTTGAGTATAGGGATGGAGACTATACCCAGCAAAAAGACTCTACTTCCCATATAGTAGGGGCTTCTTCAGTTGAACATCAAATGGAAGTCCAGTGAGGGTTGCCACTACTACTTCCACTGGCATTGTATAAAACCATCCAACATAGTATTTATTTCACTACATTGGGCTTCTTTTTTTTACTTGTCGGTCTCCCCTACCAGACCTCAAGATTCTTTGAGGGTCATACATCATCTTTCAGTCACTAACACCAGGCACATAGTAGCCCCTCAATAAAGGTTAACTGTATGAATGACTGACTGAATGAATGAAGACCTAGCCTCTGATTGGAGCCATCAGTTGAGTCTACTCAAATGGCTTATTTTCCATTTCTCCTTATTATACTTTTTAAACTTTTAGGAAGTACTTTTAGGTGAGCAGATACAGATTATTTCCTTTCCTATCTATACATTTTCTTAGTTTTTTTTCTCCTCTACAGTAAAATGATGCTTTGCCGCTCATGATTGATACTTTTCCTCCAGCAAGGAGGAAGTTTGTTTGAGAGACAAGGCAGACTCACATATGACAATTCAAGGGATTTCTGGGCCCAGTCAATCTGAGCTGGCCCCTGGATTTGGGGAATGGCAGAATATATGAATGAATGACATCTTTGTTGTAGTAATTAATTTCCCTGTTGCCCCCGTTAGCTGAAACAGTTTCTCTTCTAGCATCAAACTCTTTGAATTACCTTCCTTGAGAATTGAGACCTTACTTTCACAGTGTAATTACATTTGTCAGACTTACCTGTCAGTAAGTCCAAAGAATGCTTCAGTGATTCCATTGTTAGTAGCTGAGTAGTCCCCATAAATTTGTGGCATGGCAGCTGTGGAAACCTATTTGGAAAAGTTGCTAATTATATTACTTTTTTTAGTAGCCTCCAATTACAAATTAATTCCAGGACTCTTAACATTTGCATTTAGCTCTATTTATGACAACTTCATCAGAGATACATCATTACCAATGTGTTGAATCTAAGTCTCATAACTGCAGCAGTCCTGCGTCACTAGTAGAGTTATTTGATCTGGAATGCAGCAGTTACCCGTACCAGTGAGACGTGTTAGTTGGATTATCTGGTCCACTCCTCATGTTTTATCTCCATTTATTATGTATCTATGGTGTGTCAGAAATTTTTACACACAGTTCTAGAAAAGTTACTTTTCTCAAAATCAGAAGCTAGAATACAGCAGAGCAATATTTTGAGTTCCGATTTGTATAATGTCAAAGCTTGTGTTCTACCAAACCATGCTGACTTTGGATATGTATGTAATATTGCCATTTAAGCAGATATTTTATTGTCCTGAATTGATATTTTCATGGCTATATCTGATAAATCTTTAGCTGATAACATGAAATACAACATTGCATAAGCATGTGACAGTTTTGCAAATAACTGATTTTCAAGTTTCTTTATGAATCAAGTATGCATATATTGCAGTCCATTCTGGACAAATGCAGAGATGCTTTTTGCACTACATTCAGTTCCTAGCATTCTTTATAGTAATACTTCCATGGATTAGAAATCATGTTCAAAAGGCAAAGGCAGTATATGATCAAGTCATCTCTTAGACATTTGACCTCAGTATGCACCTCAGTCTTAAGCTAAAATGAAAAAAAATAGGAATCATTTCATCATGCATAAGTATATCAAATCATCACATTGTACATTTAAAACATATTACAATTTATTTGTCAGTCATACTTCAATAAAGCTGTAGGTGTGGGGAAGACATCCTAGAAGTTTGCATGAAGCTCTTTCAAGAATTTTTTTCTATTCTGACTAGATTTTACATTTCGGTAAAAGTGAATGAATCACTGAGAAATCCAGATTTTGGGACCATTTCTACATATCACCACTCATGATACCAGTCATGTGATGTTTACAATTGGGTTTAACTTAAGTTTTAAAAAAATGATTACCAAATGTTTGCAAAGATATAGTGAAATGATCACTCGATTATAAAGCTACATTTTTTATAATACATTTGGTAATCACAAGAGTTTAAAATATTTTAAAAATTTGACCTAGTTGATATTCTTCTGTGAATATAAACCGAGAAAAAAATTCTGAATGTATAAAGGTTGTGTGGAATGGGGAGACATTAAAGTGCAAAGAAGTTTATTATAATGTGTTTTACTACAGTACAAAAAAGGGGAGAAAATGAATGTCTTCAGTTGGGAATTAGCTAAGTGGACTATGGTGCATCTACTTTATGAAATATTATGCAGTCATTAGAATGATAATTTTAAAGATTTTATAATAACATAGAAAATGCTCATGGTATCCTATTAAGCAAATTTACTTTGCTTTAAATGCACCTGTATCTGTAATCCCTTTATACCAAATATCCCACGCTTTTGCTTCTAAGAAACAGTTCGCAGGATTTGAACTCATATTTCTAGCCCCATGGCTCCCTCTGCAACATGTCTTCATTAAAACCTAACAGCCTCTTGTGCCCTTGGGAGAGAAGAGAATCTATGTAGAGATTTAAAATTGATACAGAAGGGATGAGGAGCCTGCAGATGAACAATACAACAATTCTCGTCTCAAATGAAATCCTGTATCTTTCTTTCCTCTCATTTCCTTCCTGAAGATCCTTTAAAATCTTATTTCTCAGTGAGTAATTTTGTCTTTATGGTACAAAAGGTAATTCCCATACCTAATATTGTTTCTAAGCACATGTGAGTACCCTGCTGAGTTATATATGAGTTTTTTTATGAATATGACACAAAATGAAAATTCCATTTCTTGAATTGAAAAAAATGTAAATTGACTTTCACGCTCAAGTGAGTTGTTTCAGGGACGGGGGGAGGGCGGCAGGATAGATGCAGTGCATCTTCCACTCTATATTCATGGGTAATTGATGTAACTTTTAGCAATTGTTCTACATTTACAAACTTCATATTCAAAGAGTAAAGTAACAGACATTATTGATTTTAAGCAGATCTTAGGATCCCTCATCAAAAGTTGTCTACTCTTGGATAAAGGCATTAACATTCTCTTTTTCAAGACTGTAAACTGCTGAGCACTGTACGTTTTAGTCCCTTTGTTGTTCAAGTTAGATTCCTGGATATCTTGCTTTATGCCTATTATGTAGTGAGAAATGAGCAGCTGGCATTCTAGCTGTCATCATTCATATTTTCTTCAATTTTTAGGCAATTGTTATAAAGCTTCCTAGATGGATAAACAACGCTTTGGTATGGCAAGAGGAACTGTTTATAGTGACCCTAGCTGGTCAGTAACAAGGATGTCATTTCTGCCAGAGCAAACAATTAGAGTTGTGAATAGACAACCCATTAGTGCTGAAATGTGAGAGCTTCTTAAAGGTTATACAAAAAGTTTCACAGAGAGAAGATGATAAAAAAGAAAATACATGAACATTGGTGGTATTAAAGATGGCTTGTTCAAATCATAAATATGAACTGTGAAGTGTCACATGTTATATAGAGGAATTTTTACATGCAGAACAATACTGGTTAGTCATCCTTACATTCCACTTGTTATTTTAGCTCTGAAGTTAATTAGTTAAGCAAGGGGTATTTAGCTCTTACAGATAGAGTTAGGGGATCAAACTCAGGTCACATGACTATAAAACCTCTCACTGCATCATTACAGAGCAGTAATGCACCCTCAGGAAGCGCACAAGCGCACGTACGCATGAGTGCGCTTGCACAAATACACACATACACTGTGTGTCTTTAATGAATGATATCAATCAGGTTTGCTTTAGCTCCTGTATATTTCTTGAAGAAAAATATTGCATTACGCTTGATGTATCTGGAAAGGTTGGTGCTATGTCAGGCATATAACCAGTTCTCAGCATCTTTTAAATGCATGTGAGTGATCATGTATTTATAGTAAAATTTATAGTAAAAATTTGTTAAATATTATTTAGGCATATCCTGGAAAAATGCTTTATATATTTATCAATTCAAATAATTCTTAGAATAAATAACATTTTTGCCCAGTGAATAGTAAAGACTGAATCATGCAATTTGATACCCACATACATCAACAGAGGAGGGTTTGAGGGGAAGAGCCAGAAAGTATAATTGACATCCTTTGCAGAAATATGACATTCTCACTTCCTGATGGTTCCGCTCTTAGCAAGGGTAGAGTGGCAGAGTTTCCAGGACAACAATTTTTCTAGGTTGTTTATTACTACCTTTTTATTATGCAGGGACCATAAACACAGCTTCTGTGATGGAATTCCAAGCACAAGTGAATTTTTTTAAGTGTCTTTAATGGCAGCCTTCTGAGATCATCAGTCATTATTTGTAATATTACCTATCCTTCCGGAAAGGAAAATGGAGCATTTGTCGGAAACAACACAGACTTCCAAGTAAAAATTAAAACCATGTATTATTTAACTGATGATACATTTAAGAGGTATTCAGGTTAGCCCTATCACAACAATTAAAATTTTAGGGTGCTTTTGACTTCAATACACTGTCCACTATCTCAGTTAAGTGCTTTACATGCCATATGCCATAGTTCAGAAATATGGAAGTGTTAGTGTTAGGAAACACTAGATGGTTATCTAGCCAACCTCTTTTTTTTTAAAGGTGGTCACAAAAATGTCTTGAACTATCTATCGTAGGATAGAAGGTCTCTCAATGGCATCAGGAGACATATGACTTTATACTCTAATGAAGAATTCTGTATAGAAATCTAGCTATGTAACTTCTCTATAGATTCTCAATGTATGTGATAGAATAACTGAATAGAAAAACTTGCTTCTGGGGAAATCTTGAGCCAGTGGCCCCAGACCAGTTGAAAACTTACCTGCGCTTCAGCATTTCTCACCAACTAGCCCTGCAACTAGTTTTTTTTTTGTTTGTTTGTTGGTTGGGTGGATTATTTTGTCTTTGAATTGAATAATTCCATGAGCTTAAGTTTATATTATTAGTATTAGTATTATGACTGCTGTCAAAGTTATTTAGTGCAGTATATTTCTAACATGCATAGCTAATAGATGACATTTGTGAATTTATCCTTAAAAGAAGACAACTTTATGAAGAGGACAGAATGGCTCTGTTATATCACAGTAATAAAAATTCCATGAGAATGCAGTGTGGTACTCTATTTTTTATGACATTCTTAACATCCTTTCTTGCTGAGACCTTTGCAGGGGAAAGGGAATAGAGAGAAGGTTGGGTCTACAGAGGAATCACCCAGTGAACATGAATTAGAGAAAAGAGAGAATCACAAATAGTAGCATGCTTTCCAACTGTGAATGGTCAGGATTATTGGGCACAGAGCCACTGAATGTGCCTACTTCATTGATCAAAAAAGCAATTTGGTCTTTGCAAGTTTGTAAATATCAGAAATGGAATTTTAAAAGTGATTGGTGTATATTATGTGGTCCAACTGACAATTCACTTAACATCAACTTTCTGAGACTTCACTAACCTCTAATCCCTATGCTGAGTGCTGGGCAGACAAATATAAGTAAGATAGAAGACAGGTTTACAAGCAACTCAGTCAGGTGAGATTATCAGCATGTATAAGTATCTGAGAGATGTACATTGTAAAATGCAACTAAGCCAAAAGCATGACTTTTCCCCACCCTAAGGAAATCAAGGGGGGATTTCCTTAGGGTGCCTGAATAATCTTACTGGGCTTTCTTTGGCCAGGACAGCCAAAGAAAAGAGCTAGTGTCTGAATAATTTTTTTAAAGGGGAAGTAAAAGTTCCATGTAGATAAGCAAGGGAATGTCCTGCATTGCATAGCAAAATAGTCCTTCAGGTATCCAGGAAATTATTAAAGATAAAGAGAGGTTATCAAAATAACAATCCACATATAGCAGAAGCAGACTTCTACTCCGTGCCCTTAGTTTCTGGACTTGGGTCATCCATTCCCTGCTTCTTCCTTATCCTGAATGTCCAGACTCTCAACCATCATTTCCATCTTGTCGAGCTTACATTTTCCACGCTGATTTTAAGTATATGAGTTTAAGCATAAGGCCTTACAAAACTCCCAGCTGAGATACTGGGTGCCACACTACAGGGGGTGCCTCTCACATTGTACATTAACAGATTTTGTGTTTGATATGAGAGTTTTTCTGGAAATGGTAGTACATGGCCATGAGAAATGAGTGCCTTATTGTTAAGTCCCAGAATATTCCATAGGTGGGGATGCCTGGTGCTGCCAAGATCCCTCACAATACAAGCAAGATGCTGCCCAAAAACCCTTAGAGGTCAAAAATCTTGCCTGGAAGAGAAAGACATATCAGTATCCTTGTCCGGTATGAGAAATATCCTTGGCTTCATTTGGGTAGGAAATTCATAACTCCTGAATAAATCCTGGCCCCCTGTTGGCCACCTTGTAAACACTGTGAGCGCCGCCTTAATGACAGCCTTTGTCTTGGGTTTTCAAGTTATGTTCCGATTGTGGACACATTCTAAGTAATCAGTTTCCTCTAGGCAATGTATAAAGGGTAATAAAGTATCCTTTCCTATCCCTTATTCACGGTTTACTTTCTGTGTTTTAGTTAACCTGTGGTCAACCACAATCAGAAAGCAGGTGCTCCTCGGGAGGACGGTCTAAAGATCAGTAGTAGCCTCGCCGTACATCAGAGTGCCTCCTTCACTCACCTCACTTTATCTCATCATGTAGGCATTTTTTTCATCTCATATCAACCCAAGAAGAAAGATGAGTACAGAATAAGATACTTTGAGAGAGACTGCCTTCATGTAACTTTATTATAATATATCGTTATAATTTTCATTATTATTAATCTCTTATTGTGTCTACTTCATAAATTACACTTTATCGTAGGTATATTTGTATAGGAAAAAACATAGTGTATGTAGGGTCCAGGACTCTCTGCAGTTTCAGGCAACTACTGGGGATCTTGAAACACATCCCCCATAGGTAAGGGGGGACGACTGTATGGCATTGGTCTGAAAGCCTTGTTTGAGCCCATTTATTTTTTTTTTACATTCCATCCTGACTTTGTCCATTCCTACTTATAAAGCATTGCATGCTCTCCCTTTTTAACTCCTGCCTCAATATTCAAGAGGCAGGAGTTAGTTGATATTGTCTCCCAGCTATATACAACCTCAAGTGCCTTCTCTTACTGGGCTTTCTTTGGCCAGGACGGCCACATATTTCCTCCCTCCCTTTAAACGAGCCGTATAAGCAGGGATTGAACTGCTGCCAAAGACAGAACTATGCAGGGACCAAAATCCCTTCCCTGTGGAGCCTCTTAGTGTTAGAGAACACAGATGGATTCTTTATTGACTATCAATCTCTCTACAAAGGGAAATATTTTTACCTTGACCAAACTAGCATATGTGGCTCCTGGTTGGAGCTGGACATGGGCACTTACACCTTCAAGGGAGGATGTGAAGATTTTTAAGGGGTATTTCTAATAATAGACAATGCAATCAGCTTTCTCCTTATTGCTCTATGCACCCATCTATCCTGTTGGTTCTGCTATTAAATGCTATTATTTTTTGGAAGAACTATCATTTTGATCAGAAAATTTGACTCTCTTACAATATTCCCAATCACTCCTCTCAGAGCTAACGTGAAAGGCTGGTTCTGTCTCCCTTTTCTAGTGGGATACAAAGGCTGCTTCCCCGGAGAAATACAAAGCTCAAGATTGGGACAGGATGTATTCATGTGACAATCACATAATGAGTTGCAAAATCAGGATTTTTAATGAAACTCCATTGTCTGCCATATAGATGGGAGGATGTCATCCTCCTGCACAAGCAGAAATATTTCCAGATTGATTGAGACGTCTTTACTGAGGCAGTATCTCCATTTATTTTGCTGGGCCTTTAGCCCCTAAGAATAGTAGCTGATTGTAATTGCATAAATGGCATAATATTTTAGAGACCTATGGAGAACTTATGTGGAACTGAAGCCTTTTTTGAGCACAGCCTGCCTTTGTACATAGTTCTTATTCATTTTCCTGATTTCATTAGGAAGGATATTTGTATGGAAATGGATTAAGGTTTATAGGTTTATTTTATTGTGCTGTAGATTCTGCTGTAATTATACCACTGATGGATTATATTAAACTGCTTTGCGGAAAGCTTTCGCAACGTATCAGGCTCCGGAAGTGCTTTTGATCTACAAAATAGGCTTTTTCTGTCCCACTTGGAATTACCAAGAGAGTCTGCCCCCACTTACCTTGCCCACACCTTCCAACTCATATCATTTTTCTCTTCATTTTTAGGCTCAATTAATACTAATTTGGCGGTGATTCATGTTTTTGAAAGTCCCCTCAAACCGGACTTTCATATATAAATGTTCATAAAAAAACAAGCAAACTTGAATAAGGGGAAAGAAAATAACTAACAAGTTTAGTTTGTCTTATTGTATTATTGTTTTATATTTTTTTTACCTGTGCCATTTTGAATAAGACATTGTCTAGGAAGCAGAACCATTTTTGTGAATGTTTGGATTACAGGTATATGAAAGTTTTGGTATGAACTCTTAACTCTAAGGTAGCCTGTGATTTCTGAGGAGATGACAGTGGATGACTTGAACAAGCTCAGGAAGTCATTTGACTGGACTTTATGTGGAAAATGGACTTTATAGAGGAAAACTTTTCCTCTACCCTTCCAGGTTCTTCTAGCCCATCTCAGAACAAAATTGCCAAGAGACAGATTAGCAGGAGGAAAAAACAGAGTCCTATTACATTTGCATGGAGTCCCGATAATAAAATTGAGAACCAAAGACGTGATCAAGACAGGCAAGTTTTATACTTTCTAGACAAAAAAAAACAAAAAAAACCCCATAAATCTGTGAGGAATTGACATACCAAAGAAGGCTTATGCTTAAAACTTCAATGAATAAGGCATTCTCCATAGAATTTGGGCTGGACTGCTAAATACTAGCAAAAGTAACCAGGTTTGTTTAGGGAGACTTCTTTCACCCTGAATTTCCTATCTCTGAGGATCAGGGTGTTTCTGCGCCTCCTGGTGCAGGGAAGCCACCTGTCTCATGGGAGATTTATTTTCTGCTTTCTGGAGACAAGTTGCTGTGGCGGTGGTATTGGGGTTGGGGGGGGGTCAGAGTCTTCTTTTTGTACTGGCTGTTCCTTAAGTAATTGTAATTCAAAATAATCAATATGGCATTGTGGCGTATCTTGGGGCAGCCTGCTCAGGGCTCCCACATATCTATGCTGTCAGATTATAAACTTGGGCTCCAAAACTCCAAAAGAGTTCCCTCATTGTTCTTACTTCATCCACATAGGGGGCTGGGCAGGAATGTTCTATCATCCCATACATTTTAAAAATCCAAGAACAGACTCTCAGAATGTCTGCACATAATGGCCCAAGCCCCTGGCCAGTGTTTCATTCAAAAGGAACTTAGCCTGAGTCTGACTAGTGAGGAGATTAGGATTTGGTGGGGAAGGGTGTGTAGTCCTCTCCTTTGGGCACCAATGTTGTCATATCTATTGCCTATCTCATATTTCCGTGTAGATATCAAATGTTTAACCAGTTCAAAAAATGAAAATCTCTTGATTTCTGCATAAAGGCCTGCTCCTACCTCCAGAAGCCTAGAATCTTATTTTTTGTTGGTTCGTCCCATCTCAATAAATGGCATCACCTTTCCTCAGGCCAGAGACACACAAGTACCCTTTCTTCATGCTCTTACAGGTATTTCATCCAATTTGAAATTCAGTCCTTTAGATCTGCTCTAATTTAAAAATAGATCTCAAATGGACCAAGTTTCCCAGCTTTGAAACAAGTACTCTAGTGCAAACAGCAATAATTTCCCTCTTGGGTTACTGAAATAAGTTCCTTGTATGTCTATGGAAAGTTCTCCATCTGGAAGCCGGGGTGATCTTCCTCCAGCTGGAAATCAGAGTACATCAGTCTCCCTTTCAGAACCCTCTAGTGGTGCGCTGTGGTAGAATTAATGCCAGACTCTGACTGGAGTCTGCTCACCATTACCTTCTGGCCCTCCCTACCTTCCTGACTGCATCCTCTACCCTTTTCTCCCTTGCTTGTTCTTCCCCAGAAACACTGGCCTTCTTGTTACAGCTAGAATGTGCTCAACTCATCTGTGTCATAGAAATGTATATGTTCTGTTACCTCCCCCTGGAATGTTATTTCTCAGCATCTTTCTGTGTCTTGCTTCCCATTCATTTAGGTCTCTCTGCAAATATTACTGCCTCACAAATGCTTTTCCTACCCAGAATGACTACTCTCCACCCTCTCTTATCTATTTTTTTTAATGCACAGCAATAACCTCTCTATACAAATTTACTTTTACATGTAGTCATTTACCTTATATTCTTATTTCCCACAATAAGACACGGATTTGTGCATCACTCATTGGTATTCACTAGATGCTAGCACAGTGCCTGGCACATAATAGGTATTCAATATGTATTTGATGATTAATGACCAAATGAATGAATGAAACCAAGAGAGGTTAAAACTGAATCCTGAGGAATTTGAATTTTAAAACCTGAAGAAAGAAAGGTAAACTGCAAGGGAGGGTTAAGAGGATCTGAGAAAAGCCAGGAGAGCTATTAACTCTCGTAGACTCTTGACTTCTCTTCCATGAATGTGTATTCCAGTGAGATATTCATTGCTTTTTAGAAAAACAAACAAGTCATCAAACTGGCATCTGGGAATGGGGGGAAAAGCAAAGGAGAAGTGGAATCATTTAGAAGCCACAGACTGTTCCTTTAGCAAATGACTGAATGCAAAATTTAATTGGATGTGCTCCACTAGAGAAAATAGTCTACTCATTAAAACATCAATACTTGAAGTTCCAAGCAATCTGTCATCTTTTTTGAATTACAATATGTGCAACAGAAAGACTCTGTGTGATATTTTATCCCAATGGTAGTTTTTATCCATAATTTGTATTGGGGGTACAATCTGTGGAGATAAAAATTTTCTAGATGTTGATCATCTGGTTTTGAATCAATGTTATAAGCATATTTATATTTATAAAACTGATAGATTGTGAAATTCTAATCCCCTGAGTTTAAATCAGTTCCAAACCCATATATTCATATCCTTTTTATTTTTATTTGGAACTCAAAGATCAGGTTTATATAAAGAATATAAGCAGTCTAAAACCTTGGGTTCTTCTAGATTTAACCTTCAGTAACTCCTTACCTTCAAATGTCATTTCACCATATACAGATTAGAGATTATTCCCATGTCAGTTTTGAAGACCAACTGATACATTTATGACTGAATTTTATAAATTTTAAAATACCATTAAGACTATTATAATAATCTCAAAGATAATGCAGACATAACCTTAATAACTTTGAGTTAAAGGATTATTGATTTGTATGCCACTTTTGTAATACATGTAAACTTTGTCCTATGCTCTTCAAAATCGTACAGAATATAGTTCCTGACTGTTATGCCCAACACATTGATTTTTATTGCACTGGTTTTGTTTTCCCTCTAACATGTCACACATTGAAAGTTCTCATTTGCTGTTCCTTCTTCCTGGAGGTTTCTTCCTCCAGATGGCTTAATCCTTTGCCAAATATATGATGCACCTCAAATAGTATGTCCCCAGAAAGAGACTGCATGGCATTCCTATATAAAGAACCACCCTCTTCATACATACCTTCACACGTGCTTCCTAGCAAATTTCCAAGCTGTGTTGACTTTACAGCCCTTATACACTAATGAATTTATGTATTATGCTATTATGTACTTATTTATTCTCATAAAGTCATGGCTCACTCACTATTTAAAAAGGAATGTAAGTTTCATGACAGAGGAACTATTGCTCATTAATATAGCCTTAATCTTAGATCCATGATTGTAGAAGGAAAGAGAGAAGGAAGAAATGATGGAAAGAAAGCAAGAAAAATTTTAAATTGGAAAATATTTGTGAAGAGTTTCTGACGTTATTTGGCATGTAGTTAATACCTAATAAATGGTAGTTGTTATGGCTATTGTTGGTTTTGCTCCTGTTGTTAGCATATAGATTCATTTCTTAGGAGACAGGAAAATAAATCTTAAGATTAGGCTGGGAATCATCGTTCCTAGAAAATTCCCAGGAAGAGTCAGTGCCATGTTTAGCACTCAGCTGTTACCCAGTTACCACTGGAATAATCATCCAGGGGCAACATCATGAGAAGTGCTTGGAGGGGCTAATACCTGAAATTTGAGGAAGAAAATTAATTTGTGGCACTTAGGGTTTCTGAGCCATTAAGACCAGGTACAACCCTTTGACTTTGAAGATTTCAAAATGCATTCATTTCCTTTGAGCCTTTCATGGTTTATGTATTACAAATATATATATATATATATATATATATATATATTATTGTGGTGTTTTGATCTAGAGAAAGATCTATTAATATTCAATTATTAGTGAGATGGTTTTAGATTTTTCCATCCCTGTAGAAATTTCAAATGCATTTGTCCTTTGAGCCTGCACATTGACCAGTAATCCCCTAGTTCACTATGTGTGTTGAAAGAAGATATTTCAAAAATTGTCTTACTAAACATCAATTTCTCTTCATTTATCCGTGAATAATGCATCACAAGATTTATGGCAAAAAAAAATTAAAAGTAATTTGTAGAAGGATGATTAAATAATAGAAGAAATAATTAGAATCTAGTAAGAGTCTGATTTTAATATAATAACAATGACAATTATTAAAAGATAATTGCTATTGCATGTTGTTTTGGAAAATCAAAACTGTTGATCACAGAGCTTTTTGATAGCAATCATTTTCCTGTTTCTCCTACAACCCTATGTTACAGGCATGCATGATGGGCAGAAAATATGATTAAAAATCATGAATAAAGTAAATACTTCATTTTCAACATTGATTTATTCAATACCCCTTTATGTCTCAACAGGTTAGAAGAGGTTCAAGATGCATTTTAATGGGGCATGTCTAAGAAATAGCAATTTACAAATGAAATTCTTACTGTAAGTCTTAGGAGGTTTAATTCAAAAGGAAGCTATTCTTAGGAGAATTGTCTTGAATTATTATCTGTAGTGCTAAATGTGCTATGTTATGTACATTTTCAAGCAAAGTAATAACCCAATTAATACTTGAAATTCCTGAGAACTCTGTTCTGGTAGACTGCACTCAAAATGTGGCCCATGTAGGAAGTACTTTCAAAGAAGTCAAAAGAACACATTCCTTCATGACCTGCCCTTTTTAGGCATTAGGTGCTTTATATTGTATTGACTGGGTGGTTATCATTCATCTTCTCTTTTGCCATTACCTCTATGATTATGGTTACTTGTCATGGGTCTCCTTTTATCAGCTTTCTCCATTCCAAAGATTTCACATCTTTTCAAAAAATCATTCTTGAATAAAACCTGTCAAAATTCCTTAAATCAGTCTTTCACTTTGGTTAGTTTTTCTTGTATTTTTCTCATTAACAGTGTTTTTTTAGAATCAGATTGGAAGAATCGGGTGTATTATTCCATCTGACCTCATTGGTTTGGATTCAGGGTTTGAATAATTACATTCAATTTATAATTAGAACCTTTGTCTATGTTTTGGAGATTTTAGTGTTCTTTTATTTTCTTTAGCCCATTTCAGAAGTTGAAAAGACTAAGACATTACAGAGACAAAATGGAGATTTTGTAAGTTTCCATTAGGAAAAAACAAGGACTTTGAATTACAGAAAAGTTAGCCTAAGTACTCATTGGAAATGAAATCCAAGATAAAACCTATTGTTTTGTATTGCAAAAAGTTTAGTTAGAGGATGGCAGGTTTGAGCTTTTGTTTGCTTCCTGATGTGCATTTTTTTGAAGCCATAAAATCTTTTTGTTCTTAAAAGGCCTATATAAAAATAATCAATGCCGTATCTATGCCTGCTACATTTTTTTGCAATAAATAAGTTCATAGAAAGTTTGGGTACTTGTATTTAAGTATGGAGTGTTTACATGCGTGAGTTTACCTGATGAGATAACAATAAAGTTTTTAGCAAGCCTCAGTGATACATGTTTATGCTACTGAAACATATTTGGATCAAGGGTTTATTTCTAAAGGTATGTCCAACCATTTATACATGGATGTATTCTGTCCTATGAGAAATACTAAGCATTTTGTGAAATAGTAACATGAATCCATAAGAGTGCTTGCAAATAATGTAAGATAGGAACAGTTGCACTAGAATGGAGTTTAATTCATAGCACTATGGGAGTGGAATAGGGGCATTTTGGACAATTTGTAAGGACATGCTGGGAGACAGTACTTTAACAACTGGAGATAAGGAGGAAGGATTAAATAAATTATCTTTAATTTGGGGAGGAATTGCATCAATGAAGGCACAGGACACAAAAGGGATCCTCATCTGATCATGTCAGAAATGGAAAATGAAGGAGCACCTTCTCCCTGCTAGTATCATAAAGTTGGAACATTTACAACACCATTTCTACAATCTATTGTTTTAATGTATTCATCCTGTTCTCTGCTTAGTCAGCTGAGGTTGCTCTTCCTGTTTTATGTATTTAATGTTTGCTGATATTTGCTAACATGTTTGTAACTTACTTTCTAACTCCTTGTATCTCGGACCTCTGATCTGGAATCTCTTTCCTTCTGTTTGAAGAACTTTTGTTAGAATTTCCATTAGTGAAGTCCTGATGGTGGTTCGTGATCTGTTTTTGTTTGTCTGGTATGCTTTTCTTCTATCATTATTATTTATTCCTTTACTAGAGGAGCTTATATATTTACAACTAATAGAATTATTAATCTATTTGGATAGTTTGTGCTTGCCGTTTATTCTATTTTAGGTTGTCACTTTCTTTCTCTCTCCCCACTCTCTCCTGCATCCCAATCTGATTTTGGTTGATTGAGAATGGCTTCAGTCACTTTTCCCCTTTGCTAGTGGGGTATTGATGCCCTCTAAATCTGAGTGACTATTCTGTAAATTAAACATGCAACCATAACTTGTCAAACTCTAATGTAAATGAAAACCATCCCTTTTTCTCCTGAATAACACAGAAATTTTGTATAGTTTTTTTTTACTCTCCTCCTGAATTATGTGGTATTATTTTTGTGTATTTTCATTCTAATCAATTTATACCCCACAAAATACTATTTTTGCTGTAAGTAGTCAATGTTGATATACACATTATCTGATCTTAATTCCATTATGAACGATCTGGGATCATTTTCTATTTGACTTAAGTACATCCTTTAGAATTACCTTTAATGTAGGTGAGGGTATCCTCTTTTTTGTGTACATCTTAAATGTCTTTTATTTTTTTCTGAGAATTGAGTTCCAGGTGGGCACTTGGCTTTTGTTTTCTGTTTCTTTTCACATTGAAGTTACCATTCCACTTTCTCAGGCTTCCATTGTTCCTGTTGAAAGAATAGACGTCAAACTTCTGCTTCTTTCAAAGTAGTGTTTTATTCTCCTGTTTTGTTTTGTTTTTTTTTTTTTGGCAAGATTTGCTCCTTGCTTTTTATACTGGTTGACTATGATATGTCAAGTTTTGGATTTATTTTGAATTTTCTTGCTTGGAAATTTTTGAGGTTCTTGAAATTGAGAATTTGTGGGGTTTTTTAGCTCTGGAAAAGTATCAGCTATAATCTTGTCAATATTTCTCATTTTTTTTCTTCTTTTTATTTTGTTGAACTTTTTTTGCTCTATGGTTTTCTGTATTTCACCTTCTCTTTGAGTTTCCTATCTTGTCTCTCCATGCATAAATCCAAATATTTCTGACCTATATTATTCCGGTTCGCTATGTTTTCTGCTTTGCCTAGTTTACCTTCAGACATGCCCCATGAATCAGTCAATTTAACTATTTTTTTTCATTTCTAGAATTTCTATCTGCTATGTCACCTCTTATATGTTCCTCCTCCCTGTACATATTTTCAAGCTTGTTTGTTTAACTATAGTTATCTGTTTTCGGTTTTTTATAACGTAGATTTGATGTTTTCAGAGTTTAAAATTCAGTGTCTCTTTGAGCTATTATTTTTCTTCTGGCTTCACTCATATTATCTTGTTTCCATTTATGACTGGTTAATCTTTGGATGCTGGCCCTTGCCTTCCAAAAAGCATACCATCTCTTGAGGCATGGAGTAAATGCACATCTTTCCAGAGAATGCAGTGTTTGATTCTGCTTGGTGGCTGGAAGAACTGCCATCTGAGGACTACCTAAAATCAAGTTTATGACTTGTGGTTCCCTGTCCCATGTAGATTATGCATAAACCTAAAGAAAGTCAAACTGTGGATGAAATTTTTCAGGAACATTTTATTCTTTTATGTTTTCTCATGCTAGGCTCAGCATTCACATACTCTTTTCCTTGGTTACATTTTGTTTTAAGGGAGGAAGGAGGTGAATATTTATGATTGCCCATCCCTGAAATTTCAACTTATTGTAAGGAAGGATATTCTGTAAGACTCTTCGTTTTGATAAGGCTGGACTTCAATTTGGTATTTCTCTCTGTGTGAAGGTTGGGATATTGGAAATGCCACCAGGTGAACATGGCTTTAGTACTTCAGCTTACTCACTATATTTTCAGACCTACAAATCTTTTAAGATGATTTTTTAAAATTCTAACATTTATGTTGTTTTCATAGGAGAAATGATCAAGATAACCTTACTGATTATACTGTAATTTTCACTGCTCACTCTTGCATTTCTGACTACCATTTCTGAAATTATTTTTGCATGTTATCAAATTCTATGAAATTTCCTCTCACCTCAAGTCAGAGCTTCTTTACCGACAAAACGAAAGCAAAGAAATAAGCTCTGTTGAATAACTGATATTTTTCATTTTCTTTTCATTTTGTATTAATTTTATTGTTTTGTCCTTTGACAGTTGACTGACACTAATTCTTGATGTGTAATAACCATTTCTTTCCACTGTATTACCTTTGCTTCCATGAGATGGGGCATAGTTTTGTGGCTCATTATTTTTCAACTGGCCACCAACAATAATTTTTGACATTTATATTTGTATTGGAATACCAAAATTGACATATGCATATTGAAAGAAATCAGAACAGTAGACAGAAAATATGATATTTTAGCACACTTATTATCATTTTTGGAGTATTTGTTTTCACTTTAGTAGATTTTTTTATTACAAAACTGGCAAGCATAAGTGATATATTTTTCTCTCTCTTTAGTTAACATGGGTAAATACTCATTTAGCAATGTTAACCCAACTGGCTTATTGCTGACATTTATTAATGAGAGCATAATATTGCATTACCTGGTATGCTCAAGTTAAGAACTAATGCTTTGAATATAGTTCATCTAGGTTTGACTTCCAGATCATTATTTATACCAGGGCAGTTTCTTAAAACTGTTTAGAAGTTATGAATTAAATGAGTGTAACAATAGGACTTATTACATTTGCATAATACATATAAAACACTAGACATGTTTCTGGAACATAATCTGCACTCTGATGTTTGACATTATTAATATTCAAAGTATCAAACAAACTGGACCATAAGGGTTCTGTTCATGTTTTGGATTTGGAATGTTATGTGCATTATCATTTCTTGAAAGTTTAGGTAAACACTATAGAAAGCTATCCACACAAATTTCTGAACTTCTTCCCTTTCTGGAATCTTATGACTCATCAAATTAAGAAAGTTAGACTCTGGGCATTCAGAGCAGAATTACGTTGTGTGTGTATATATATACAAGGGGAGTGTTTTCTTACTACAGTGTGATTTTGTCTGTTTCTCACAGTTTCTCAACATTGGTTCAGCTGATAATCAAGAACTTTATTTTCTTCTTTTTAATATTTTGCATAAAATCAATAGTGATAATTAACTGTATCATCACACATTCATATTTCTACTGAAAATTAAATTGATTCTTTTACTCCCTATGTGGATGTGGTACATCTGTAACTATCTTAGTACATGCCATGTGGACAGATTGATCACTTTTGCAGACTCTTCCCACAAACAGTAAGCATCTGCTCTATAGAACAATCAGCCCTGGAGATTTTTCGGTTTGCTGAGGGAGCAGAACAAGGTGGTCAAGGGAGCATCTCCGACGTCTTTAGAACACCAGGCAATCACATCTGGAAAGCATCTTAGAGGACATTTTATTTCTCAGGTGATGAAATGGAGCCTGAGATTGTTTCTCCATCATGATACATGACAGCACATAGCTAGTCACCTGCGTCACTTGGAAGAGTCAGTTGGCCCTTATCTTGACAGATTTAGTTTGATTGTTTCCTATGTCTCATTGGGCTGTCTCATTAGTGATTCAAAGGGCTCTTATAATCTCCCTGGATCTTGAATTCTGAATCATAATGACATTCCCACTGTACTTAACCCTTTGAAGAGCTGTTCAAGTTTTTCTAAATTCTTAGATTTTCTGCTACATGTACAGACATTCTCATTTGCATTATTCACGAAGGTGTGCAAACAGAAAATCTCAAAATGGGAGAACATTGATTTTTTTTTTCAATTCTTGAGCACATTTAAATTACACCCACCTTGTAATATCCTCTAGATATGGATTTTCAGTAGTCTTGTAAAGGCTTTATTTTGCTTTTGCTCACAGACAGACCACAGATGTCAAATTTGGCTGTCCCAATTAAGAAGACTTCGAAAAAGACAATTAGAAGTTCACTATTCAAATTGACTTAAATGAAAAGGGAATATATTATCTCACAAATCATTGAATCTTGTTGAAGCATGGTATATTAGGTAGGTATAAGTTAAGCTGTTGTAAAAATGAGACCCCAAAACTCAATGGTTAAAATGAAGTCTTTTTCTTAAGATGTCCTCCAAACATATGTGGACAGACTATTCAGGGCAGGTGGTTCTGCTCGATGAAAATCATCCCTAAAAACATTTTCTGTTTGTCGTTACTCCAGTTTCCCAAATGATGGCATCATTCTTCTGATCATTTCTGGCTCCCTGGGACCATATATATGTTGTAGCCTATAGGAGAGGGGGTCAATAAGAAGTATAAAACAAGCCACTTTCTTTTAGGAAGTACCATGATGGGTGAAAACAGGTTAGTTCTGTTGGTATTCTGTTCCCAAGGTCATTCTCAAGGTCATACCCAGCTGTAAAAATGATGGGCCTAAAAAAATTGAAGTGAATTTTACTACTAAAAGGAAGAGGGGAGGGTGGATACTGGGGGGTGGAGGGATCAAATGAATTAGCATCGCCAGCTATAGGCAAGTTTCATAGTATATTCATTCATTCAGTAGCTCAGTCATGTCAACTTTGTTCCATTTTCTTTTCTACCATGAAGAACATGTGAATTTTTCTATATATCAATTCCCCTCACTGTCCTAAAAAAGCCACAGATGATCCAAGTTTCCAGTCTAGATAAAAGATATTCAAGGTCAAAAAGAACTATTCTTTTTCTAGGATTTTATATCATGAATGAATTCACCTTATGCAGGAGCCCTTCCTTCAGCGGACTCACTGGATGCCATGCCCACTGAAGGACCCACAGTGGGAAGCAGAGTGTCATCATTACTTAGAACGGCCAGTCTAACTGCTGAGCTGGGACTAGGTCGGGACCCCAAAATCACAGAGGTAAGAGGTGGATGTTTTAAGAGACTTGGGAGTTCTAGTTTCAATGAAGAAGAGAGAGAGTAGATAGAAGGTAACCACTGCTTAGTGAACAATTAGGTTGTGAGACCAATAAAAAGTTCAACTGGCCAGCTTAAGTGGTTCCAGAAATCTTACAATCACCTTTTTTTCCCCAAAACATCAAGAAATTAAAGTCCAGGTAGTTTAAAGGACTTGCACAAGATCATATGGCAAGGTAATGGTTGAACTATATAATGTCATTCTTCCAAAAAGCCCCAAACAAATGTGCATATAAATAAACAAAGCAACACATTTTTCAACATATGTTTATGTTGATAAAGCAACAGCTATATAAGTTTGTACACATGAATGAACAGTTAGAATTCATTGTAACACTTTCTCAAAGGGGCCTTAAAAATAACAACTGTCTTCAACTTGTAATTTTCTACTTCTGGTGCTCACAAAAAGCAAATGCTGTGCCTGTCTGCGGCTTCTATCAGGTCCAGACGTTGGAATGGTACGGTGATTTAAATCAAGCAGCATTGATTCTTTAATTATTGTGTAACTAGTTCTGTGCAGGGGAATGAAAGAAGGGGTGGGGGAGGGAGGTGGGGAGAAAATGTAGGAGGCAAGAATTCTTCATGAAGAAAGTGAAGGCATGAAGTTAACATAGATGAGAAAAATAAGAAAGCCACATAGATATTATGGACTAGAGCTGTAGAAATTATTTATGAAATAGCTGGGTTTCAATTTCCAGTTACCACAGTTAGAAGGATAGAGTCAGCATCCGCATAGAGGTGCCACTGTGGAGTATTCAGAATGACGAAGACAAGGACGGGGAAGCAAATGTTAAGACAAGAGGGCAATGAGGAAGAGGAACTGGCCAGGGATGGAAAATGGTCCACGGGGACCTCACTGCTCTTTTCTCCTACAAGCCTGTCTCAGATTACTCTCTGATTTAAATTGTGAGCTGCTCTCTGAAGAGTGAGGGAGATCTTTAGGTTTTTAGCAGCAGATAAAGATTATACCATTAGAAAGATGAACTAGGCATGTGTAGGGATGATAAATTGGGAAGTGTAAAACATGAAGTCGGTGAAACCAGTTTGGAAACCACTGCAGTAATCCCAGGGCAAGTTTTCTCTTGCTCGCTTCCTAGTAAAAGTTTAGACTGTTCTGATAGACACGGTGGGCAACAAAACACAATGGAGAACATATTTAAAAGGTGGAAGTAGCGGGTCACAATATATCCCCAGAGGTTGTAATTCGAAGTCATGTGTGGACCGATTTCAGCTCAGTGTAAGACAGAACTCCACCATAGCTGGAGCTTTCCAAACCTCTCGTAAACCACCTCAGCAGGTGGCGACTCCCACATAACTGAAAGTTGTCAGTCTGAGGTTGGAAGGACACCTGAAAATGAAGCATTAACTTAATGTCTGCATTCAGTGCGGCTGGACAGAAAGGTAATCAATAGTCTCTCATCTCAATCATGCCAATGTTTTGTGACTGTGTTCTATTCATGTGCCCTCAGATGGGAGAATTTTTAGCTAATAAAACAGAAAAAATTATTTACAAGATTCTACAAATAAAATGGCATGCAGGTTTGCTATACTCAGGAGAGAGAGAGAGAGAGAGAGAAAATGAGAGAGATTATATAAAATAGATGTGTTTATTTCCAATCAGTGCGGTGATACTGTTTCCAGCAGGTCATTGGTTAATATCCAGAGACATTTTTGGTGTTCAGAACGGGGAGGGTGTTACTGGCATCTAAGGGGAGGCAATAGAGCCTTCCAGTCCTTACTCCAAAACAAACCACCACCATCACCCACAGAAAAATACCCATTAAGTGGCCAAAGGTGTTGGTAGCATTCTGGTGAGAAACTCTACTTTAAATGAAGAGGTACACTGGCCACTCGATCAGTGTTCTTGTTTGCTTTGAAATTGTGTATGCTTTTGGTCATATGTTATGCTGATTTATAGATACACATGCAAGGGATGGAGGAGCTAGGTTATTTCCCCAGTGTGTGCTGTAAGGAAAGCATCAGAAATAAAAAGTGTCTAAGGCATTGGAATAAGACTGCATTCTTCTCTCTGTGAATGACTACTTACTCTTATTTTGTTATTAAAATAGGTTCCTCTTCTCAGGGATATAACGTTACTTCAGTGTGACATCTCATTTAAAATTGTCCGTGACAACAGCAGATAATAATGTTGTACCTGGCTTCATAACTTGACTCAAAAGCTGAAAAGCAACCACATGTGTTAAGCATTTTCTTAAAATCAGTTAATGTGCGAAAAAGTCATAAATTAGAATGACACCTTTCAAAGAGACCTATTTAAATCACACCACAATAAAAGTATGCCTTAAATTCCAAAGCAAATTTGTTATTCATATAAATCTTTTCAACTATTTGGTAAGGAGGACTTTCTGACAGGAAAGGTTGCCAAATGCCTAGAAATGACTATGTAGCAAAGTAGATGCTTCCTTGGTGGTATAGCCATTAGAAAAGACTTTAGAAATTGATACAGATCTCAGAGAGAGCAAGTCCAAAGACTCACATTTAATATTAGTTTAGCTGCAGTCTAGAATCCAGACATTCTGACTCCCAGCCCAGGGCTACTTCCAGGACCTCAGTATATCTCAATTTAAGAGGCAAACCCATGTTTTGAGGGATTATCTAATGCACATTCTCCCCAAGGTGGCATTTGTAGTCACTGGAACTGAAAGATACTCAAGAAGGAAAAAAAAAATGTTGTAACAAAATAAAGCTTGAAAATATTGCATACTGTACCTCAAGAGTGTATTTGTTCCACATTTGTGCATGACAGGTATCTATATTCATTTTAATTAAAAGCTTAGTTAACTTTAAAAGACATTCAACTTCTTCTAAAATAACTTGACTGCGAAATTATGAGTGCCATCAAATGGACCAGTGAATGTTCTGTCACCCACAGCTTTTTGCAAAACATGGAAAACCAGCCAAACTCTTTTACACTCGATGTTTTAAGCCTTGGCCCTCTGTCTGAAGTGATTTTTCCCTCATTTTCTTCTTGGTCTAACTCCTTTCCCTGCAAAATCTCATATAGAATATATATCCTCTGAGAAGCTTCTTTGACTGTGATTATCCTCAGGCTTAAGGTGACTCTTCTTTACTTTTAAGCATCCTTTGAAGATACCTAAGTCAGAACATTTCACACTATCATTGGTACATGTATTTCTCTCCCACTAAAGAAGGTGGTCCTTGAATTGTTTTTGTTTCCAGCTTATGTCAATGGTAGGAACACAGTAGATGCTTAGTGAATGCAATCTCAATAAATGAAATTTGTGGTTTTTCTCCATGTATCTTTAAAAATGAAAATCTTAAGTCTTCTTTGCAAATATAATCTTTCTTCTTAGAAAATATTTTGTCTTATTTTATTTGAATCTTTCTGTTATTCTGTTAGCAAAATATATATTCAGTTAACTGCACTGTAGCATTGTTCATTGATGTCCTTCACAAATACATTTGTATATATATAGTTGGGGACAGAAAAGGCTATGCTGTTTATAGATTATTACATTTGGTTGGGGTCAATGTACCAAGAGTAAATGTGTGAAGTTCCAAAGAAAGATGATGGTGATTGATATTGTTAACAGAGCAACTCTTAAGTGCCATGAAGAATACAGACATTTAGAAATGTTTACTCCCAAATTTTGCAACTACCTTAAAAGTTAGCTAGACAAATAGTGAAGAGCAGGTTCTTTCAATTTGGACCTTTGCTTTGAATTTTTGAACATTGGATTTGGATTCTGCTATTGATATTCTTAAAAACCAGTGCACTCATCAATAATTAATAGTAATAATAATAATATCAAAAGACTGTCATAAAAATTAAGAGTGCCTTACAAACCTTGCACATGGGAGAGTATCAATATTTATTGAATATTTGTCCCTCTCTCATTATTGTGATGCAGGAGATTTAAAACCAGCCAAAATTCTGTCTCTTAAATCCTTTATATCTGAGTCAACAAATCAATTTTCAGTTCATTATGTATTTTAAGAATATTCTGTTTAATTGTGAAATAAAATTGGAGTTAAAGGGGTGCTGGTTCATTTTCATTTGACCAACCTGTTTCTGATTCTTTTCACAAAGAATCACATTTGCACATGACAGGTATCTATATTCATTTTAATTAAAAGCTTAGTTAACTTAAAAGATATTCAACTTTTTTGGTAACTTTTTAAATTACTTACTATGCAATAATAAATTCTTGGGTAACAGTGAATGTTCCATGGTCCAAGAGGCCATGCCATTTTAAATTTTGTCAAATTTCTGCTTCTTTGGAAAGATAGGTGTTCCTAATCCATCTACCTCTGTGTGTGAGCTCATAGCACCTATCACTCTAATCCTGCAGTGCTTTGACAAGCTTATGATCTAAGAAGAAAATGAACTAGGAGAGATAGGATGGGTATGTTCAGTTGCATAAACAGAGGGATAAAGAAAAGCAGTGTGGCAGCGTGGCCGTGCCTGAAACGTAATCAAGGTCAGTAGCTAGTCTGGCAATTTATTATTTTTAATAATTTCCAGGGTAAGTCGAGTTAAAGTAACTTTCTCTCTGAGAGTTTCTTCTGGTACACACACCGCAAATGGGCCGACTCATGTATTGTGACACCACTTTAAATACTATGATGTGGAATGTGGGCCCAGCATTTTAAACTGTGGCTGACACCTTTGAACCTGGATTCCTCCTTTTGACCCTGCCTCTCTCTATGGACTCAGCTTGTTCTCAGTCAGAACACTTTGTGTAAAATGCTGGTGATACCCAGCCTTAGGTTGTGGTCTCACTCCAGTCCCATGTAGCATATGGAGGTTTAGAAGGATCACCCAGCCAGCTCATCACATTTTTCTGGGTGCAGTGCTTCAGGACAATACTATACAGGTGAAAATCAATTATATATTTAAAGACTCTTCTCAATTCTTTTAAGTACAATGGCTTAACAATTCTGCTGGAAGCCCAGGACAGTATTTAACTGTCTCTCTCCTGCTAGTGCAGACCTCCTAATCTCTAGTTTCAATCTTTGCCGTAACAAGAGCCTCTCTGTCACCTACCACCCCCACAAGGGAATAGAGAAATTAAGTAAAAGGGCCAGTATCCCATAGCGCAGTGGATCTCCAAGTGTGGTCCCCGCCCTGGGAGCAACACCACCATCTGGGATCTTAGAAATTCAAATTCTCTACTCCCACCCCAGACCTAGTCAATCAGAAACTCTGTGGTTGGGGTCTAGCACTTTGTGTTTTAAAAAAAACTCACAAGGTGATTCTGATGCCTGCTGGGGTTTTAGAAAAGTGATTAAGAGTGCAGACTCTTCATTCACATAGATTACTAGCCACGGGGCTGTGGAAGGATATTAAATGACTCTGGACCTCTGTTTTCTCATATAAAAATGCTGATAATAATGGAATAAACATTATAGGGTTGTGAAGTATAAATAAATAATATAGGTAATGCTCTTCAAAAGGTGCCTGCCACATAGTAGATTGTTTGATAATGATAATGATGACAGAGAGAAGGCATGGCCAATGGATTCCAAACATTGGGGAGCCGAATCAAGTAGCAACATTCTTGAAATATGTTCACATTTTCACATTGTTATTATCATTTTCAGTAATTCTGCCTAGAATGAGAGACATGATCAGTTTTTTAGTTGTCAGGTTGAACTGTTGCTTGATTTAAAGGGGAAGTTAGAAGGAGAAACGAGCATACTTTTAAAAACTTGTTAAGTAGTAGTCAGTCTTAGAAACAGAAAGTAAAAAATACTGTCATTAAGTGCTGGGTTGTATGGAATCAAAAGACCTTCCCTTTGAGAGAGCTTCAGAGATCAGCCATTGCAGTAACCTGACAAACACACACATTTCCTCAGAAATATTCATGACAAGGCTTTGTCATCCAACACATCTTTAATGAGGGGAGTTTCGCCACCTCACAAAGCTAAGTGTCACTTACTGGACCTTTTTAATTGTCAAAGTAAAGGGGAACTTTCCTTATTAGTCTCCATCCTTTCGTAGGCAATCTTCAGGAACCTCTGATTCTCTCCCTAAAATGGAGATAAGCATGTCAACCTTGCAAGCATGTCCTGAGGGTTCTGTCAGAGCTACAGAGCCCCACGAGCCCGGGGCAGGTTGCTCTGCAAATGTTGTCCCCCTGCAAAGAAACTTACACAAAACAGGACTAGGCTGAGACAAATGGGGCTAAAAATCTCTGATATTGCCATTTCTTTAAGGCAGAGCATTTTGTTAGGTGCAATTTTCCTATAGGAAAATAAATTAGGTCTTACTGGAAGGGGGTCTCAGTTGAAGAAAAAGTCTGTGATGACTCCATGTATTTTACAGCTGCAATGACTTTGAAGCATAGTGTGTTTGCTGACAATTCTTTCATTGGCAGCTCTCATTGCAAATGTATGAGATGGTCTTATTTTTGGCAATATTAGAGTGTGATTTCCAAGTTTGCCTGCTTATTAAATATTTCCTACTCCTTGATATAGTTCTTCCCACTTGTGTTTGGATGTCACCTTTTTGTTAATTAACTCCTTTATGTTTTCAGTCTTCTTTTTGTGTACTCTGAAGGTTTCCTTTTCTGGTTTCCTAGTGACAGCTTCCTTTCATTTCCTCTTCTCTGTTTGCCTTTCCCGAGAAGGAGTCAGTGTCAAAACGTTAGCTCAGCCAGGTTTCTGGTGCCTGCTCTGCAAGTCCCCAGGCCCCTCCTGTATTTAGCAGGTGAGGAGCCATTGTGGCCCAGACATCATTTTCAGATTGTCATGTAAATACATTCCCAAGGCTCAAGAAGACAGGAAAAATACAAACACCTGTGAAATAATGATTGCTGTTGCCTTACCTTATGCCCACGTTGTGTTAGAGATATCCACATCCTTTCATCAGAAGCTGGTACCGCTATGCTGTAACTGCGAAATTAATTATCAGCTAGTAGGGTTAAGGACTTAAGGTGTGAACGTCACTGGTTGACAAAAGCCGTGGCTCCATTACATCTGAAAACTGAAGGCAATAAAGTGAACTAGTCTCTTTTCTCAAGACCTTCAGCTAATTAGCCTGTTTAGTCTGTTAACAGATACCCCTGGACAATGTCTCAGAGAGAAGAGTCAGTCATACATAACGAAATGAAAATGAAATATGTGACTTCTAGGTAAAGTGTCTTCTTGGACTTTGAATGTTCTTAAACAGATACTTGGCATTAATTACCAGGTATCCATTTACCAGAAAATGCTGGGCCAGGTGAGATGGAAATACGAGATCTGCTTATGCAGTGTGACTTCACTGGGGAACTGGCCTTCCTCCACCCACATGTCCTGCTGAAGCTGGGACTCCACTCTGTTTGGGACTCCACCCCACCCTTGTCCCACAGATTGAGTCTTCCCTCTCGCTCAGTGACAGGGCCAAGCAGGGTGTGTGACCATGGAAGCGTGAATGAGAGACTGCTTACTTGCAGGTTGATAAACTTGTTCTACTCTGAGTTGAGAGTTGTTATGATTGTCAGTTGGAATTGTCAGCAGTCATCTTTCCCACCTTCTGGAGAATATTTCTCTCCAGAAATAAGCCAATGGAGAGAGTGAAACAAAGATGACAGAGAGAGAAAAATGTCTTGGTAAAATGGCCAGAGCCTCTGCCATTTTAAGCCAGCTTTGGGTCTGCACTTAGCCAAATTTGATTTTGATCAAATGGCAATAGGGAACATTTAAAAGGGAGAGTGGCACAAACTGTATTTTCAAAAAAAATCACTGTGGCTGTTCTGTAGAGGATGGCTTCTAGTAGCAGTGGACGAAGGATGGAGTGTCTTGGACAAGTGTGAAGATGGGCGGTGGTGAATACATGTTTTGGGGGGAGATTTCTACATGATGTGCGCAGTTCGCTAATCTCTCTGGTCCCTTTCAAACCTGCCTGCATCTTAGAAAATGTCCCAATGTTTAACTATAAATATGCAAAACTATATTTGTAAATATACACAGCTGTTAACTAACAATGTGTGTTCCTGTATATTTGGGCAGTGCCTGATATAGATGACAGTTCTTGTAGGGGCTTTTACACAGTTACCTAAATGTTTCTCCATCAACATTGATGATATTTGCTAATTAAAAAAAAACAAACAATTGCCTTATGGTATCAGTTCCCAGACTTATAACGTCCTTTCAAAGTAATGCATGTATATATCTGTTGACAGGGTTCAGTCCTAAGAATAGGTCCTGCTTTAACAATATGTTGCTGCCTGAGATCCTCTATGCCAGCTTCCTACCCTCACATACTAGTCTTTTCATCTCTGATCTGGGACCATCTAGGGATTAATGGATTCTGACTTCTAATGTCATTGCTTGCAATTAATAACTGCTGATTTCGAGAGTTACACCCCAATATATAGGGACCCTGACTCCACTCTGTGCTTCTCTCCTCAGTTCAAGGACTGTGACCTCAGTGCATTTCTCAGTTTATCCTTTGTAGCTCTGAGTCCCCCAGCACTACTGAGACTGAGATAGGTGAGATCTGAGCACTCTGGTTTGCTCACTTGAACACTGATCACAATTCTGGCCTCATAAACCAATTAGCTACTTGTTTGTACATCTTCTGGATGTCACCTTTAAATCTCAAGTCTTCTAAAAATAGTTGGGTAGACCCTGCTTCATTTCACTCTGTTGTTATGTCTGAGAACACTTCCTAAAGTTAATTTCCCATTCAGGTTCAGTTGGTAGTGGACTGACCTTTCTAAGGAGAGGTTATGCAATGAGAAAATAATATAAATTGTACAGTTGTTGCTAAGGCATGATTATAACAATAGACATAAGACAGAGTACATATGACCCCAGACGTTCATATTTACTTCTGATGTTTTAAGATGTAGATGCAGTATTCTTCTACTTTTTCTGAATGCTGAACAGCTGAATCATACTTCCCAGATCTCTTCTAGCTCAGCCTACTGTGCGCCCCTCTTATTGATGCAATGCTGTATGCCTTGGCCAGTGTTTGAAACAATACTCATCATAACAAAATGCCTGCAGAGACTTAAGAATCTTATCAAGTGTTTGTAATTTATCCACTGACAAGATAGAAACCTGTAAGAGGCAAAAATAAAAATGACTTTTAAGTCCCTCAAAAAGCGTTCTTACTCTATGCCTGTTCACTTCTGTTTAAAGTCCGCCTCACTGCATGTGTTGAAGCACCTAAGAATGCAGCTGACAGCAATTTTATTTTTTAAGGGAACAGCTTTCAGTATTAGCTGTGCACTTTAATGTTCATTAACATTTGGTTATTTCTTTATACATTGTGTTTATGTATTTCAGCCCTTTAAATATTACTCAAAAGCTCTATAGCTTCATTTTGAGTTACTTGATCTGTCCAAAGCTAAGAAAGTTAAACTGAATTCACATCCATTTTCAAAGAGCTTTTACTTAATTTATTTTGATTCAATATTTGTTGCATAATGGCTTATGACTCAACTCCATTATGAATTGTGCCTTTTATCAATATGAAATGATGTTTTTCCCTCCTACATACTGCTGTTTAGCTTTGATTTTCATTTAGTCTGAAAAAAAATAATATCTCAGAATCATTTGCCAATCATTTTAACTTTTTTTGTGTGTGTAACTACATTCATTTAAATGGCATATGTTTGGATTGGGAAAGTATATAATCTGAAAATGCTTATTGCAATTAAGGTGTTCAGAAATCCTTTCCCTCTGTTGTCATAATTCATATAATCTCTAGAAAGTAGGTGAGAAATTCTGATATCTATATCTATATCTATATCTATATCTATATCTATAAAAATATCTATAAATATATATATATATATATTTGATCACATTTTTCTTCATCCTTAGTAAGTGTTCTGTAACAAATGTAATCTTAGAGGGTGACAATTGAGCTAACAAAGGTACTTGTGAATTTTCATAGAACAACTACTAGTTTTTTATTTCTATATTAATCAGAATAGGGTAGGCTGTCATGCAGCAATAAATAAAAATACAGGAAAGAAGGAGGAGAAAAGAGGAGGAGGGGAGGGAGGGAAGAAAAGAAAGAGATAGAAGGAACCTCAGTGGTTTAACACAGTAAAGGACTGCTGTTGCTGTGGTAACGTGACAGTGTGACTCAGGTGGTTCTTCAGGGTGTTACTGTTCCAAGTGGTGACTCAGAGATTCAGGCCGTTTCCCTTCTGTGGCGATCCAGGAACCTGGGCCACCTGGCTCCCAAGCGCTGTAGAGCCTGGTTGTGTAGAACACAGCACTTCCACCCACCGTCCTTCCCCTATGTTCCTGTCACGTGTTTGCTTACTTCTTGGGAGAGCTTTTTTGTTTTCTCTGCTAATAATCCAATTTTTGATGCCATGTCAGTTCCTTTTATTGTCTGTTTGTGTATAAATTCTTCTGTTACATCTTCAGTTCCTTTACAGTTTTTTTTTTCTTCCCCACAGCTGCCTTTTTCCTGCTAATAGTACATTCTTACCCACAGACAAAGTGCTGAAGAAAGAAAAACCATTTCAGAGACTGAGGCGTTTTGGATTCTTGTCAAACATGGTCCAATGTCCCTGAGTTTTCCTCTAGTTTTAATTGCGGTTTGCTCAAATGAGTGAATCATCTGGGTCCTCATGGTGATGTGTTATATCGTTTGTCTCAAGCTCAGAGGGCTCATATTTTTTTTTCCATCCACTTGCTCTGCTGGGATGAGGAATGATCTGAACCGACTCCGCTGTGCCTGCAGGTGTGTGGATGCACCTTGATCCTGATTGCGTCAGATGCCTCTTCTGTGCCGCTTTCTTCCCTTACCTCTGATTCCAGATGATGACGATAAAGTTCTGTGTGTGATCCTGGCTTGCTGTCATTCTTTGGGCTTCTTAGGTGTCAGTGTCATGTCACAACTCAAAATTGTGAGACAGCTAACAGACTTTAAAACAACTTTTTGAAAAATAGAAAATAAGAGCCAAAAGACTTATGCTTCACCCTACAGTTGCCAATTCTGAGAATATTTGTTTTCTTCAAAGAGCCCTACCGAGGTCTAGTTCCAGCTGCCCACATGCTGACTCAATAAAACACGTTACATTGCCTGTTTTCTATTTCCCTTTCTTACCCTCATTCCTATTCCCTGATATTTCCTCCCAAGTAAACTTTTTATACATGATTCCCCTCTTTCAACTTCTGCTTTTGGCGTGAACCATGTTGAAACACTAGTTATTATCAATTTGATTATTTCTAGACCCCTTCCTCCCTTTTCAGATCTATATGAAGGTTGCTGGGTTATGAACAAAGCCTTTTGGGTTTGTTTGTTTTTTTTCAGTTTATCAGTTATCCAGTTAGAGTATATTTATGCATAGAAATCAATATTGTCCTGAACTTATTTCCAGTTCTCTAAAATGTTCAGCCAAGAATATACCAAAAGTAAAACCCCCAGTCGTAATTTTTACCAGAGCTATCTGTGTCTGCTACTTCTCTGCTGATTTCCTACTTCCCAATATGATGAGCTAACATCTACCTCCCACTATATCATGCCCTATTATTTTGGGTAATTAGCAGTTCTTATTTTGATATAAAGAAGTAGTGATAGAGACAGCCCAAGGAGAACTAACATACTATAGTCACATCAAAACTAGTAGCTACATCAGTGTCTAGCCAGTGGGTTTCAGCCCCAGGCAAGTTCACTGTGGATTCAATGTGACCAAAGAAAATGATAGCAAAACATTCTTGGGGTGAAAGGGTTATACCCAACTTTATTTCCAGGTGGCAGGTCAGTCACTAAAATCTCATTTACTCAGAGCGAGTCTGTATGCAGCAAGCCTGTCTCTGCCTCAGCCTCTCTGTCCACACAGCCGTGCTCCAGGCCTCTCTGCACAGCCGTCTCACACAGCCATCCTCCAGGCCTCTGTCCTCAGTGCTGCCACCACTCCAACCTCTGCTCTGCTCTCCTTCAGCCTTGCAGCCCTGCCATGTGTCATGCCCAGAATACTGGGCAGAGTTCTTTATATAGAGTCAACAGCCATGTATTGTCCACAGGTGTGCAGTGAGCTCGTCAGTCAGGGCCAGGTGAGAATCCTGGCCACAGGAACTCTCATTGTATTCACAATCAGAAAGGGACAATTGGAAAAGTTCTGATGGGTACAAACCTGGGTCTCTGATAAAGGACAGTGAGAGAAAGAAAACTAATATTTTTGCTTCCTTTTCAAACTGAAGAGTTTACCTGCAGTGCTAAACCAGGGAAAAGGTGCTGGCCATCAGCTCAGATTCTAAAGTGAGCTGTAGAGATGTTAGACAAAGTTTACAAGGAACTGGTTTGAAAGAGTTTTACACTGTCTGCCTTAACTTTTGATTGCATTATCAGTTTAATATATTTTGTGTTTTCACAGGAAATGGGAAGGTTGAGATATGCACAACAGGGATTGCTATTTAGATGCCACACTCAACTTCTAGAACCTGTGGTTATATTCTTCAGTAGTTTCTAACTCATAAGGAAATAATATTATCTTGCATTTCCCAGTTTGTGAAAGCAAATTAACTACATTGTTGACTTTCTGTGGTCTCCCTTTGAATGGGAAAAGCAATAAAAATGAAATAATAGTAATAATCACAGTTGCTGGAAGGTTTTCTCCACAGTGCGTATAGAGAATAGAAGCACCCATAAATGAAAACCCATATGATCAGATCTTGTTCAAACAGGTCACTAATTAGATTCTATAATTAACACCTTTCTACGGTAGGGGGAGCCAGGTAATTATCTGGTATATGCAGAAGGTGAGTCACCTCATTTTAAGTAGCCATCATCCTAGAAATACAATTGCAGAATAACAACTTTTGCATGTTTAAAAGGAGTCATAAACCTCTCCAGCAGTTCTAAGTACAGCTGTGGAGCACCTTTTCCTGTCTGCATCAGCAAAGAGATTCTGTTATAAAAGCTTTATCATTTTGACCGCGGTGTCAATAAACAGCTTTTATTTTTTAAAGGACACTCATATTTTTTGATGCAAGAGATTGAAACTGTTTGAATATTTCTTGTGCAATCAGAATTGACTCCTTTCATTTTTGAAGTTGTCTTTTATATGTTCCTACTGCCTAACTTACTCGATGAGTTGAGTATTTATCCCTTGTAACCTGCTACTTCCTACTCAAAGGTTTGTATGGCCCGAGGACAGCAATCAAAGAGAAACTGTAAGGAAAATGAATGAGCAGAGTTCATGTCCTGCCATCTGTAGATCACTAAAACACATGTAAATTTTTCTTGATATGTTACTTCCTGTTAAGATACAATGTCCTTATTCTGCATCTAGCTTTTTGAACTGTATCTATCCATCTGCAACATATCTATCAATCTGCCTACTTAGAGAGGGAAAAATACATACATATGAATGCATACTTATATCATCTTATCTGTCAAGGTAATTGAGTTTCCTTAAGTTACTATTATAAGAATAAAAACAGTATCAATTAAAAAAATCTTAACCTAGTATGGCATTGTGTTAAGTATTTTACCTATATTAACTCTCATTTGTACTAAAAATGTGTGATAATTCCAGTCTTATTTTTACACATTGATATTTTGAGGATCGGAAATATTCATATATTCAAAGTAGTCAAAATTCTAATGCATTTTGATAAACCTCAAAATACCACTTGCCTTATTCCACCTTGCTTTATATATTGCTGCTGTTTATTTACCAGTAATGTGATGGACATTTTTTCTTAAGTAGGTGCAGTGAACATATCAGAGAACTACTATAAAAAAAACACAAACTGCAGATAGTCAGATTTGGTTGCTGACTACACTAGGAGTGGGAAAACTGTGGCCCATGGGATAAATTCAGTGAGCCACCTGTTTTTGTAAATAAAATTTGATTGGAACACAATCATGTCCAATTGTTTACATATTGTCTTTGGCTGCTTCATATTACAATGACGGTTGAGTAGTGATAGATTAAAATTTAGCAAGTAAGATTTAGCACCGTTCCCCCTTTTTTTAAAAGACTTAAGGACCATAAGCCTAAAAAATATTTTTTCTCTGTTGCCTTTACAGAAGAAGTGGCAACCTTTGGACTATACCAATGCTGTTGTAACTGCATTAATATAAGGTTTTATCAAAGCAGTGGGTATATATATTTCATTAACATTGAGTACAGGAACCCAAAAAGAGAACAATCAGGTTAATTTTCTTTCCATTAGATGAATTTCTTCCATGATACCTAAGCCACAATTACACAGCTTTACTCTTAAAACAAAAAGTGACAACAAATATATTTTCTTAATGAGTTTCCCCTTCTGCAATATATTCCTTAATTTGAAATCTGATAGTAACACTGTGTGGATATCTTTATCTTATCACTAATCTTTGAACAGTGCCTCATTTATACAAAATAACCTATTACAAAATCTCATCAATTCTGCCTCTGACATGGATTTAATAAATTCAAGATCTCCATTTTTCCCCCACATTTTCATTCTTGTATTATTTTATACCTTAAATATTATGGTCATCTCTTACTAGTCTCTCCTTTCCCCCTTCCTTAAAATACACATAGTTTTTAATTTCTCCATTCCGTCTGTCATGGAAATACATAATGGCAACAACTACAAAAATACTTACTTAGCACTAATCATCTGCCAGTCACATTATATATGTCAGCATATTTGACATTCACAACAACCCCATGAATCTGTATTATCATCATGCAGATGAGGAAACAGGCACAAGGGGTTAAGCCACTTGCACTGGGGTGTCTGAGCTAACATTAGAATCTGTACCTTTTCTCAAAAGAAATTCCTTTGTCTATATTTAAACATGCCATCTCCTTAATGAGACTTCTTAGATTGATTGCCTGACCTTAGAATGGTTATTTTGTCTTAGGCATTAGGAGTGTCCAGAGCCCCCAAGCCCATCCTCCATGGCATGATTTCCGGTCTCAGTACCTTGATCTGGTTGTGATCGCTGGTGGCAGCAGGGGTGCCTGATGGGAGGGCTGCATAGAGCCTCTAGGAGCCTGCAGGCTCAGGGGGCACCTTTCTACATTACAGCCTCTGAATTAAGTGTTGGGTTTTATTGTCACCTCATTTGAAAAAGGAAATGTATGTGGTCTTTAACAGCATTTGCCAACTGAATCCCATCTGCGGCTTTAACCTTGGCCTTCATTTCTTCGGAACCAATCCTTGCTCATATCAGTGCTTCTTCAACTGTGGTTTCCCGATACCGATTTTGTGGCTTCGCTCTTTTGATTTCCCCTGGCTAGCCTGCTTTGTTTTTGTTTCCCCCCTTTTTTGATTCGAGAACTGAATTATAATTCAGCAGAGGGAAGGACAGCAGAAAGGTTAAAAGTACATGCTCAGTTGTCATAAGGCCAGGTTTCCATCCCTGTCACAGCGCTTGGTGACCTGGTGGTTCAAAGGAAGAAAGTTGTAATCTCTGTGCCTCAGTTTCTTTTCCCAGAAAACAGAGGTCGTAATAGTAGCTACCTACCATAAAGTGCAATCATGGACACTTAATGGGATAATCCATGGAAAATATTCAGCATATGGCCTGGCACATAGGAAGAATTCAATTTTGGTATGAATGGGCACAATCTTCCTAATGAAAAAATAAAAATAAAAAATAGACTTTTAGGATAAAGGCTGGCAAACTTTTTCTGTAAATAGCCAGATAGTAAATATATAGGTTTTTGGGCCCAAGAAGGAAAATAGGGAATATTATGTAAACATTTATGTAACGTGTAAAAATTTAAATCATTCTTAGCTCATGGGCCATACAAAACTAAATGGGCTACATTTGTCCCACAGGCCATAATTCACCAACCTCTGTTCCTGGAGATAAATAGTAAATATAGCTAACAATTATTATATCCTTATTTCATGTGTTTTTCTTTACTTGTTTTTGTCTTTCCACTAAATTGTAAACTTCTTGAGTCATAACTCTTGCTTTGATGATGTTGTTTTTCTACTGTTATATTGTTCTTTATCTCTCTAAAAAATATACTGTAGTATACAGTGATTTTATATATATATATATATATATATATATATATATATATATATATATATATAGAAGAGAGAGAGAGAGAGAGAGAGAGAGAGGAGAATTTGTATATTCTAGGCACCAAAAGTTTCACTGTAATAAGTAATGATTCCTCAAATTACCAAATCCACTCCTCAGTTCTGTTGCTTACATTTTCCCACTTATGTTTCTATTACTGGAGGCCCATGTTATTCTTCTTCTCATTATTTTTTATTTCGGCATCATTAATGTACAATTACATGAGAAACATTTGTGGTTACTAGGTTCCCCCCATTATCAAGTCCCCACCGCATACCCCATTGCAGTCACTGTCCATCAGTGTAGTAAGATGCTATAGAATCACTACTTGTCTTCTCTGTGCTATACTGCCTACCCCTTGCCCCTCCCCTACATTATGTGTGCTAATGATAATGCCCCTTATTCCCTTTCTCCCTCCCTTCCAACCTACCTCCTTCCCCAGTCCCTTTCCCTTTCGTAACTGTTGGTACATTCTTGGGTTTTGTGAGTCTGGTTGTTTTGTTCCTTCAATTTTTGCTTTGTTCTTATACTCCACAGATGAGTGAAGTCATTTGGTACTTGTCTTTCTCCGCTTGGCTTATTTCACTGAGCATAATACCCTCTAGCTCCATGCATGTTGCTGCAAATGGTAGGATTTGTTTTCTTCTTATGGCTGAATAATATTCCATTGTGTATATGTAACACATCTTCTTTATCCATTCATCTACTGATGGACACTTAGGTTGGTTCCATTTCTTAGCTATTGTAAATAGTGTTGCAATAAACATAGGGGTGCATATGTCTTTTTGAAAATGGGCTGCTGCATTCTTCGGGTAAATTCCTAGAAGTGGAATTCCCAGGTCAAATGGTATTTCTAATTTTAGTTTTTTGAGGAACCTCCATACTGCTTTCCACAATGGTTGAACTAGTTTACATTCCCACCAGCAGTGTAGGAGGGTTCCCCTTTCTCTGCATCCTCACCAGCATTTGTTGCTCCTATTTTTTTCTATGTTGGCCATCCTAACTGGTGTGAGGTGATATCTCATTGTGGTTTTAATTTGCATTTCCCTGATGTTTAGAGATGGGGAGCATCTTTTCATGTGCCTGTTGGCCATCTGAATTTCTTCTTTGGAAAATTGTCTGTTCATATCATCCACCCCTTTTTTAATCGGGTTATTTGCTTTTTGCGTGTTGAGGCGTGTGAGCTCTTTATATATTTTGGATGTTACCCCTTGTTGGATATGTCATTTACAAATATATTCTCCCATAGTGTAGGATGCCTTTTTGTTCTGTATTATTATTTTTAAATGTATTTTTTTGTGACCAGAGCACAAACCTGCATTTGTAATCAACTGTTATTCATAGAAATTGATTGTTTAAAAATTAAATCTCAGTGACCTGGAAGGAAAAAGGTTGATGAAAATATTGAGAACTAGGGTCTGGTAAATCCTTTTATTCCTTCATATTCCCTGCAGCATCCAGGAATCTCTTTTGTGTTATACTCTAAGCAGTTTTATAAGGTTGTGATATAAAAACCATCAGGCACATTTTAAGGAATATTTGTTCTTCATTTAGATATGAAGGCACTCTTCTTTCCTGCCTTTTTTTTTTACATTTTATACTTCTCACTAGTGAGTCAACAATCTTCAAAATGGAGCAGTAAAAAATTTTAATTGCATTTGAGTGTAAGTGTGATTTCCATAGCCACCTATTTTTTGGAAGAGGTCCTGCAGAGATTTCGATTTAAACATTAAAGGCCTCTGTTGAGGGACATTCCGTTGGAAGGCATCTGTGTGCTGGTTTAGTGATGGAGCAGCATTCCTCTAAGCCAGTGGAGAATGCCTTAAGGTAAATGTTGGTTGGAAAATGGCCCTGATCTTAGACGGTGGCACTGAAATGAAGCTTTCCTGGAAGACAGTGGAGCATGAAAGATATTATTCTGCTTTTGTTCCCTTTCTCTTTGATGGGGAATTAGAAAGACCATATGATGCTTAGGGTATTGAGCCCTGAAATGGGCTCTTTAAATACATTGCTTTGTAATCATCATGATCAGATTTCTCAGTATATAGAAGAAACATTACATAGAAGAAACAGTATCACAAAGTTATTAAATTACTCCCTGAAACTAACATAGCTGTGAAGTGACAAATCTATGAATTCCAACCCATGTGTATTTGATTTTAATACCCATGTATATTTTTTCCAAAGTTTTTTTAATTAGCAAAAAAATAATTTTAAAGTCAGCAATCCAATTATATTCTCTGAGTATAATGCCATAAAACATACTGTTTTTTAAAATTAGTAATTACTTCTATGATTATCCTTGTTGTCTCCACTAAGTAAGTACTTTAGTTAATGGGTTTATCTGTTGTTGGGTAGGTTGTAAAATTTTAGTAACAGCCATGTGAGAGAAAGATCCATTTTGTGAAAGCAGATGCTTTATTTCACTGCTTTTCAGTTGGTTCCTATTTTTTAAAGTCAATCTTGATACATACTGACAATACGCCTGATATCATGGATCAGTCTATCTGAGATAGTAGCTCAATCCCCAAATATTCTTCTTGATTTTGCCCTGGAGTCTGTTTTTCACCCTACATGTTCTTCCCTTCTGGCTCTTCCCAGTTCCATGGCCTCAAGTAGATATGCTAGATATTTCCAATCGAATAGCATACAGCCCCCAAAATCAACGTCCCCACATACGACATCCTAATTCTGCTCCAAAGCATGCCCGTCATCCACAGGAATCATCTCAGTGGTTCCTACAGTGGGAAAGGAAGAAGATAGTGTACTGATCCTGTCTTCATTTAAAATTTCGACATTTCATTCATCATGGATTTTTTTTGCATTAGTTTTGAATTTGTAAAATATTGCAATACATATTATGTATCCTGATTATTAAGTTTTTTTTTTCATTCCCTTAATTCTTTTGTGTTGAGTGTCTCACCTGCTTTACCCTAGTTTCTTCCCTATTGGGATCAAATAGCAGGTCCTAAAGCTTGTCTGATTGGGCTTAATTCTTTGTTGGTCCACCACATCTGGCCAAATCTCATTTGAACAGGTTACTTAACCTCTCAGCATCACTTTTCTCACTTATTAATTGAAGATAATAACAACCTAGCTGGAATGAATGTTGTGAATTTTAAAGAAATAATATATGGAAAATATTTAGAATCATTCCTAGCTAATTATAAGTGCTATTATGGCATTCACTATTATTAAGAAATTTGAAACCTTGTGATAAAAAGACATTTAAAAATAGAAATCTGTCTTCACATGTACTTCATTTACTGATTCAGTATCTCTCCAGGTAAAGCCAAAAATCAGTATTTGAAGAAGTAAAATAAAATAACTCCTCAGGTCATTTTAATGATCAGCTTTGCTTGGTCACTCCTTGGGAAGAGGAGCCTCCTCAGTGCCTCTTGTACCCACACCTCTCGCTCCTCAGTATTCTCACCTACATTCAGATCTTACTTGCTTCATGCCTAAACTAGTTCAAGAATATTCTATGTGGCTTCACTTTCTTAAAAATTATAGTACTGTAGAAAATGGGACAAAGAGGTAATTATTCAAAAACACATCTGATAATATCATCACCTTTCTTGAAAACCTTAAGAAAGCTGAAGCAAGCCAGAAACTTTGAACTCTTTAGTGAGTACATGTAGCTCTTAATGATGAGGACCACATCAGTATCTCCAGATTCATCTGTATGTGCTGTTTTAGATAAAGATTTGGAACCCCATTTCCTACCATGGTGTTCTTGTTTCCATGGATTTATAAGGATTGTTCTCTCCACTTAAATCCTCACCCCCACTGGCCTCTGCTGTTTCTTCATCTACTATGTTCTCATCCTTTAAAACTTACCTCCAGTGTAATCATATTTGAGATACATTTATTAACCTCTGAAATAGTCTTTGAAATAGGTGCATCTCACCTATAACTGTCATGGTTTTTGCACATGCTTTGGTAGAATCTTCACTGGATGTTCCAACAAGCACAGAATATGCCCTAGCAGATGGACTGTCAATTCTTTAAGGTCATCTGAAATTATAATCTCTAGTTCCTGTTACATACCTCACTCATGTCTGACACTCAAAATTTTTTTGAATAAAAAAGTGGAAAATTAAGTGAATGGAAACAACAGTAAGACTTTCACACTATAATGATTGAGAACCAAAGGTGTCTTTATAAAATGCAGGCTAATCATACTTAGATTTTGTGACTAGGAGATAGACAAGTAATTTACTTTTATTCCTTTCTCTCCGCCGTCCTCATAATGAATCTGTCACCAAGTCTGGATGATTTTTATCTCTCGAATAAATATCTACTGAAATTACTACTCTCTGTTTTCACCCAGCACCCAAAGTAGTCCTTTCAAAGCACTTATCTGATGCCATACTCCTTTATGAATAAAGACAAGACTTTTAAAAATTGACTTCCAGGGTCTGACTAGTCTAGATCTACTTCCGTATGCAACCCTATTGCAACAGATTATATTTTTACAAAAATGACTGTCACAACATGCCCCATCCCACATGAAATTCTCATAATGTGATGCTTACACTCTGATTCAATCATGCAATGTATGCATCCTTTCCTTGAAACTGAGCCACCTCTATGACCAGACTGATCAATGGAGTAATGTTAAGGAAATTCTAGGTCATGAAAATCACCAAGCATTTTTGCTCTGTGCTCTTGAGTACTCACTCTTGAAACCTAGTCATCGTGCCAAGGAGGAGCTAAGTAGCCATGGGGAGGAGCCACATGCATGTGTTCCAGCTGACAGTCCCAGCTGAGTTCTCAGCTGCCACCCAGTAATGGCTGTTGGATATGCCAGGCTCCAGCTATTGAATCACACCCCAGATCCACCCCTTCTCCAGCCACATGCCGCAGAGAAGCTATCCTTACTGAGGACAGATTGCAGGTTCATCTCAAAATAAGTGTTATTGTTATTTTAAGCCATTAGCTTCATGGTGGTTTGTCACACTGCAGTAGAAAACTAGAACACGCATCAGGTGCTATATTTTCCCCCTTGCTGTTCGTTCTACCTAGATTGGCCTTCTTTCAAATCCTCATGACTTCCCCGTTCTCTCTCTCTCTTTCTCATGTCGTTTTCTTTGCCTGGGATGCCGCGTCTCATTTCATTCCAACTTAACTTACTCTGATTAAAGAGTGGGCAGACAACCTGAATAGACATTTTCCAAAGACTTACAGATGGCCAACAAGCACATGAAAAGATGCTCAACATCACTAATCATTAGGGAAATGCAAATCAAAATCACAATGAGATATCACCTCACGTCTGTTAAAATAGCTATTATCTGAAAGATAAGAAATAACAAGTATTGATGAGTATATGGAAAAAAAGGGGAAAGGGACCTTCTGTTGGTGGGAATGTAAATTGTTGTGTCCACTAAGGAAAACATTATGGAGGTTCCTCAAAAAAGTACAAATAGAGCTACCATATGGTCCAGTCATTCTAGTACCAGGTATTTATCTGAGGTAAATTAAAACACTAATTTGAAAAGATATATGTACTCCCTACGTTCCTCACGGCATTATTTACAATAGTCAAGATCTGGAAATAACCTAAGTGTCCATCTTTGGATAAAGAAGATGTAATGTGTGTGTGGGTGTATGCGTATATGTGATGGAATATTACTTAGCATAAAAAAGAATGAAATGTTGCATCAAGTGAAATACATCAGAGAAAGACAATTATCATATGATTTCACTTATATGTGGAATCTAAGAAACAAAACAAATAAAACAAAACCATATTTAAAGATACAGAGAACAGAATGGTGGTTGCTAAAGGGAAGGGGGTTTGAGGGTGGGAAAAATGGGTGAAGGAAGTCGAGAGTACAGACTTCCAATTACAAAATAAATAAGTCAGGGGAATGTAGTGCACAGCATGGGGATTATAGTCAATAATATTGTGGTGCATACTTGAAAGTTGCCAAGAAAGTAAATCCAAAAATTTCTCCCAAGAAGAAAAAACATTTTTGGTAACTTTTCATGGTGACAGATAATTATACTCTCTGTGGTGATCATTTCATGGTATATGCCAGTATTGAATCATTACGTTGTATACCTGAAACTAAAGGTATATCTCATTTATACCTCAAAAAAAGAGAGAAGAAGATAGCACTAATGGAACTTGCTGAATTAATGAATGAGTAATTGATCCTCTAGTGGTTTGACATCTCAGCACCTCTCCACTTTTCTCCTTTTCATGCTATCTCACTTTTCATTCATTATTCTGCAGTTCCCTAGAACTCTAGCCAAATATGCTGGTCCCCTGTGGCTTTTTATATGCATTTGATGCTTAATGACAAAACTAAAGTCATCAGAGTTGAGAATGAATTACCATTTGCAGGGGTCTAAGTTCCTTAAATCTCCAATTCTTTTCCTTGTTGTAATAAAGAAGAAATCCTCCCTGGGTACTTCTGTTAATATGTATGATTGTGTTCTTCCTTCCCACCCATATGAGATTAAATGCAGTATCTTCCCCTAATACACAAGTGCCTACGCAGCTTTACAGGTGAATTAATTGTTCATTTCATTTGATTTTCTTCAAATGAGCTCCAGTTTATTTCTCCTCAATTTGTCTTTGGCAGATTTATTTTAAGTCTTTTATTTCAGTTTTAAAGTATTTATCCTCTGGGTCTATTCTCTTTCCTGTACGATGGGAGACTAATTATTCTTCTCATAATGAATGTTCTAAATGTATCCCATATGGTGGCATATGTGTGTTCAGACCAAAGATGCTTTGGGATAAAATAAGTAAATTCCTCTCGTGGGGTTTCCTTACAAACTTCACTTTGTAACAGTGATAAGTTCAAAGATTCATAGACTCCAAGTTGCTATAGAGATTATACTCTTCCCCAACCTTCCTTATTTTGCATATAGGAACAGAAGCCTATGAACTACTTAGCTGCATTATGAAAAAGCTGAAGACTGGGAATCAAGAAGCTTGAGCTCTATTCCCAGCTCTGCCAGTGACATTTGAAAATGTCTTATATGATGTGATTGCCATGGGAGAAAATTGGTTCAAAAAGAGAAGGGGGATATACATCTTAAAGGGAGTCTAACTTTGTCCTCCCATTTTAACTTAGGCTTCTTTCCTTCAAAGTGATTATCTCTGTTTGCAAATAATATAAATCAAGTAATTATACTAATGAAAGTCTGAATTCCTTCTGCAGTATGTGAGCTCGATTATACAGAGTATATGTTTTTGTTCATCTTACCTTATAGATAATATGCACTAAGCAAATATTTGTTGAGTGATTGAATGAGTCAATTATATAATATTATGAAGTGCCTGCTAGGTATATAGGAGGAAAGGAGTCATTTTATCTATGCAAATTAGCTTAATCTTCATAAGAAGCCAGTACTATTTGGAGATAATAATGCCCTTGAGAAGTGAGAAATTGAGGCTCAGAAAGTTTAAATAAACTGGTAACAATTGCCAACTTGTGGATTTATAATGACTATAAATCCTCTGATTTCAGAATCCGGGGTCTTTCCACAACACCAAAGCAAGAATTAACATTCTTTGCTATGTACTCACCACCATTGCTACTTTTTTACATGGTTTGCATCATTGTTTTCAAAATGATCCTCTAAGTGAAGTACAGTATGTGCCATCAAGAAACCAAAACTTGAGATTCTTATTTGTCAAGGTCAAACAACTGGTAAGTGGGTAAAGATTCGAATCTAGGTCTGTGGTGGTAAGGTTCCATACTCTGAAGCAGCATCCCATGTGTCCTGATAGATTACAAATCCACCTTGCCAAGTCAAGTTTATGTTTTGTGATTTTGAGATATAAAAACTTTGTACAGTTCCCTCAAATTATTAATCTCTTTAACTAAATGAGAGAAGCATTTTGCTTATTTTTACACCAATGTTGCAGGGTAGAAAATGAGTACAATATTTGATCCAAAAAAAATTTGAAATAAGGAAAGTCAACAAATACATGATAAATGCTGAACAAATGGTAAACTATCAAGTTCAGTTTTGTTTTGACAATTATTCCATAATCCTTGGACACCACCAAACCACTAGCTATGGGAGATGGTGAAGTCAGTGATTTTTCTAAAGAACAGTACTAACCATGTCCTGGTTTGCTTAAAACCTAAGGAGGATCAGTTCTCTATTTCTTCTCAAGTAAATTCCATACCCCCTGCAATGGCTTTAAATCCTAGGTCCAAATACTTTGTCCACTTGGTCCTATGCAACTTTTTCACGTACACCCTGGATGGAGGTTCCGAATCATGGTGTACCTGATGTATCTGCCTTTAATTATTCCATCTCTGTCTGTCTAGCCTCTCCATCCTCTCCTTACCAGCTAGCCAGCAACTCCTGTTCATCCTTGAAATATGTGTTCAAATATTAATCATATCCTATATGAATAGGGTAGCCAGAAAAAATATATGTCACATTTGGGACATGCAGATATGAAATCGATTATCTTAAATTCAAATTTAATTGAGTGTCCTATGACTTCATTTGCTAAATCTGGCAATTCTATCCATAAGGGATCTTTCTTTCACAGATGTCTTTGTGATCTTTATGTGCACTATGGCCTGTGCACATAAAAATTAGATGGCTGGCACTTCACTATTTAATTAGTATAGATAGTCTTCTGCCATGTTCCTTGAGTTATCAAGGGAAAGATTTACCAGGTTATTTTTACATGACTAGTTATAGATCGATGTTTTTTCATTCTCCCCTGAACTATTCAGTAATAGTACATATGGATAGACTTTGGGTGATGGAAGGATGGAGAAGATGACATAGGAGATATTAATTCTTATTTCTAGAAGTGCCGTAGATTTCCTCCTGTTCAGTGATGACTTTTATGCTCCATATTTTATATAATCATACAACTTGTCCTGTTGCAAGTTGTGTGATTTGGAGAAGAAAATGCAATTAATTTTATTTTTAGGCCATGAATTCGATAAGAGTCATTTTAACTAATCATCTAAGTTTTGTATAGTTTCTGTACAGTGATTTTTGTATTGCAATGTTTAAATGTGCATAATTATGCAGTTTGAGTACCATGAATTTTCTATAAAAGTAAAATGGAGCATAAGAGAAAGGAGCATCACTTATGGTGGGCTTACTATGTGCCAGGCACCTAGTGATAAAAAAAAATTCATCATTTTTATGTTATTTATCTTCATAGCTCACCTATCAGGGCCATATGATAACCGCTACATTTTGGATGAAGAAAATGAACTTGTGAGAGTTTAAGTAGCTTGTCCAAGGTTCTGCACACAGTAAACCCTAAAGTAAAGTTTTAATCTGAGTCTCTCTCTACCTGAACCTAAAGCCTCTTACTAAATTATTTGGATAAAGGGCTCATTGTAAACTTAAAATGTTTGAACTGCTTTATACCAAATATTTATTTAAGTGGGAAAACATTTCAGAAAAAAAATAGTAGCAACTATATTCCCACCACCCAGAATTAACACCTGTTTATGTACATGCATATATGTGTTCTGTGCTTTTCTTGTTGCAAATGTTGCTTTTAAGGAGGAAAAAATTGCTGTATTTTTTATTTCATCATGAATATATATCAGGAAAAAAAATCAATAAATGCAGCAAACTGCCAAAATAAATTAAATAATCACACAGAATCCTACCATTGAACATTAGGTGCCCATAATTTCAAACATCTTTCTTACATATATTAAAGTAGAAGAAAGAGAGGAAAGAGGGAAAGAAAAAGGGATAAACAAAAGTCAGGATAAGAGAAATAGGAAGGGAGATAAAAATAAATTTTTTTGTAAAATTGAAATATTAAAATGCTATTAAAAATTATTAAATTGAATATTACTTGACTATTGCATAATTAAAATAAACTGAAGTAAATCTGAACAGATTAACAAAATTCAATTGTTTCTTCACTATACATATTTACTGAAATATCTTTTATGCTAAAATAGAGATATTGTGAAAGAAACATTGAACACTCTTCTTATTTCTAATGATCTATTTTCATTTTGCCAGTACAGCAACTATTTTGAAAGATGAAGATATAAAAGCTCTTTCTTCCACCTGCTCTGTCAAATGTATGGGTGTGTTAATAAATCTGGAAAATAAAAAGTAGTAGTATGCCTTTCACATTTTATATATCCACAATTCATAGAGTTTTATTTGTTTTGGTATTATCTTTATACTTAAATGGACTCATGTTCACTACTGGTCTTTTTATCATGGATTGTCCATTCTTGGATTGTTTACTCTAATTTTCCTTTTAATTGGTGGGACCTATAATATTTCAGAGATCTCACAGATTCTTTGCTCATTCTGTTCTTTGATGATTGAGATGTCCGCTTGTTGCCTTTATAGTTTAAAGGCATTTTGGCTGTTTAATATTCTAGAATGTCACTCTCTTTCTCTCAAAAATGTAGATATGTTCTGTTGATTATTAGCTTCATTATTTTTCTAGCAGTGAATATAGCAGTGGAGAAGGCTGAGACTAACATATTTTTTCCTCCATGTAGTGGATGTATTTTGTGTGGCTAGAGGCTTGATGAATTCTTTTATTCTCAAAGTTAGACATTTTATCTAGAATATATACTAGTCCTAAGATTTGATTTTCTAAAAAAAATCTATGTATTCTTTTGGTCTGTGTACACAATACATCTTTCTTTTCAGTTATATATCTTGCATTGTATGGTTAGATAAATTCTCTGCTCTGTTTGGAGGTATTTTAATTCAGAGATACCAGTTACCCTATGTTAAATCAGAGAACATCTTCTGAATCTATAAATGTATCTCTAATTATTTTACTCTGTTGTTTTCATCTGTATTCACTGTGATTATCTCAGTGTCAGTAATTTAGGTTTAGAATCTATATTCTGTTCTTTGCATATTTTAAAATGTATTAGTTGCATAATGAAAACATTTGTTCTCTAGTGTGTTTCCTTCAACCTGCAAGTTCCCTTTACGCTTAATTTGGTTGTTGTAACACTTTATTGAATTCAAGTCCTTAATAAGTTGTTCTATGATATGAGGCAGTTTTAAGGAATTGTAAGGTTTTATTCTCAACAGTACTCTTTCACTGTTATTTGCATGGCACATTCCCTTTTATCTAAGTTTTGTTTTAAGTTTTGGTGTGTGTCACCTTAATTACTTTGGAGTGACTCTGTAGAAATTCCATTTGTTGCCTGTGCCACCGTCTTGGACCCACCTGCCCATTCCATTTGTTTTGGTAGAATAGAGAGTCAAGTGATCTGCACTCTATCTGAGAACAGTTTTTGTTTTGTTTGGAGCAGCTCATGAGGACTTCCTTGTGTTTTATTAACTTTTCTCTTCCCAAGCTAAATAGATGGGGTGGCGGTGGGCAGGAGGTGTTGAGAGCAGACAAAGGGCAAAATATTGACTTTGTTGAAATGCAGGAGTTCTGTTCTTTTGTAAGAGTACTTATGGTGCAAGAGTATTTATTATACCCTAAGTCAACTTTAATACATGAGGTTTAAGATGTATAATTCCGACCCATTTTGGTCATTTTCCTCTTCAGTGTGTTTACTTTCCCCACTTCACTCCTTTGATATAGTGGTGGTTCCTCTGACTTCTAGGTTAGGAAGAGAAACAAGAAGAGAAGAGTACCTAGTAAAGAGTGAGGGCTCCCAGGATGGCATCCCCTCACCACGTTGCCTTTGGGTGATACCTGAGTTCTCCACTGCTTTCCATGTCTCCACTGCTTTTCTTTCTTTCCTGGACACCAGTTGTGAAAGGTTATTGTATGAGGTTACCTTTCTCTCTCTTTCTGTCTCTCTCGTGCTGTTGGTAAACTTTCCCCCCACGTGGCGATGATGATGATAGTGATGAGGAGGAAAGGGTTCAGAATGAACCTCCTCAAAATGTGCCACTTTGACATGTATCAATCAAGACCCAGAAGATTCTAAAAGAGCTTTTACCTCCCCCTTAACTGCCTAAAATAATTTAGGTAGAGGGCATGGTTCAAGAAGAGGACTATCACCAGAGATTTCTCAGACAAAGAATATGGGCTTTGTGTGGTAAGCTGGGGAGAGCTTGGCAGGGCCTGGGCATCAAATTACTCTCTGTTTCCCATGGTCTGTCTATAGCATGGCAAACATCTGATGGTCAAACATCTGTTCTTCTAATCTTCCTATAAATTGTGTTTCTTCCCTTTGGAGCCTCAGATTTCTACCCCTTCTCCTTAGCTCTGGATGGCATATACGTGTCCATTGCCTGACTGCTGTGAGTCTCATATTCTTATGGGGTTCCCATACATATGTAATTAATTTTTTTTCTCTTGTTAATTGCCTTATGCCAACTTAATTAATAAACCAGCTAAAAGAACCTAGAAGGGTAGAAGAAAAAATTTTCCTCCCTTACAATGGGGATGATATAAAATATTAGGGGAAAAAATTCTTTGAGTTTTAATGTTTATTTAAATCTGATTTTTAAAACCTGTTATTATGCCTCTATATTCAAGATGACAATCCATGTCCTAATGGATTGTCGCCCCTAATTCAGTGAAAAAACCCATTTCATTAGCTTCTTAATCACATTCTATTATTAATACATCTATGATCATCTGTTGTTCCCAGTAAATTGTGAGCTCTTTGAAGGTAGAATATGTGCCTTCTCTCCCTTTTTTTATTTTTATACTCCTAGGATCTATTCCATTGCACAATGTATGTAAAATAAATGAACAGATTAATGAATTTGCATGGTGCCTGGTCTACATTCAACATAGGACTTATTTTCTAATAGGTAGGGCTATTTAATAATATACAAATTATTCAAGGTATCACCCACTGACAAAAAAATATGCTCAAGCTGATGACTAAATGATTATCTGGAATGCCTGGGTGAGAAGACGATTTCCTACATATTTGAAATTGGACATCAAGTTCTCCATTAGGACTTTACTAAGAAACACTTTTGAAAACTTTCAAAAAAAAGTTTTTACAGAATTTCCTGCTGGATTACCTTGAGCAAAGAATTATTTTAAATAATCTAGAAACTTCTAGTTCAAGGTGGGGGATCCATTTGCCAGAATTGTTCACTGTTAAATTTCTCCTACACCATCTCTTTTATTCTGGACTTCTTTTCCCAGTGATTTTTAATATAATAATAATAATAATAAATAACAACAACAACAATATTGCTAACACAGCAATAGCAACAGCAGTAAGAAAATAAATATTTCTGGCTTTGAAAAGAAAACAACTAAAACCCTTATGCCATTTCTCTTTTGAATCTGAAATGCTGGCATTGTCTGGGACTGTTTTGAAGGCAGTGTGAGAGTTCATTCAGATGCATTTTCAAGCTTATGGTTATTAACTTTCCAAACTTGGAAGCATCCCTGGTGGTCTCTTCAATAGCTGTGTCCTCTACCTGACTTTCGGTCTTTGCCTGCAAACAGTCACGGGAGTGCAGACCATTTTAAAGTAAAATCACTTGGGCAGAAAGGTTTGTTTCCCCTTCTGTTGTTGCCTTGATATATTACTAGTTTCAAATGCCTAATTTAAACTTTAAAGAAAATTCCTGATGTCCTTGCTTTACATTTCTAGACACCCAATAGTGTACCAGGTACTGAGATAATAATCTATTCATAGATTTAGAGAAACAGTGAATAACTTAGTAGGATAAACTTGGACTAGGTCAGCAGCCTTAAAAAAAATTCAGAGAATTCTGTCATGAATGAACTCTGTTGATTTTTTTATGTGGCTAACAAAGATGCATAGTAATAAGAGTAATAATTACTATTTTTGAGTGTACTATGTCTGAGCTTGATTAGTACTGAAAATACTATATGATACCATGAGACTATTGCTTTCCCTTTTTCTGAGATAAGATGGAAAACTGAGGCTCAGAGTTGGCACTTAACCAAATTTATAAAATGTAGAGCTAGATTTTGAATTAAATTCTTCTGGTTGTAACACCACTATGAAACAGTGTCCCTGTGATTAGGACAACCTGACTGTAAAACATGGAATGTCAGAAGAAAACGTCTAGCATTTAAGGAAAAAAAAAGTTAAAAGTTCAGGAGGAATTCCCTCTCAGTCATGGAATGTTTCAATAAAGCAGTTCATAGAAAAAAATAAAAAATAAAAAGAGAGGAGAGTAATGGAGATTTGGAGTGGAGAGTTACAATTTCTTTCCAGCTTTTATTTAATATATTTGACATACAACACTAAGTATAAGCTGTACAAGAAGTTTTGATATATATATATATGAATATTTGATATATATATCAAAATATGTATTTTGATATAGTTTTGATATATATCAAATATATCAAATATATATCAAAGATATATAAAAATAGTTTTGATATATATATATTACATATATATCAATAATATATATATATTACAAAATGATCTCCACAATGAGGTGAAGTAGAGCAAAATGTACTGTCCCCAAATATGCTTCTTTAGCATACTGTTTATCTTGAGTTGATTCTTTTTTTCTCTATTTTTTTAAATTTTAGTATCATTAATCTACAATTACATGAGAAACATTATGTTTACTAGACTCCCCCCTTTCACCAGTTCCCCCCTACATACCCCATTAGTCACTGTCCATCAGCGTAGTAAGATGCTGTAAAATCACTACTTGTCTTCTCTGTGTTGCACAGCCCTCCCCATGCCCCCCACCACCACATTATACATGCTAATTGCAATACCCCCTTTCTTGTACTGGTGTGAGGTGATATCTCATTGTGGTTTTAATTTGCATTTCTCTGATGACAAGCGATGTGAAGCATCTTTTCATGTGTCTGTTGGCCATTTGAATTTTTTCTTTGGAGAACTGTCTGTTCAGCTCCTCTGCCCATTTTTTAATTGGATTATTTGCTTTTTGTTTGTTGAGGTGCATGAGCTCCTTATATATTTTGGATGTCAACCTTTATCAGATCTGTCATTTATGAAAATATTCTCCCATACTGTAGGATGCCTTTTTGTTCTATTGATGGTGTCCTTTGCTGTACAGAAGCTCTTCAGCTTGATATAGTCCCACTTGTTCATTTTTGCTTTTGTTTTCCTTGCCCAGGGAGATATGTTCATGAAGAAATCACTCATGTTTATGTACAAGAGATTTTTGCCTATGTTTTTTTCTAAGAGTTTTATGGTTCCATGACTTACATTCAGGTCTTTGATCCATTTTGAATTTACTTTTGTGTATGGGGTTAGACAGTCATCCACTTTCATTCTTTTACATGTAGCTGTCCAGTTTTGCCAGCACCAGCTGTTGAAGAGGCAGTCATTCCCCCATTGTATGTCCATGGCTCCATTATCATATATTAATTGACCGTATATGTTTGGGTTAATGTCTGGAGACTCTATTCTGTTCTACTGGTGTGTGGCTCTTTTCTTGTGCCAGTACCAAATTGTCATGATTACTGTGGCTTTGTAGTAGAGCTTGAAGTTGGGGAGCGAGATCCCTCCCACTTTATTCTTCCTTCTCAGGATTGCTTTGACTTTTCAGGGTCTTTGGTGATTCCATATGAATTTTTGAACTATTTGTTCCAGTTTGTTGAAGTCTGCTGTTGGTAATTTGTTAGGGATTGTATTGAATCTGTAGATTGCTTTGGGCAGGGTGGCCATTTGGACAATATTAATTCTTCCTAGCCAAGAGCATGGGATGAGTTTCCATTTGTTGGTGTCCTCTTTAATTTCTCTTAAGAGTGTCTTCTAGTTTTCAGGGTATAGGTCTTTCACTTCCTTGGTTAGGTTTATTCCTAGGTATTTTATTCTTTTTGATGCAATTGTGAATGGAATTGTTTTCCTGATTTCTCTTTGTCCTAGTTCATCATTAGTGTATAGGAAAGCCACAGATTTCTGTGTATTAATTTTGTATCCTGCAACTTTGCTGAATTCAGATACTAGTTCTAGTAGTTTTGGAGTGGAGTCTTTAAAGTTTTTTATGCACAATATCATGTCATCTGCAAGTAGTGATGGTTTGACTTCTTCTTTACCAATCTGGATGCCTTGTATTTCTTTGTTTTGTCTGATTACCATGGCTAGGACCACCAGTACTATTTTGAATAACAGTGGGGAAAGTGGGCATCCCTATCTTCTTCCCGATCTTAGAGGAAAAGCTTTCAGCTTCTCACTCTTAAGTATGATGTTGGCTGTGGGTTTATCATATATGGCCTTTATTATGTTGAGGTTCTTGCCCTCTATGCCCATTTTGTTGAGAGTTTTTATCATGAATGGATGGTGAATTTTGTTGAATGCTCTTTCAGCATCTGAGGAAATGATCATGCAATTTTTGTCATTCTTTTTGTTTATGTGGTGGATGATGTTGATGGATTTTTGAATGTTGTACCATCCTTGCATCCCTGAGATGAGTCACACTTGGTCATGGTGTATGATCCTCTTGATGTATTTTTGAATTCAGTTTGCTAATATTTTGTTGAGTATTTTTGCATCTATGTTCATCAGGGATATTGGTCTGTAGTTTTTTTTTTTGGTGGGGTCTTTGCCTGGTTTTGGTATGAGGGTGATGTTGGCTTCATAGAATGAGTTTGGGAGTATTCCCTCCTCTTCTATTTTTTGGAAAACTTTAAGGAGAATGGGTATTATGTCTTCTCTGTATGTCTGATAAAATTCTGAGGTAAATGCATCTGGCCCGGGGGTTTTGTTCTTGTGTAGTTTTTTGATTACTGCTTCAGTTTCATTGCTGGTAATTGGTCTGTTTATATTCTCTGTTTCTTTCTGGGTCAGTCTTGGAAGGTTGTATTTTTCTAGGAAGTTCTCCATTTCTCCTAGGTTTTCTGGCTTGTTAGCATATAGGTTTTCATAGTACTCTCTAATAATTCCTTGTATTTCTGTGGGGTCCGTCGTGATTTTTCCTTTCTCGTTTCTGATTCTGTGGATGTGTGTTGATTCTCTTTTTCTCTTAGTAAGTCTGGATAGAGGCTTATCTATTTTGTTTATTCTCTCAAAGAACCAGCTCTTGGTTTCATTGATTTTTTTCTATTGTTTTCTTCTCAATTTTATTTATTTCTTCTCTGATCTTTATTATGTCCCTCCTTCTGCTGACTTTAGGCCTCATTTGTTCTTCTTGTTCCAATTTCGATAATTGTGACATTAGACTATTCATTTGGGATTGTTCTTCCTTCTTTAAATATGCCTGGATTGCTATATACTTTCCTCTTAACACTGCTTTCGCTGCGTCCCACAGTAGTTGGGGCTTAGTGTTGTTGTTGTCATTTGTTTCCATGTATTGCTGGATCTCCATTTTAATTTTGTTGTTGATCCATTGATTATTTAGGAGCATGTTGTTAAGCCTCCATGTGTTTGTGAGCCTTTTTGCTTTATTTGTACAATTTATTTCTAGTTTTATACCTTTGTGGTCTGAAAAGTTGGTTGGTAGGATTTCAATCTTTTGGAATTTACTGAGGCTCTTTCTGTGGCCTAGTATGTGGATGTGGTCTATTCTGGAGAATGTTCCATGTGCACTTGAGAAGAATGTGTATCCTGCTGCTTTTGGATGTAGAGTTCTATAGATGTCTATTAGATCCATCTGTTCTAGTGTGTTGTTCAGTGCCTCTGTGTCCTTACTTATTTTCTGTCTGGTGGATCTGTCCTTTGGAGTGAGTGGTGTGTTGATGTCTCCCAAAACAAATGCATTGCATTCTATTTCCTCCTTGAATTCTGTTAGTATCTGTTCCACATATGTTGGTGCTCCTGTATTGGGTACATATGTATTTATAATGGTTATATCCTATTGTTGGATTGACCCCTTTATCATTATGTAATGTCCTTCTTTATCTCTTGTGACTTTCTTTGTTTTGAAGTCTTTTTTGTCTGATAGTAGTATACTACAACACCTCCTTTTTTATCCCTGTTGTTTGCATGAAATATCTTTTCCATCCCTTGACTTTTAGTCTGCATGTCTTTGTGTTTAAGGTGAGTCTCTTATAAGCAGCATATAGATGGGTCTTGCTTTTTTATCTATTCTATTACTCTGTGTCTTTTGATTGGAGCATTCAGTCCATTTACATTTAGGGTGATTTATTGAAAGATATGTACTTATTGCCACTGCAGGCTTTAGGTTCGTGGTTATCAAAGGTTCAAGGTTAGCTTCTTTACTATCTTACTCTCTAACTTATCTCGCTTATTGAGAATAAACACATTCTGATGATTCTTTATTTCTCTCCCTTATTATTCCTCCTCCTCCATTCTTTATATGTTAGGTGTTTTATTTTGTGCTCTTTTGTGTTTCCTTTGACTGCTTTTGTGGGTAGTTGATTTTATTTTTTGCCTTTAGTTAGTATTTGGTTGGTCTGCTTTCTTTGCTGTGATTTTATTTTTTCTGGTGACATCTTTAAGCCTTCAGAGTGCTTCCATCTAGAGCAGTCCCTCTAAAATACCCTGTAGAGGTGGTTTGTGAGAGGCACATTCCCTCAACTTTTGCTTGTCTGGGAATTGTTTAATCCCTCCTTCATATTTAAATGATAATCGTGCTGGATACAGTATCCTTGGTTCAAGGCCCTTCTGTTTCATTGCATTAAATATATCATGCCATCCTCTTCTGGCCCGTAAGGTTTCTGTTGAGAAGTCTGATGATAGTCTGATGGGTTTTCCTTTGTAGGTGCCCATTTTTCTCTCTCTGGCTGCCTTTAATACTCTGTCCTTGTCTTTGATCTTTGTCATTTTAATAATTATGTGTCTTGGTGTTGTCCTCCTTGGGTCCTTCTGTTGGGAGTTCTGTGGGCTTCCGTGGTCTGAGAGACTATTTCCTCCCCCAGTTTGGGGAAGTTTTCAGCAATTATTTCTTCAAAGACACTTTCTATCCCTTTTTCTCTCTCTTCATCTTCTGGTACCCCTATAATGCAAATATTGTTTCATTTGGATTGGTCACACAGTCCTCTTAATATTCTTTCATTCCTGGAGATCCTTTTATCTCTCTCTGCATCAGCTTCTCTGCGTTACTGTTCTCTGATTTCTATTCCATCAATGGCCTTTTGCACCTTATCCATTCTGCTTTTATGTCCTTCCAGAGATTGTTTTATTTCTGTTTTCTCCCTCTCTTGCCTATTTCTCTGCAAGTCCATCAGCATGGTCATGACCTTTATTTTGAATTTTTTTTCAGGAACATTGGTTAACTTTATCTCCCAGGTTCCTTCTCAGGGAGGATGTCTGTGTGATTCTGGTCTGGATCAAATTATTCTGCCTTTTCATTGCATTGGAGGTAGTTATAGGCAGTTGGCACGTGTGTCAGCTGGGAGAACAAAGTTCCTTCCCATTTGTTCCTTGCCTTCCTCTCCTGTGAGAACAGCAACCCCAGCAGCTTGTGCTGGGCAGGTGCATGCTCACGGGATCTCTGATTCTTGCTCGGGTCACTGTGGAGGAAGCTCTGCCTGGCTGCTCTGGGCGTGGCCGGTCTCAAGCTGCTGCTCTGTTATGGTGGAGCCACGCTGGGGGGGAACAGGTGGGAGGCTGTTTTTCACCATGAGGGGTCTCAGAGCTGCACTGCTGCCCAGGGGGTTAGGGCGCCTAGAGTTCCCCGGGATTCCCCGCTGCTGGGCTGAGTGTGCCTGGACGCTTCCATCCAGCAGTGAGGCTCCTCTCCCTTTAAGACTTTCAAAAAGCACTCACTTTTCTTTCATCCCAGGGGCGCTGGCTGCCGGGACCTGCTCCCAGATTTTACTGTTCCATTCCCCAGTATCCAGCACACCACGCACTGTGTGTCTGCGCTCCAGGTGCAGATGACTAGAGCTGGATATTTAGCAGTCCTGGGCTCCCTCTCCCTCCCCACTCCAACTCCTCTCCTCCTGCCAGGAGCTGGTGTGAGGGGTGCTCGGGTCCCGCCGGGCCGTGGCTTGTATCTTATCCCCTTTGTGAGGTGCTGACTTCTTGCAGGTGTGGTTGTAGCCTGAATGTTGTCCTGTATCTTCTGGTCTCTCTTTTAAGAATAGTTGTATTTGTTGTATTTTCAAAAATATATATGGTTTTAGGAGGATATTTCCAGTTCCCTACTCATGCTGCCATCTTGGCTCTGCCCCATAAGAGTTTATTATTTTTAATAAATGGCAGGCACAGTATAAACTCTGAAAACCCACTGGAAGAGGTGTTTACATTATAAATTGTCCACCTTAAGCTTAGACAATGGAAGTCTCTGTTTGTAAGGGTGTCTTCTTCTCTGTACTGTCAAGAGAAAGGTCACTAAATCTCTAGGAACACTTATCAGTGGAGAAGGCAATGACTTAGATATGCATAACAACCATCTCTTGTTTACTGTGCTTTTCCTGGTAACCCTCCCCTCCCCATAACTTCATGCCCCAAAGTCTTTCTTTTTTCTTCAGTTTAATATGGTATTTAAGGTGGTGGCTTGGTCATTTTGTGGAGTTACTCAGTTTTCCTGGGTATCTGCCTTGTGCCTAGGAGGTATACATTGTATTAAAATTCTGTTTGCTATTCTTTTAATTTGTCTTTTATTATAGGGAGGTTTCAGCCAAGAACCTAGAAATATAAAGGGAAAATTATTTTTCCTCCACCACAAAAGTTAGTTAACACCTCCATCATCTCATGTTATTACTATATTCTTTTTGTGGTGATAACCTTTAAAATATATTCTCTTAGAAGCTATTAAGTATGCAATACAGTATTGTTAACTACAGTCACCATGCTATATATTAGATCCCCAGAACCTAATCATCTTATACCTGGAAGTTGGTACCCTTTAATCATCATCTCTCCATTTCCCCCACCCCTCAGCTCCTGGCAACAACTGCTCTACTCTCTGTTTCTGTGAGTTTGGCTAATGAGCAGATGGTCCCTTTAGAGAAGATGAAGAGAACAGAAGGAATTGAGTCAGTCAGTGCAGGTATATGAAACAAGAGCATTAGAAGAATTAGTGTATGTTGCCAAGACTTTAAGGCAGGAGCAAATCTGATGAAGTCATCAAATAATAAAGAACCAAATGGAGTTGGAGCGGGGTTGGAGGCAGCAAGGGGCTTTGGTCAGAGATGAAGCTAGGTAATGGAAACCTGATGACCTATCAGAAAATGCAGAACAGAATGTATGTGAGGCTCTAAGTAGGCAGGTAGCTTGTGCTAAACTAGAGAGTATACATCCAAACTAAGGACCCTTGCGTTAGGTTTTTAATAGTAAGACACATTTCTAAACAATAAAACCCTGAAGGATGGTATTCAATCAGTGGAATACTAGTTTGCAATTCCTTATTTAATCCAACCCCTTCCATTTACAGAAAAAAGTTCTGGACTCACAGAATTTCAGTGTCACAGAGAGCAGATGTCAGGATTTCATTTTCTAGAATGTTCATTCCTTTTCCCTTTCCTCTACCAAACATGTGACTAAGCAAAGGTTTAGAAAGGAGATTTGAACATAAGCTAGGAGAAACTCAATTTTCAAGGAAAGCTTGGAGTGACTTAGAAACCATAAACTATCATTGCATAATCTAAAAGAACAAGTTTTCTTTTAAAAGCTGTTTGTTAATCCAGGGCAACGTCCCTAAATCCCCATAGTAGGGGACAGATTGAACTACCAGTTGAACTTCCATTGGTGTAATTTGGTGAAATGGCTTTTGGATCAAGTTAATCCTTTCCTTTTTCTATCCAATTCTGCAGGAGCTATCATCTTAGTACACATTTTTCTCTCTCACCTTTTAGAATGTTAAGCCTTAGGGATGCAGCCAGTCTGTCTGTTAGTGCTTGGGTCATATGGGGTTTAAATTATCCTTTGTGAAACATCATGGCGGAATGGAAAGAGCATACCATATAGCTGAATGTCCCATGTGTTTCGGCTTGTGTGTTTATGTCTTTTTTTCCTTTTGGTCCCAAAGAATAAGATAAATTAATAGAATCTATATGAAAGCTCCTGACACATAGTAACTTATTTTTAATAATTCCCTAATTACTCCTGTATCCTCTTTAACAATTATAGTAAAGGGTTTAGTACATTGATTGTAGGCTTGCTGAATTCTCATTTCCCTTATGTGTTTCTAAATGCAATATAATGTAACATGTAACAGTGGAGGCAACGCTAATTGGATGGATGGATGGATGGGTGGATGGGTGGGTGGACAGATACAGGAATGAATTACTGAAATAGCTTAAATTGCTTTACAGAGTTGAGCAATTGGGTTAATCTGATAGACATTTGATCTGGTCAGTGACAACATACCTAAAGTCACATCCAACTCTGACAATGTCTAATTCCATAAATAGTGTTTATCTTACACATCATCAGAGCAACATCATGTGTTGAAGAAATGTTTTTTCTGTGTAAGTTATATATATATTAGCAGTCACATACATGAGATTATATGACTATAGGGCTTTTCTGATTTACAGAATTGGGTTAAATGCCTTTCAGGGACACAGTGGTATGTAACATATTGCTATATTTTTACTGGAATCCGAAGTCTTCATCAGAGTTTTAGGACTGATAGGAACACATTTGAGAGCAATAATGGCATGCCCTTATTTTATAACTGAGTGGGCTGAAGCTCTGAATGATCAAAAATAATATTAGTCTGGCTGTATTTGTTATCCCCTAAAGTTCTTTTAGGCTCACTGACTTTTGACAAGCAAAATCTGCAGAGAGATTTAAGGTTCATGGGGCAGAGGTCAAAATGTTACATTTGGATGTATGAAAATAAGACATACTGAAGTTCCCTAAAGCTGTATACTCTTTGTATTCACTACACACTCTTCTTAAGAACTTCAACTAAAAATCCTAAAATCTTCACAGATTTTTCTTTACCTGGTGTGTTAAATTTAAAAATTAATCCAATGCCCTCAAATCTATGTTTCTTGTTTTACAAAATAGTGTATTGATTAGCCAAGGTCTAAACAAAGCTTCCTACATGAGTCATTGATCAAAATAAGATCTGAGAGCTCATTAACTCGGTTGTCAGAAACATTCATTTATTCATAAGCTCTTTTTTTTCCTACTAACCTTTCACAATATTAAAAACAAAAGAGCTCATCTAGTTTTATCTAGAGCTTATTTAGTGTTTCACCAAGAATAGTCATCATTGTGCTCTTTTCCAAATAAAATTTTGGAGAAATGTACATTCCTAAGTCTCTTATTTGGAGGATGAAATCTCCTAAACATCAAACTGTTTACTAGGTTATCATAGCTTTAAACAAGAAAAGTATAGCCACTTAATCTTCGTATTTTGGTAGCATCAATCACTAAGCATAATGCAACTGTAACATAAAATACTAACTCAATCAGCAAGTGAAGGAACTTTTGGAAAATCTTTGGATATTTCTTATGGTGGGGGACTCCTTGGTAGATGCTCTCAAGCTTTGTCACTAAAATTTGAATCAACTGGTGATTAAGTTTGCCTTATATTCATTCACAGCTTCCATGTACAGAACCTGAACTCAACTTGGGTAAATGGCCCTATATGTGCATTCATCAATTCCAATATATATTTATAAGATGTCATCTGTTGCTAGGATGACTACATGATTTCTCATCCAGCCCAGAGCACTTTTTAGAGTGAAATATAGTACAACTAATAATTATACTGAAACAATAAGTCCTATACAACAGGGACTTAGGAGCACCCTGCATTTAGTTGAATAAATGACAGGTATAACCATAACTGCTCTCTCCTGTTCATGAGCCATGTTTCTCACTGAAGAGTACTTCGCGCATTATTATTCCTGGATGTGTTTTCGTACAAACTCTTTCCCTCCAGACCTTCTAATTCTATGCATCTCAGGTTCCAGTTTTGCAATGAAGTTCCCTGGTCCCCCAGCTCTCATTGATTAATCTTTCTAAACAGTACTTAGAGTTTGCACGGCACATCATCTTCAGCTCTGAAATTGTTTGCTCTGGTCTCATAGAGGTGTAAGTTTTATCTTCCCAAATATATCACAGGTTTCTTAAAAGCAGGGAAGAATGCCTCAAACATTTCCTCTCCACACACTTAACATAGGAATCATCAGCTAACACCACCTATACTGAATGACCAAACTGGACATGCTGTGTTTTTTTTCTCTCACACCCACCTCCACCTTTCCCCCTGTGCTCCAGCCACACTAGCCTCCTTACTGTTTCTTCAACATGCCAACCAAGCTGAATTTCTAGTACTCATTCAGTTAGTTAGCCCATCACGTATTTTCTTCCACTTATTTGTAGGGTGAGTTCCCTCCACTACTTCAGGTTCCTGCTCCTAAGTTACTTCTTTAGAAAAGAAGTATCCATCTTGGAACTATCTATGTGTTATCCTCTTCTCATTAGACTTATTCCCCAGCTGCTCTCCTTGCTGTATTTCTCTACTTTATTAATACTCTTTATTACTCTCATTTCTTCTCTAATCTCAAATGTACACAAAAATGTCACTCTCCCCCCCCCCCCACCCAGATTTAAGTAACTTTCATGTGTTTTTTCAGGTCGAAGTGTGCCGGGATTGTAGAAAGTCCTTAACAAATTTATGTATCTGTTGAAAGAGTGTGGCAGTGGAAAAAAAAAGGTACCTACATATACAGTGGCAGGGGGGACGAAGGAAAGTATGGAACAGTTTATTTGAGAGAAAATATGAATCAAGTGTTTTAGAGTATAGACCTCTAATTTTGTACTTGAACTCAGTTCTGTCTTTTGACCTCAGTCCCCAGGATCTGTGTACTAGCTACCCCACACTGAATGATCATCAAGATCAACATCAATTCTGAGAAATGTTCCATTTCTAGAAATTCTTCAAAATATCTTCCTCATGAGTTGTAGAATGGAAATTAAGATCTGTTATGATACTCTTTCTTAGTAAAAGGACCAAAAGTGAGCATTTATGAATATCATGTAAAGAGCTTTTTTTACATGAGATATTGGGTCTGGGGAGGAAAGAGTATGGAAAGAACATATTACAGCTGTCTTAGATCCACTGCATTTCACAGTCCTTACAAGATACATCCAGCCTCTGTTGCTTTAAGTAAGCATACACGGGCCAATGAAAATGTAGGCTATAAACAAAATATTTTAATGGCTTTTCACTTTTGTGCTGTAAGTATAGATAAAATTTAACTACATCCTGTAAGATCCATTTCTTACAGGATGTAAGATGTAACAGTGCATGTAAAATTTGTTTGGCCATCAACCCACCCTATTTTTACTGGAAACAACATCCTTGCATTTTGAGAGTCACTCTTTTCCTTCTTTGATTATATGGTCAGAATAGAAGCTACTGACCTTTAATCTCATCCAAGAGTAAAGACATGGGCCAAGCTCAGATCATCACCACAGATCAAGGTGTATACCCAGAGTTGAATGAATGAGAATCCTTCCCATGGATTCTTAAACTTGAGCCAGAAGGAAAAGCCCTTTCCTCCTTGGCCACAGAAGTCTGGAAATTGGTAGGACCTATACATCCCTTTACGTGTAGAAAGGCAGTATTCTGTAGTAAAAATCAAAGGCAGCAAACAAAACTGAAAAATAAAATATACACAAACACAAAAGTGTAAAATAGAGTTTGACTCTACTTGCATTGCCTGGTTCCAGTTGCCCAAGAAACACTCGAAGGTCACCCTTTCCTTTTCCTTAATTCAGTGAATCGAGACATTCTGCAGAACTTTGTAGATACTTGATTTTCTGCTGCATGATTTGGGGTTCCCGAAAAAATTCTTATTAATGTCACAAACCTTTTCAAGGATGTCTTTCCTGTGATGCCCCTCTTGAAATCCCAGACCAAATTACTTACTCCCTCTTCTCTACCATTTATTCTGTTTCATGTCCATGCGTCCATAATCATATGTATCACCGCACAGCATTATTTTGCACATGAGTTTCCACTGCTGTATTCCATGCTCTGTGAAGAGTGAGGTCCTGTTTTTAACCTCCACTGCTAGAACCCAGCACTTTAATGTCCTAATGAGAACCTAAAATATTAGGTTCTCAGTAAATGTTTAAAGTAATAAACAGCCTTGGAACTTGGACTCTTTTTGTTTAGCTACGAAAGTGAGGATACTCCACTGGGTGTCACTCCTGATACTTGACATATGAAAAAGCAAGTAAATATGTATTTCATATTTGAGATTTGCTAAGAGAGTAGATCTTAAAAGTTGTCATCACAACACAAAGGTTTTTGCAGCCATGTAGTGGTAATAGATGTTTTATAGACTTATTATGGTGATCATTTTGCAATATATGCAACTATCAAATCATTATGTTGTACATTTGAAACTAATATAATGTTGTATGTCGATTATATATTTTGTAGATACAGGGGAAGGGATAAGGGGAGATATATAGTGCCTAGACATAGGTATAGATATACAGATATATTTGTATAGAGAGAGATAAAGGGAGAAAACAGGCAAAAAAAATGGAATATGCCATATGATCCCAGTTTTGAAAAAGAAGTAAGATATAATTATAAATGGACAACATATAGAATAAGGGATTTCCCCCATTATATTTATCCTCAAATTAATATTTATTACTTGAATAATTTTAAAAGTTTGAAAGTAAAATATCTCTCTGTCAAGGGATTATTTAAAAATGACCTCTTCGAACATATTATTCATTATGTAACCATGCATAAGTGTTCATTAACTTCTGGATGGTGACCCAATATTCTAGACAGAGAGGAAAACCTCTTCTATGGGCCCCGTGCAATGTGATGACTCTCTGTAGCTTTTGCATAGTCTGAAATTTGACTAAATTTCACCATCTAGGAGGAAAAAAAAAGCAAATAGATAAACTTCAATAAAATAATGAAACTGACACTGGAGGCAAATGCCCTTTTTTCTCCATTATATACAACTTTTTGGTCAATTCCAACTTCTACTTGCAATTCTGAGTTGTATGATTTTTCCATAGACATGCTTCATCAGAAATACACTTATCTTTCTCTGCTTTTCTTTTGGGTATTTTATTATAATCTCTTAATTAAAGGATATGATTAGTTTGCATTTGAAAAAGAAATGTATGCAATAGTAATTATTATACAAGATATCAAAATGTTCTACATTTGAATATTCTACTTAATTGACTTTGCCTCATGCTATATAATTTAATTTTTAACGTACATAACATACTATAGTTTATTTTGTATTTTTATTTCTGTTAAACACGTGGATTGCCAGTGGTCATTCTAATGGGTCATTTGATTTCAGGTTTAGTAACGTAAATGCTCATGCAAAATCATACATCTACTACACAGTTGTGTAACCTTCCATAATTTTAACATCCAGGCACGTTTCAGGGAGGGACATTTAAAGTGTATTTATGTGAAAATTGGTTTTAAATTGAAAAGCATCCAGGGGAAAATATAGAGGAATACTTCTGTTGTTAACGTTATGCCATTAGAAGTTTCAAGTACATATTGAAGCAGGCTTAGTACAATATGCTTATCTTAGCATGAGCAGGAGTAGATATGGTTCTACCTAAAGTTTATTAGATAAAAATCACCCTTAGTAAATCCAAGCTAAATTTTAAGCAAAGAGAGATGTACATTCCCACAGTTTCTTCCCAAGTGAAATTGCATTTGTCTGATTTTATATTTTTTTCTATGTCAAAAGTTCAACTTTGCAGCTCTATTAGTCATTCAGGAAAATATAATCAAAGACCAAATATTGAATCAACATAGTAGGAAAATTTTATTATACATTGAGAACTCAAAATCTTGTCCTTGTCTTAAATTACCACGTAACTTCTTTTATGCTGTTATGAAAGTTAAGTATATAGATACGTAGTTCACAAAAGTGCTATATAATGTTGATCCTGAACTGGATGATAAAAACACCTAGTTAATTGTCACAAAGACAAATCTCATAATCTGTACCTTAGCATTCCAAGGCTCTGTCTATTTTCTGATTCTTCATTCTCAGTTCTCACCATTCATTTATGAGTTCACACTGCATAGTGTGTGAAGTCATAAACATATTGAACATGTTTATATTCTAAACATATTGAACTCATTACAGTTCCCCAAATATGTCTTAATTTGTGTGTACATGTATTTTTGTGTTTATGTATGTGTTTCATCTGCCTGGTATATTTCTCTTACCCCTCAAGAACTGGGACACATTATTTTAAAAAATTAGATGGACAAAAGCTTGACTTATGCATGAAGCACCTTACATTTAATCTTAGCTTTGCCAATGACCAGCTCTGGCCCTGGGCAAGTTGCATAATCTCTTTCTGTATCTGAGTTTCTTTGTGTGTAAAATATTGATACTATAGCATCTAACTGAGAGAGTATCTGTCTATAAAGATATGTTCTTTTCACACAATTTCAGGCATTTAGGGTATGTTTGTATGTGTAAAGATTGTCAAAAAATAAGTAAAACTGATTTAATATGGTTTTCTCTATACTGTTACTTTTCTGCTCTGATGATTCATGGATAGGGAAAAAGAGGATATTTTTGTGAGAAATGATGTGTGTGGGGGGTATAGATTTCAACTGAGGGAGGAGTGAGCTTTTTGCCCTACTTTCTGTAGTTATAAGAAGTACTTCTTTATGATCATATAAAGATGGTATCTCACCAGCTCACCTGGTGAAATAAAAAAAAAAGAAGTGTCCATGCTCCCCATTCCCCCTAACCCTGTAAGATGGCGATTCTGAAGGTCTGGAGTAGAGTGTAACACCAGGAAATTCTAATTCATGGCAAATGGGGATGGCCACCATGCCTGTCTTCTCTTCCTCATTTTCCTCCCCCTCTTTTTTCTTTTTATCTCTCTGATGTCTTTTATTATATTCAGTGTTTGTTTTCTAACCTGTCTGAAAAGCTAAATGAAGGCACCCTAGCTTTGCCCCTTGTTTTAATATACATTTCATTTGTTTATTCTTGCCACAAATGCTTATTGAGTGACTTTTGTGTGACAAACACTGTGCTACCTGCTAGGTGTACATTGTTTACTGTTTGTTTCTAAGAGAGTGTTGCTGAGGAGCAGAAATTCAGGCTGCGTGAGCTATAATCCTGCATGAAATCACTGCTAGCTGCTGTTTAACACCACATGGTCTATAACCTCGCTAATCCTTGCTTCAACATCTCCGGCATGCAAATACTGTTCTCCCCAACTGTCTGGATTCTTTGTGAGGCTTACCATGGGATTTTTATTGTCTCCTGATAGGTTCACAAACATGTTAGCTATTATTTTATTAGTGGCAACATCAGTCGTTGGGGAAACAACATAAAAAATGAACAAGTGAAAACTCATAAGGTGTGATATGTTCTAAGGGCAAAAATTGGATACTTGAGAAAAAGCAGGGAAAAAAAATTCAATGAAGTGATCAAAGAAAGTTTCTTGAGAAGGTGAACGTTAAGGTGGTATGCGGAAGTCAAGAGTGAAAGTTGCCCAGGAAAACCAAGGGCGAAGCATCTCAGACAGAAGGAGAAACATTCTGAAGGCTTGCATCAGGAACCATCTGGAATATTCCAGATGCTGAAAGGCCAGTGTGCAACTTCTGCACACCATGAGAAAGCTATTGGCTGTTTCAAGGCTTGCAGATTGCTGAAACCCCTTTTCTCCCTAAAGCCATTGTCTGCCCCTGAGTATGACCGCTGTCCCCCAAGATGGTGGCCACTGTTCCTGCCCAAGGTATATCAAGGATTCTGCTTAAACTGTGACAAGCAGGGCCAACGCCCTCAACCATGAGATGACCTCTGGGGCACTCGCTTGCCTGGAACTTCTCTTTCACTCTCGCTGTCTTCTTTTACCTGAAAATTTCACTTGGTGCTGAGAACCCAATGCTGGGCCTCTTTACATTTGAAAGGTCTTATAGTTTTACTGATTCAGTTCTTTCAGACTCATTTTCAAGCAAATGCTGCGAGATGGTTAAGAGCTGTGCTCCAGAGTCATATATTATGATTTATACTGCCACTTTGCATCTTAATTGCTCTATGATGTTTTATATGTGTAAAAAATCCAACACACACTTAGTAGCTTAAAACAACAGCCATTTATTAGCTCACTATGGCTATAATTTCAGCCCAGGGTTTCAACAAAGTCGAAATCAGGTCTCAGCCTGATTGGGGGTCTCACCTTGGGGTCAAGGTACTCTTCCCAGCTCACATGATGATGGCAGAAATGCTGTTAGAACACTGCTGTGGTGCCCATTTCTCTGCTGGCTGTCAGCCAGGGGCCACTCTTGGCTCTGAGACACACTCTGCATTCCTTCCTGTGTGGCTCCCTCCACCTTCAAAGCCAGAAGCAGAGAATCTCCCTCATGTTGAGTGCTTCTCACTCCGCAGTTGCTTTCTTCAGAAAAAGCCTGGTTCGTTTTAAGGGCTCACATCATTAGGTTATGCCCACCCAGAAATGCCCCTTTCTGAAGTTCAGCTATGCTGTAAAACACAATCTAATCAGTCCATCGTGTCCAGAACGCACACCCACAAAGGGAGTGGCAGACACGCTGGGGGCTAACTTGGAACTCTACCTACCGTACCTTGTCAAGAGTTCAAGCCATAAATTCCTTCTCCATAAATCAAGGATGAGAAAGATGCCCTGTCTTTGGACTGCTGAGACGAATATATGAGATCATCAGTGTAAAGTATTTGCTGTGATCATTAGCATGTGAAAGCTCTTGAAAAATATCAATACTGTTAACACTATTATTACTACTACAACCGCTACCAGCACCTCCACCACTACATTCCTTGGGTGTAAGTCTGTGGTCTGTGGCAGATGGCATATCGCTTATATTTACATTTCTCTACGATGATTATTTGCCCAAGAAACCAAGGCACCCTCCTGGTTCCAAACAAATCCCCGGATATTTTCTTGCTCATTTTTCATTCTTCTTCCTTTAAGAATGTGATTTCTTAAGTGAGTATGATGGGACTTCTATATGTACTCATTTTTCTCCAACACACACACACACACACACACACACACACACACACACTCACACACACCCCAAATAAACTCTTCAAAGAGAGAGAGAGGTGATCACTTAATATATGGTTTATAATGAAACAAGATTGCATTTATATCCTGGTCCTAGGATATTTACTTTCAGGGACCCTCCAGTGCCTTACGTGTAATAAAGTACATTAATGATGACTGTCATGCAGAGTGGTTGTTAGATTATTCTACAGTGACTTCCAGATAAATTATAGCTAACGTTATTAATACAAATCTAGCATAATTTATCATACCACTTATGAAAACTACTGCAATTTTCCAACCTGGAACACTTAAAAAAATATTAAATGTGCTATTTTTTTTTCATTTCTTTCTAAACTGAAGAAAAAGACAAACATGCTTAATTGTTCATCTTAAATTAAGCTTTTTCTAGATGTCCCCAAGGCAATGACTTTAGAAAGGAAGGAAGAGGGGGGAAGGAAGGAGGAAAGAAAGGAAGGAAATATTTACTACTTTGTAGTGTTTCAGTTTTGCTTCTATTCTGTCCAGTTTATTCTGGGTGAAATCTCAATCCTTTTCCATCACAGGACTTGTAGAACGTGACCTTTGTAGGAGTCGCAGGTAGGTTTTACTACCCTGAGATTCATACTGATTGAATCATGAACAGTAGAGAGCTGATCACTTTGATGCGTGACTTCTACGTTTCTCCACCAGGACCACCTCACCCCAGATGTGCTATCTCTGTACAGAGAACTAGCAGGGAGACAGAGTTGCAATCACCAGTATCAGTAAATGATTTTCATACAAAGAAAACTAAAATAGGGGAGAAATCTATCTGCTATCTTAACACCCTAAAGTGCTTGAAATGGATTTCTTGGCATTTGATGTTTCACTCAATGGTATATATCTCCAAGGTTGAACTGTTTTTATTATGTTTAAAGACAATATTGCCACTTTTCCTTTTCTCTTCTTCTTTTTTTTAATGACATAGAGTTATTTTCCAGAACTTGAGGCTCATCCCCAGTAAAGCCATGCTCAATTGAAGGGGGATTTTTGTTAATACTAACATTTTGATTGTACATTTAAGCATTTAATATTGCATTTTTGTCTAAACAGAAATAGAGTATATTCACAAAAGAAATAATCACTGAATGACTACTTTTTGCCAAATACAAAGTTAGACACTGAGGACACAGAGTTGTGTTGAATGGACAGAGTCTGAAGTCAGACCTTCCAGGAAAACTACTTACTAGCTGAGGAACTTCAGGCAAACCACCCAATTTCTTTTGTCTCAGGTTGCTTATCTGTATAATGTGTATAATAATAGCACCTTCCTCTTAAGGTTGTAATGAGGAGTAACCAAGTATTTGTAGATGTTTAAGAATATTGCCTAGCACATCAGAAGTTCTGTGGAAGTTTAAAAAGCAATAACCAAGTTGGCACACTTACTTCATGTAGGTCACAGTCTTTGGGCCAAAAAAGTCACTAAATGACTATATTCCATCCATTGCATCTTATTATTAATTAAATCCTCACAGAAGTAACATAATGTAACACCTAATACAGTTGAGAGTGGAACATGTGAGGAGAATAAAGATGCTTTCAAGGAAAGATGACACTTGACTTGCGTTTGGAAGACTGAATAGGAGTTGAGGAAGATAAGGGGTGAAAGCTTTCTGGGCATTGAGCTCTATACTGAGCAACTCAGCAGAATGGCCAGAGCAATGAGACTATGCAATGAGGGCTCATGGGTGACGAGGCCATGAAAGGGGCAGGAATCAGATGATGGAGGGGATGTGCACTGATTTGTTTTTTTCTTCTTCTGAGGGTAGCAAAAAGTCACTGAAGTATTTGGACCAGGAGTAACTGAAATTAACAAGGTCAGGCGTATCGTATTAAAAGCCTCCTACCAATAGGCATGAGGTGGGGGAACCGGCTGGGAGCCTGCAGCAATAGGCTTAGGCCTCATAAATCAACAGCAGTGGAGCAAGGGTGGGAAAACAGACACAGTACCACACTGATAGGAAGTAAACAGCACGGGAGAAGAAATAAATTTGGGTTCCTGGGTGAGAAAACACAAAGAAATTGATTTCCTAACCACAGGTCATTCCTGGTGTAGTTTATGCATTCACATTGCATGGCAAAGAAAAAAATGTCATCAATTTTGGGCAATATTGATGACAAATATTATATCAGGAGAGCATCACAAATCAGTGGAACACGGCATTACATCAAGGGTACTTGCCTTTATAATTACAGAATTAGACAAAAGTGGAGTCATAAAGCATCTAATCCACACTGCCATGGATCAGAGAAATTAAGGATTTAGATGTGATTTGGGTACTTTGTTCTGTTAGCTTCAGCACCACTAAAAGTACATAAAGTCTGTAGTGAGTTAGACCTTGTTTAAATGAGTTAATAGACCATCATCCTGGGAAAATCACAGTCTTCTCATCTGTAAAATGACTGGGAGATGTCTACTCTATATAATTGTGGTGAAAATTAAAATTTGTTGGTATAATTTATGTAAACTGTCTAGTTCCTGCTACATATTAGATCCTCAAACAAATTGTAAGGATGGCAGCCACTCCTATGTATGAATTATGTTCAATCTTTGACCCATAAAGGACTTGAGTTGTTTTAAAATAAAACATTGTTATATAATAGAATATTGAGCTAGAAATTAAAAATAAAGATGATAGAAAATGAAAATAAAATACTTTTAGGAAGGTATCCTAGGAAGGGGAGTCAAAGTTGAGGGTCAGATTAGTTGCTGGAGTTGAGGTATTTGAATTGATTCTCACCAACCAGATAGTTGAAGATGGCAGAACCAGGGATGATGCTAGCTCTTCTGTTTCCTGGGGCAGCATGCTTCCTGATACACCAGGTAGAACCTGAATGAAGATAAATTATAGGAGGACATGTCCTGCCATTAGTTACCAGCTATAGCTTCCTTTAGGAGGGAAGCTGATGCAAGCATTTTTCACTCATGTGTTTCACTATGAGTTCTGCTTGGTGAATCTGAAAAGTCCCACTTGCTTTTATTTCCTTTTAAGTAGCCCTGCAGGTTGTAGTTTTCCACTGTGCTGCCATCTTATTAATGAAGAATTACTATGGCAAAGAAATCTGTTGAGGCAGTTTAAACTCATAAACTGCTTAAGGGGGAGGGAAGGGGTGTTTACAAGTTGTAGTCAGGGATTCCTACACCCTAGGACACATATCATCTTGCTCCCAGTCTCCCACCTGAGCCACAATCATAATGCATTTCTTTTTGAAGTATCTGGTAGGAGGGGGTGGGAGGAGAAATAAACAGTACTCAGAAAATAACTCTAGTGGATTTTCAGTGAAGCAGATATTCACACAGATGTTTAACTTGGAAATGAGAGAAAAGTGAATCTCTAGAGACAAGTTGCTATGTATGAATCAAAGGTAAATGGTGGAATATGGAATATTCTTATTTAAAAAAATGCCAAGTAATCAACAAAGAGAAAAAAATGGTCACAGAATCTGATGAAGCAGAGAAATCGAATTGACCCTTATATTCCTAGTGGGAACAGGAAAGGAAGATATCTTTCTTTTTTTAAGAAATAGAAACATTATCATTTATGAAATGACAGCTTTTACTTTCCATCAGTATGTATCCCCTTGCTCTCTATTCTCTTGAGATCACAATCAGAATTAGGAAAATAAAATGTGGCTGCATGAAAAGAAAAAGGACTCTGATTTGTTCCAAGATAGATCAGTTTTAGTGAACCCTGAAAGCTGATTTTTCTAAAAGAAGTCAGAATTTAGTGAACTAATCACCATTTAAGACCTAGTGATGTTGAAGTTAAAACAAAAAAGCAAGCAAACAAAAAAATGATATATTAAGAAACATCTAGAAACAAGTGATCTATGTCAGTTACCTTCTCTTCAATGATAATTATAAAAACCATGATCGACAAGATATTTGCCCTATCAGTTATCTATTGCTATGGAACAAATGACCTCAAAACTTAGCAGTGTAAAGCAACACATTCATTATGTTACACTCTCTGTGGTTTAATATTTCAGGAGTGGCTTGGCTGAAGTGAGGCTAAAGTGGTCATTTTTTCTTTTTAGTAAGTTAGTAGTTTAAGATAAAATTTTGTATATGATAATTCAACCTTTTTGGCATGCAGTTGTATAAATTCTGACAAAAATATGCAATTATGTAAGCATCACCACAATCAAGTTATAGAACACATGCATCATGCCCCAAAATCTTGTCAATGCTCCTTTTAGTCAAGGTAATATAGCTAATACCAAAATTACTAAATCCTTGGCTTTAATGTAAAATCTGTCACAGTAATCTGTAACTGTATTATGGAAAGCCAATCAGAAATTAACACTGTTAATCATTGAATTGTTTTGTGAACATTTCATTATTTAATGTCTTATATACAAGTAAATAGCCTATGAGTAAAACAAGATAGGAAGTTAAGAATAGGTGACCGGACATAGTTATTTGAATTAGTCACTCAAAAAATCCCCAACTAAGCAGTTAAAAAGTGCAAGGAAATAGTTTGTGGGAAGAATTATTTTTAAAAATCTTCAGAGGCATCTCAAACACAGTTTAATAAACCTCAGCCATCTTTCTCTGGTCATTTATTACTACTGCATAGAAGTGAACTTGGGAAGTGTTATTATAGTGACACAGAAGGAAAAATGTGCTGAATTCATACTTTAACCATTTATTGTACTCTAAAGTGCACACAAAAAATTTAAAACATTCTTTTCTGTAAGAAGTACTGAAATTAGGAAATTGTTTCAAATATCTGAACATAATAACAGTCAAGTTCTCAGCACTCAGAATCCCAGAAGAACCTCTACCCTTCTATTCCTCTTCAAACACCTCTCCAAAGATGGGAAGGAATGAAAGGTTGATAATGTTCGGGTGTTAAATTTTAAAATGACAAACTGGGTCAATCTTTGAGCATATCCATTGTTCTCATTCATTGAAAAAATTAGTAGAAGAAATAAAAAAACATGCCCTGTTACATTGTTTGCTCTGGAAAAACACAGTGACAAATTCTTTTGGTATTGATTTCAGATAGGCACCAAGTGAGTAATTCCTGCTCGGTGAATGGTTTAATGTATTCATTGTATATCTATGTTCAAAAATATCTGACAGTGGAATGAGCACTATTGTAATAATGTTCCAAAATGAAAATGAAAATGAATGTCAGAAATAATGATAGGAGAGGGTTTCACAGCCTGCAAGTCCAGTTTTAATGAGAGGAAAACTGCATTTCTAATAATTCCTCATTATTTATTTCAAAGTACCACAGGCAGACCATTGTGTATAATGAAAGATAAAAATATGAGGGTCTGTTTAAATATGTCTTAGAAGATAACAAATGAATGAATAAACAGATGAATAAATAAATAAAATATATTTCCTATTTTAATGTGAAAAGCATCAAGAAAATTAAAGCTTTCCAAAATTCTACTTCTGGCTTTATGTCAAATCTGGCACCCCCTCTTTCTGGCCCCCAACATACTTAAAAGACCCTTTTAAGAATAATACATTAACATTTTTCAAAAAGAATCCTGTTTTTTTAGATCTTACCTTTTACATCACAACCTTTAGATACTAAGAAAGAATAGAAGTAACAGAGGATAAAAGGTGTAAGTATGAAAACGATAAGAAATTACAGAGATGAGGGCAATCAACCCCATGGTGATAACAAACATACAGATCAAGTGGTTGAGAAACAGTGAATAAATTGGAACCATATATTTCGGTATCATAAACTCATATCATAGTTTTTTCTCCAAGATAATATCAGCAATAATAATGATGATGATGTTATAATAACAATAAAGACCTAGAAGACTGGTGTTCTTATACAAAAGGGTTGGAATAGAGAGAACCAAGCGTTGGGTCAAACACACTTCTGTCATTCTTCCGTTCTACCCTTAACAATTTTACCATTGATGAGATCTCCTATAATTTTATGCATTACACTTCAAAAAAATTATTTATTTTAAGCTTACAATTTTATGATATTACTTTATAATTCAAGGATAAATATAGAAAATATGCTGACACTTGTCCAAACCCCACCTAAAATGGTCTTGGATTTTAATGGTAAATACACCACTTTTGGAAAACTCTAAACTGAATTAGCTTGTCATTTTTTCTCCCCTTAGTCATGACATAATTAAAACTTCTGAATAAGGCTGTTTCATCAGGCACTGGGAAAATAAGGGTTAATCGAACATTATTTTTGTTCTTGTGGCACTCCCCATGGAGTAGAGAAGAAAGACACATGATCAGATTAGACTGACTCTTTACTGTGACCCCTTCCAACATCGAGATTCTATGATATTAGGCATCTATGAAGCAAGTTGAAGCTAAACGTACGAAACACAGAGAGCCTCCTTGACTTATCAGATATCTCTGGAAGGACTTAACATTCATCTGATATTCAAGAAGTTGAAAGAGGAATTTAAGAAGAAGAAGGAAAAAAAAGCTTCTTCCCAGCACATATTATAAATCTATTAGACATATCAGAATAAAAGGTCAGTGAGTCAAGTGAGCCAGGCAGTTTATATCCAAGAACAATATTTGTAGTTATGAGTGCAATGACATCTTTTGCTTCAAGAATTAATTTCCCCAATGTATAGCTGGCTGGATAATTGGTTCAGCAAAGGCAGACAAGTTTTCATATTTCTCAAAAGCAATATTGGCAACTGCCAATTGGAAGGTACCTGCCTTTTTTGCAGATGGCACATGCCATGTTCCTATTAAGGAAATGGAGCCTGTGATAGTTGTCTGCAAGTGGCAGAGAAATGGGAGACATTCTGTCACTCAGCATCAATTTAGAATATAACATCAAACGTCCTTGTCATCAGAAACTCTGTACATGAGTCCTCACCTGGACAATGCTTCAGTTCTCGTGTCACTGTCAAGTTATTCTAGCTTAAGACAAAGCAGATTTGGATATTTAGTCCCTGATGCCCACCACAGCTCGAATTTAGAAATTCCCTTTCCCTATTCAGAAAAATTATCTTTGAAAAGTAAAATCTCTAAATTTATACTTAAAGTACGGGAAGCAGTTTTTTGATTCAGTGGATCTCTTTAGAAATCACAGATTTATGTTGATTTCAAATATCCTTACAATGACCAAGTCAAAGGAAGTGCTTCCCAAAGGGAAATGGACCTAAGAAGGCTACATTATTGTCATGAGTACAGGGAGAATTTTCTGTCTCACTTGCCAGTCCCACCTTGCCAGCCCCCAAAAGAGGTGTCCCCAAAGCAAAAGAATTGCCCTTGTTGCCTCGTATAACTGGGCATTTCCCATGTACTTCATGGAACAAAGAATCAGCTGGGGTCATCTGACTCCCAGTGGATCACTGAAGAGAATTCCTTCCGAAGGGAATGGAAGTCCTGGTAACTCAGGAACACTGGTCCCAACTATTTTTATCAAGCAATGACTTTGAAGAGTTGGAGAGAAATGCTTGAAATTACTCTAGCTGTATATTTAAAAGTCGTGTTTGATGGAGTGAGAAAATCAGTTAAGAAGAAGAAAAGGAGCAATACTAAAAAGTGGAACCTCTCACTCTGTTTTTCTGCTATATGCAGGAATCATTCTGGGCATTGAAGAAGAAAGAAGCGTTGAGTAGAAAAACCTGTGTTGTAAGGAAGACAATAATCAACTTCAGGATCAAACGAACTCAGGTTTGAATTTCATTAGCCATTGAATTTAGTCAAGGTACTTAACCTATCTCCCCCATGCTTTCTAACTAATAAAAAAGAAGGAAAGAATATTTTTTTGGCTCATTTTGGTTGATAAATGCTTAATAGAGTGCTAGTGTCATTTTCTAGTAGGTGCTTAAAAAGAATCTCTATTATTGACATTGTCATCTTCGTGGCATATTGCAATGAAATATTCAGCCCTTAGGTACCAGCAGGATGTACACTGATGGCGAAATACAGGAAGATGATACTTTCAAATGTGAAGATGATAATTAATGGGGGACATAGTCTTGATGGGCTTATACCTTAACCGTGTAGCCATCCAACAGTAACTCATGACAAGGTAACACCTCTCAAGAACATGAGGTTTCTTGAAAATATAAAACCTGTTTACTGCCTGATTCAGGATTCCCCCAAAGCAACATGAAGCAACCAAGGACCACAGTACATAGGTATTTTTTGCTCTAGGGCAATTAATCATAATTTGAAAAGGTTAGTTGGTGTTGATGCTAGCTATTTAATCTCTGCTCTTTTTTGCCATCTTGCCACTTTTATCCACTTATTAATAATAATTAGCTCCCACAATGAGTATAATTTCATTTTAGGAGGCATCATCTGTTAACCTTTCCAAGAGCTTTCTTCTTTGAATATTGTTGACCCTGTTCTCACCTCTCAGAAGCAAATGAAATCCTCACACTCAAAGTGAACCTTAAGCTAATCAATGTCAGAAGTTTCCAAGCTTTTTTAAAGAAATAAATCAATTTCTCCTTGTATACATGCCCAATATATAAAGCAGATGAAAATAAACTTGGATGAGTTTATTTTCCTACTCACGTACCCTTCAGTGGATTAAATAATCAGTTATTTTAACTGATCTAATACAAATTTCTCCTCATTTTTATAAAATCACTGATACTTCCTCTTAAGAATTATCTATACCTCAGTTCCTGATCAATGTTTAGGTTATTAGTCATGTTAGCCACCCAGACTGGCCCATCACATTGCACCATCTCTCTTACCTGTTGGAATGACAGAGAAACATAAAGCATCTTCATTGAGATCTGGCATTCAGATTCTGGGGAAATATCATACTTTTTTGGAGATCCAAAGTTGTAATTTAGGCTTAGAATAGTTTACATGATAGAGAGGGTTCCTGATAATAAACCTAGTATAAGAGGGTGGTGTTTAGTCAAGAGACTCAATGACATAATTTTACCTCTTGATTCAGATATGCCCCAAGCTAGACTTATCTTTAGATTTACCACTATTTTGAGATAAGAACCATCCCCTCATCATTGTTGCAGTATTGGACTGTCATTTACTTATTTATTTATTCTTCAGTGATCCCAGAAAGAGATCCAACACCCTTTTTCTTCACCTCCTTTTTTTCTTCATCTGTCAGCTCAGACGTGGTTACCATTTTGTCCTAAACCAATAATTTTCTGCAATGACAGGCATTCAGTAAAATTAAGCAAGATTTTTCTAAGCAAAATACCCATATATAATATTTTCTAGGAAGAGAATCTCTTTGTCTTCTTAAAATGTTTGTTGTTCATGAGCCAAAAATGTATACAATTAACAAGTAATGATGGGGATTAATGCATATACAATATAAGGGAACATTATAACCATTCATTTCTTGAGATTACAAAATGAATCATTTAAAAATTCCCTTTGAGTATAATTTCTTAGCAAATGCCAAGCAACCCACTGTTGTATTTTTTTCAAATTAGTCTGGATATCAGAGTGGAACAGTACCACACACACACACACACACACACACACACACACACACACACGTATATACACACATACACACAATCTCATACAATGTGCCCCTCTTTGTTACCTTGTTGTTAGTGAAGACCATTTGTTTTACTTTTTCTTTAAAAATCAGAAACACACTAATTAAGGGGGGAAGTCTAAACGTTCCTATACTTCTAATAGTTTAAAATAATAATGAGATGAAAATTCAGATAATTTAATGTGCAGGAAGTTATGAGAAGATTATCATGTAGATTGTCATTATCCTGTCATTCATTCTTGCCTTAAGTACCTAGGAGCTACTTAATATGTGTTAGTAGAGGGCAACTTGGTATTTTCATTCTTCTCTAGATCCTAAGAGTCTAAATCATTCTTAATTAATTCGGTGCTCAACATATGTTTATCTACTAGTATGTGCCAGGTTCTGTGTTGGATATTGAATGATACCAAGCAGACAAAGTCAGACGAGTTTCCTGATCGCCAGAACTTGCCACCGAATTCCATACTCAGTATGAATATTTGGCATCAATTGTTTAAACTATTCTTATTATTTGAAAGCTCAAAATATAGAGAAAAATACAGATACTGCCTGTAAAATTGCAATGCTGTATGCTCACTCATTAAACATTTTTAAGAATTTAGTATATGCCAGGCTCTGTAGTACATGCTGGGGATGCAATGATTAGCAAAACATTTCCTGCCCTTATAGTCAAGTGGAGAAAATTATATGTATGAATAATTTCAATGCCAGATAGAAGATCCAGATCTACCTCTGAGATCATGTCTGAGACATGTATAGGATGTTCTATCAGCATTCCTGACCAAGGTGTATAATTCAGAGAAGGGGAAGCAGCGCATAAGATAAATAAACCCAAGCTAGCAGGCAAAGAGTCGTCCAAAGGGCAAGAGTGGCCAAGGTAGAGGAAATGGGGTCCTTGGGAATACTGTTCATGTTATAGAATATAGCACAGAGTACCAGACATAGAAAAGTATGAAAGGAATATGTAGGAACAAGCTAGGAACCGACTGTGAAGGACTTTGTAAAACCTGTTAAGAGGTCAGGACTTCATTGAAAAGGAGAAAGGAAAAACTGAAGGATTTTAAGCCAACAGAGCTGTGATCCCAATTTTCACTTCAGGTTTGTTCTTTTGGCTGCTGTATGGAAAATGGTACAATATAGAAACTGTTCGTATTGCTTAGGACATACAGATAGAGAGGTATGCTCTAAAATTGTGGGCAGAGTCTTAGAGCAGTGGTTTGAATGTGTGTGCCCAGACATACCCCAATCCTGCACCCTTTATAACATTCCTGGGGTGCACATGGTAGATAAAAAAAAGTGGCATATCAGCATTGTGAACCAATGGAATGTATTCCTTTCAAATTGAAATGTTTTTAACAACTCTGCCTTACTATTAGCAATAGCTAATATATATATAAATACAAAACGATTAATACTATATAATGTTGAATATTACTGAAGTGCTTTAAGAATTATTTCATTTAATCCTTTTACCAATCCTATGACATAGAGACATTTTTTATTCATCTATTGAGTAAACTGATATGCAGAAAGATTAAGTAATTTGACCAGTCACACAATCAGTGAATGGCAAGTTTGGGATTCAAAATTTGGTTGCTTTAGCTTCAAAGCAGCAAGTTTCCTTTTGTGGAAACTAGGAAAAGAAACTCCTTGTATACCTTGGTTCCTAAATTTTTTGCCATAATTTTTATCCTTGATCTCTGAAATGTGAAAAGATACTGGAGTAGCTTCTTTCCCATCTTTTTAAAGAAAGAATGAAAGGAAGGGAGCCCCCATATATGAACTGTGGTAAAGGAACACCAGCCCCAAGTCCAACCCAGCCTGGGGATAAAATGAGTTGGAAAAGCTGGGAAGCATGTTGTTTTCATTATCTCCTGACAGTGTTGTCACCTGCCTGTAGCTTTCACACTAGCTTTTGCATATATCTCCCTTTATCTAACAATGAGCAATTACACTGAAAACTTAGATGTGGGAGAAAATATAATATTATTATTAAAACCTTATAATGATCTTATCAACAAAATGGGAGTTAAACTCTTTGCTTATTGTATGTTTTATTATGCCTTTGCCCTAGGGAAGGCAATTTGACTTTCTTGATGTTGCTTTCTTTTTCTCTCCTTTCAAAGCTATGATTAAGAACTAATTTATTTAGATCTGGCTGTGATTAGTTGAATGATTCTGCTCCTTGTTGTAATTAATTTTCAAACACTTTAATTGATAGTACCTGTGCTATATTTAATGCATTTCAAGGTACTAGAATAAAAATGTTGCTTGTTGAAATATTCACATATCCACTCCACTAAATACAATACTAATTTATTCTATGTCAAAATTCTGTATTTGCTGTTTTATGATTATTATTGAGTAGAATACTTAAAGTCAATTGTATGGGTTATTTCAATGTATGTTAGGGAAAAGGAGGCAAAATTATTTCACAAAATTATACAATGGTCCTTGACATGAGGGCCAGGGATTGCTAAAAGATCCATGGATGAGTTTTGGTGAAGCCTCTGAAATTTTATATGTATTATATAATTTACATTTATATACACACACACACACACATCACACACTTGCATACATACACTCATACCATGACAAGTGCAGATTTGGAGGCATTTATTATATAAGTACAGAACTTCAAAATTTGTTAGTGCCTAAAACACTTCAGAAACCCTATATTGAATCACCTTTTAAGCTTTTAAAAATACATACTTAGACAACCAATTTCTTAATCAGAATTCCTAGTTTTCTATTTTGAGTCTTATCCAGGATTCAAACCCAAGATGCATACTGATATGCTATATACAGTAGGGACTGCACTAAACATATGAAAGAAAGGTGTTTTTAACCTTCATAATACCTTTGTGGTGTTGTAGTGTCATGATTATTTTTAAGATGAACTGAGAAGTTTAAATAGATGTGATGATTATTAGTTACTTATGCTCAAACATTTAAGAAGTTCTTTTAAGACAGAAGGGAAATACTGTTTTCCATTTTATGTTCCTGTATTTTTAATATTTTCTCAATTAGTATCTTCTTGAATTTTCAGTTCATTTATTTTCCAAGAGAGGCTTGTGTTAGAGGCAAAATATCTATCTACATTTAGATTTACATCTATTGCTCTGTTTTGTTCTTGGATATAATATTATTGGAAATGATGAGCCTTTCTTTGAATTTTCTGGTCTCCCATTTCCTATCTCTGAGGGAATTTGATGTTACCAACTCATTACTCACTGAACTGTCTTAAATACCGCACTGCATACTTTTGACATTTGTGATAATATGCAAGCAACCTTCTTCACCTAATATTTCATTGAAAGATCTTCCATATTATAATGTTACTCCAAATATTGTGTATTTTTAAGTATTTTCAAATCATTCCATTTTCTTGCTGAAATAATCCTGACATAAATACATGGGGGAAAGAGCATTGTAATTTAAATGTCACATTTATATATTCTATATACAGGCAGGCATAGTCTCAGTGAGATTCCCTGTCAGCTGTCAGCAATCAATTCACCTTACAACTTTCAGGAAGACTTTCATAGGCATAGGAAACTCCTGGCTTAAGAATTTAGGCAATTCCAGACAGACTGTTTTTCACTTACTTATTGAACCAGAGGGCAACTTCTCTGCACTTTTCTTTGAAATTTTAGTTCTAGATAACTTGTTCCACACATTAGGGAAAGGATGCAGGCTCCTATAGAAAGTTAGCATGCCTCTGACGATTTTTTCTTAGGAGAATTAGAAATGCATAAGAAGAGATAGAAATGTCTAGCCTACAACTGTTCACCAGTATCTGGTTTCCTGCTCCTCACAGGCCTGTCCTAAATAGAAAGCTTATACTTCCCTGCCACTTTCAAATTAGGCATGGTCATCTGAACTTCTTAGCCCAGTGAAATTTGTAATGATATTTATGACTTCTGGGTAGAAGCATTTAATTGCTGGTGCTTCATGCCACACCTCTTTCTTCCCACTCTTCCTCTTATCATGGAAGCATGAGTTGATTCGTAGGTACAATGCTGTGCAATCTTTAAAGAGTAGCCCTGGACAGTCCTTCAACCCATACCTGACTCTTGTGAGAAAGAAATAAAGCTTTCTTCTGTTGTATCTCTGAAATTTGGGTTGGTTTTTATCTCATCACAGTCTAGGCTTCCCTGAGTGCTGCTTGCCCTTCACAGCAGAGTAATTCCAATGTGTTATTTTACCATTGTACTTATAAAAAGGGCTTCAAAAGACTCCAAATTTTAGTTGAAAAAGCACTTTGTTGTTACAGATTTTAAATGAATACATATATATATATCCCCTTTCTTTCCCCTATATTTCACCTACAGCTTTTCCAACACTGTATTAGCATCTCTTTGTTAAATGTGAAGACATTAGAATAATGTGGAATAACAGAATACGTATTTTGAAAAAGCAACACTACAAACAATATACCTAGGTTTAAAGCAAGAATGCATTTGTCCAATTTGCATGGCCTTTCTACCTAAGAAAGTCACTTAATAAAAAGTTAAAAAGGTGGTTATGAAAATCTTGAATCCATGTCTCTCTGATGCCAAATTTTATGTTCTTTTCACTGAAATCAAAACCTTTTCCCAGCTAATGAAACCTAGCTCCCAAAGTTGTCATGAGGATTAAGTGGGATATCATGTGCAAAGCAACCAGCCCAGAGCTGGACTCCAACAACTACTCAATAAATGTTAATTTAGCTTCAGAAATACTCAAGATGTCCCTTACATTTTAATCAGATGCCCTTACATATTAAAATTATCAAACAGCAATCATTATGGTCCTCAGTGATTAGTGTCTTTCTACAATAGAGCATAGTGCTCTTTCCAGACCTTTAAAATGAAATTGCAACTTAATCCTGCATCCCTTTGGTTTCAGCTGGCTACAATCTGAACCTATGCCCGGGTTTGCATTACGAAATAACTATAAATTGTAGTGGACTTTGCTTACTTGAGATTGCCTGTTTTCTAGTTGAAATTACAACTTTTGACACACTGATAAACCATGAAATAGAGTAGTCCCGGATTCCATTTTCGTTAGCAAATGTCACCCTGAGTAACATTTAGAAAACACACACACACACACACACACACACACACACACACAAACACAGTCTGAATTTTCCAACTAATTGAATTTAGATGTACACAACTTTATTTTTATTGATCTGTATTTTTGTTATTGATTTTCTCTTTAAGATATATTCCTATGTCTCTTAAAAATGGCATTTTATTTTTGTTTGTTCCATTTCTAGTCAAAAAGCCAATATCATAGTTTTATATTAGATATTGGTTTAGAAAGTGTGTATTCAAGGAGTATGAACAAGCCAAAGGGTGTGGAGGGTGATGTCTCTTGGGAAAAATGGCCAGAATTGACGTCGCATTGTATCATCTGAAACATTGGCACCGGTTTCTCGTTGAGTCATTTGGCACATCAAAAGCATGTGATTACATCATAAGAAAAGACCATCTTCACTTGATTTGCCTTTTCAATACTTGCTGAATATTTAGTACTAGGTTTCTAGTTGCAGATTAGGAAATGTATTTACAAACACCTAGAATATCAGAATCTAAAATGTCTTAAAGATCATTCTGATACTCCCTTTGAGTTTACAAAAATGGAACCTAATGTTCATAAAGGTACTAAGTGAAAACAACGTGCTGGTTTATAGCTTACAACCAGTCATACAGAACTACCTGGGCAGAGGGAGATTCCAGTCTCTGAGCAAAAATAATTTTTAACCCTTTTCTGGGTATTTCACATGAGTTCTGGACCACAGATTATTCTTAGGGTACTAACACCTGCCTATATGAAAAACTTTAAATAGGTCTGGAACAAGGTGATATATAAATAAGTAAAACGTCAAGAACAAAACCAAACAGAAACGAACAAGCTAGTTACACTGCCTTGGAAAACTCAGGTTTCTTAGTGGTCTCCCTTTACCACTGGGTTGTTGTGAAATCAAATATAAAAGTATCATACAGGGTAAAGGACTTTCTAAATGTTATACAACCTTGGCTTTTCATTTGACATAAGGGAGTTTAAATATTGCAAAGTTCAACTTATTGAATTGTGGGACATGAGGATACATTTCTACTTTTTAAAGTAGGGATTCGGATGCTCAGTTGCCTGGATTTCAATCCCAGCTGCTTGAGGTACTAGCTGTAAATTGGCATTGGACATCTCTGAATTTTTCTCCTAATAAAATAGGACAGCAATACTTTTCAATTCTTAAACTAGTTGTAAAAATTGAATGAGACTGAAAAATAATCTGAGGAACTTGACATGATATACAACGCCCAGCCCAACAAACAAGCTAACACACGTATTAGCGAGGTTTCATTTTTTTTAAAGACTGCTAAGAACCTCAAGTTATTGTAAGTCCAAAGTGCCTTCTGTCTAAAAGGCCCATAAGGAAACCTTTCTGCATTTATCTGGTGCCGTGGGCTTGATCATTGCTCCTTCTGCCGCTGACCATACTGTGTAATGGCGTCTCCCCATGTTCCTTAGCTTTATTGTCATGCATGATTCAGACCCTGAGTATTGGACCCTAACTGAGCTCTGCTAACAACTTCCATCAGTTTAGCTTTGGATGTTTTAGACTTTTGGTAACCAGGCCACATAACCACTTTTTAATTTAATCTCCAGGGATTGCTTGGCTCCCACATTCCAAAAGGCTTGGAGCAGGGTATCTGTGATGAGAAGATGACAATATTTCAAATGCGGAGATTCCTCATTCTCTTTCCTTTTTGCCCTCACAATGTGGGCAGTTTCCTTTCCCCCTCCCCCCATATATTGTTATTAGGGAATCTGAATGCAGCTTTCTAATCAATTCCAGATTTAATTATCTCAATTCTATGTGGTTAATATTAGATAGGGATTTATCATTGAGCAGAAATCCATTTAACTATGTCAGTCTGATATATTTTGATAGATCTCTTTGTTTGACTATTGACAGTGCAGGCAAATTAATAATTAGGCACAGAATTGATTAATATGGTTTGACTGTTAAGAATGAGATTTTACTATTTTAGCCTGATGCTTATTGAAAGTTTGTCTTCTGTAAGACTGACAATGTAAATGATACATTCTAATTGATTTGTATCCATCATTCCCCTTCATTTATTCATATGAACTGAATGGTGTTTGTAACCATTGAGTAGTCTATGGAATGCATTCAAGAGGTACTTGTGAAACCAGTCTGTCCCCAAATCTTTGTTTTATTGCTGCAGATTTTTAAGCACTTCCACATTACAGATACAAAGAATGACTTGGGAGTCAAATTAAAACAAGTTTAAATATGCTGCAAAAGCTTTCCTCAGCAGACTGACTTTGACATTAAATACCCAAATTAATGCACCTCTCATTTCAGGCAGAGAAGCCACCAGTTTCTAGACTCTAAGCTATAATGTCTACTCTTTTAAAAGCACAAAGTTTACATAAAATATATTAACTGCATGCCATATCATCTCATATCATGTCTGTTTAATACACCAAAGTATAAACTTGTTTAGCCTACTATCCTTTAGTGATTATGACCAATATCCAGCAGATCATACTAAGATTGTTCATAAAAAACAAAACTAACATTAGCTAAGCTTTAAGATATTTATTCATTCAATCATTTGTCTGTTATTTATTTATTCAACTCTTTACTAGACTCTGCTACCCATTTATTAATTATTACTTTTGCATTCATTCCACTTTTCTTCTGAGCAATAATCTGTTTTCTGGTCAAGCAATTTTGCACATCCTCATTTCTAATTGTGGGACCTGATTAGCTTAAGCCAATCAAATTAACCATCATCCTGGCCTCAGTCATACACTCAGGCTGAATTTGTTAAAGGTCACAATTCACGCTGGTGATCTAACGACAATTAATATCTCTGTATCAAATGCCACAGGACCCATTTTCAGAAAGCAAAAATTTCTGAAGGACAGGCAACAGAAGTACAATAAACTAATGTTAATTAATTTTGACACCTGTCATTTTACTTCATATCTGAAATCTATTGTCACAATAATGTTGTGTAACAAATGACCCCAAATCTCAGTGGCAAAATAAGCATTTGTTGCCTAGGTGTTGGGGGTGGTCAGCTAAGCAGCTCTCCTGTTCTTCGTTTGGTTTGCTCAGATACCGAGGGGCTGGCTGACTGTTATCTGATTAGGATGCTTGATTGGAATAATGAAAGTGACTCACCTCTCATCCTCGTATCTTTCAGACTCCTCCTGGGATCCCTGGGCTAGCCTGGGTATTTCCTTCTCATGATGATAGCATAAGAGTAAGCAAACCCCAAAATCCTTCCAAACCTCCCTTTGTGTGATGTGTGCTAAGATTCAGAGGGCCCAGAGGAAACCATATGGCTGGACTTGGGGTCTGAGAGGCAGGGTGTTGCAAAGTTACAAGCAAAGGGTATACACTCATGAAACATTTTATAAGTGTCACCATTACTACAGTGAACAATAGACTTTACTTTAAAAATACTGCATTATAAAAAATTCTATTACTACAGTGACCTCAGTTTTGTCTTGTTTTTATTTCACAACCGCAATTCTCTAATGTTTTCTGCTCTAATTCACGGTTACTATTCTATGCCCATTAGTCAAGTGAGCCCATGAGTACATTTTGCTTACACTTGGGGCCACATGAGTACATGGTTTGTGGAGACAGTGATATTTTCTTTACTTGGAATGATTCTTCTGGAGGAAAACCAAGAGGAAATAGAGAAGAGAACCATTTCTACTTTTGAACACTTGTGGCTCCCACTTACCATTTTAAGGCTGTGCTTATATATTTTGATCCTGAGTTTCTTCCAATGAGCAGTGAAAGCCCAACATTCTTAGCTTGGAGTACCTTTCTGGAGGTCGTATTTCCTAACACATTTGAGTTTTCCAGGAGAGCATTCAGCTTGATGTGTGATAAATAAATGGTAAAAAAAAAAAAATTGTTCTCACCTTCCTCTCTCTCTGTGTATAGATATAAACATGTAGGTGACTTTTTCTAGCAGGTGTGCAAGCCTCAAGCCTAAAAAGATATGAGATGAGAAAAAGCTGTTCTACCTTTCTTCCACTTCAGAAACTATCACCAGGACACAATTATGAGCAATACTTTCCATTTAAATATCCAACTCTGCTAATCTATTTGGATTTTTAATTTTATCTTTTACTACAAATTGCCGAGGTACTTTCTTTTAAGCATCTTCCAAGAATGGTGTGTAGGGGCAGGTACATAAAAGGGCAGTCTGATGGTCTCTTGTGTTTGGGAACTGGGTCTCACCATCTGCTTTTATGTGCATGTACTCAGTTGCCTGTTAGGAATCCCAGTGCCCTCCAGCCACAGGATTCACAGAGCTTCTAATAAGATGAACTTTGTTCTAGGATTTCTCTGTTGTGAATGAGGTATTTCCTTCCAGCCAAGGTCATCCTTCCTGCTCCAGGTGTTAATTGTGCTGCTCTTATTTGTGCTAATCCACTCATATTATTGATAGTTGAGTCCTTGGTACATGTTATATTGAAATATTACTCATGTATGAACTGTAACATTAGATTTCTAATCTAATCAATCAAATAGCCTACATATGCAGTAGATGCTTGGCTAGTAAAAAGATTAATTGCCATGTGCAATGAAAACTAACTCTCTATAAGGTGAAATATTGCATGTCTCCCAAAGGAAGATGGAAGCCGGAACACTGTGTTAAGCTAATGACCACTTCTGCCATTCAGCCATATGGATTGCCTTTAAGACAAACCGAAATGAAGATGGAAGGCATGTAAAATCAACTCTCTATTAAAGCAGTTAGGGCTTTTCTCCAGGTTCTACAGGAAAATTATGCAATCTGTTACAAAACCAGACACTTGTCTCCCAGATGGTGCCCAGAATCTATCTGAGCAAACACTTCTTCCCTGCTCTGTGTAACCAACCAGACATTATTTTTGATTCTCTGTGCTTGATTATGCATCTGAAGACATTTACACGGAAGGACCTTGTAGAGTTCCTGTGGATTTGCATTGTAAAACTCCACAATGTTGTAATATATGCTCTGAGAACAACCTGAAGTTATAAAGTAAAAGATGGTGCTTTTTTTTTTTTGAGATATACAATTTCCCTGATTTGTTAGCTGACTTTTTTTGTAAGTATTCTGAATTTGATCAGAAAGGAAGGCCATGAGTCTCTGATTGTTGTTAATCTCTTGTTAATTAATGTAGACCTGATTGCTTTTTTTGGAGGCCTATTGTGAATTAAATTATTGGTGGTACGATGCATGCTTTTAATTATTACGGAGGGAATTTTGAACAGAAAGATCGTTCTTATTTGAATGGATGCCTGGAAGGGTTTTAATTTCTTTCTGCATGTATATAGGTTTGTTTACATATTTAGGGAATTGTGATTGCTGGGGAATGCTCCTGGGGCTAAAGGTCAGGCTACATTATGCCCATATCTTCCCACCAGTTTTGCCTGTGTCTCCATGCCTTCTTCATGCCTGTCACTCAGTCTGTCCTTTGGCTCGACCAACTCCACGCATCCTCGAACTCATGTCAGATGTTCTTATTCCAGGAAGATATTTCTCGTCACTTTAAATTGAGTTAGGTACATATTCTTTGCTCTAAGTTACCAGGAATATTCCTTTCCCATGGACTTACCATAGTGCCTACCCTTTAGAAGCTGATCTACAGAGGAGATAAACGCACTACATTTAAACTTTGTTTTTTCTTTTTCATTTCTGTAGCCTTTCCTGAGAAAAAAAAAATTTGGCCCATGATAAGATCTTACAAATTTTTTGCTTGTTTGCTTACTTTATTGATTTGTTGACTATAAGCTGTAAAATAATGAACGAATAAATGAATGAACTGGTCTGGGTAAGTCGTGAGTGGAACATAAATATCTGCATCTAAATCTCTCTTGATATGTATCTATCTGACTGTCTGTGATTCTAACTCCTGCTCTTACATGTAGAAAGCTTGGAAGTCATCATTCCCATCTTCACACAGGATAAAAAAGCAAAAACCAATAACTTCTCTCAGCTCCATCAGGGAATTGAGGTCACATAATAAATCATTACCCGCAAACCTGGAGAGAGACGCTAATACAGAGAACACATAACAGCTTACCTGAAGCGGAAACCACTGGAGCCAGTAGTTTTCTGTATTACCATAATTCATTGGGAAACTTTTTTTTTCAGTGACATGGATAATACAATGACATATGAGCTATGATTCCTGACCAAGGGGTTCATAGGCAAGGCGAAGTAACATACACGTAAATGACTAGGTGTAATTTATTGTATGGTCTCATATGTATAATTTAATTATATCAGTATGTTAATATCATAAGTAATTTAAAATATTCTTTTTTCTGAACTGAAACAACATTAGGCATATTATGCAGTAGAAATTAGACGTTTAGTGTTTTTTAAAAGTGAAGTGAAAGACACCCATGTAAGCTGTGACTTGGACAAGGTAATTGGCCAATAAAGCTTGTATCCTAGAGTTCTGTAGGTAATTCTATCATTATCTTAATTCATTTAGGGATATATTTATGGGACAAAAATGAGAATAACTGACATTAACCAAGTCATAAAGCATAAAAATGTTCTATATGTGTTACCATATCAAGTATATGTAGATCTTATGCTCGGGAAGTAGTGACTGTTCACAAGAAACTGAAAAGAGAGTTGCAGGCAAAGGGTGTTGTGAATTCCCTGTGAAGTTGAATGGATTTTAGTGTATGAGCAAAACATAAGCCGTCAGAATTATTTCCATATAAAATTTACCTGACGTTTGATTCACTTTGGATCCCTGGCCATAAGAATACTGTACGTTGTGACTTCCTTCTCTGGTGAAGAAGGGAGAAAGACCTGGCCCGGCGACAGAACATCCCACCGGAAATCTGTGGCAGTGAATCGGTTAGATTACAGTGGAGGTGAAGAAAATAGGGATGTATCTCTAAGACACCTGAAGTCAAATCAAATGGTGTAGTGTTGGGTCCCTACCGTCTATGTCCGAAGGTGATTGCATATCTTTCACTTGGTAAGTTTGGTGATTGTGCATCCAGTTTACTAGCTGAATTCCCTTAAGGGCTAAAGTACTTCCTCGTGCCTGGGATGTCTGGATCGGGACTGGTCAGAGATGCCCGTATTTCAAACAGGTACTCTTGAGACGCATTATACGTCCTCTACTTGTGGACTATAGTTTAAATTATCAGGAGTCACTGGAATTAAACTTGTTCAGTTTCTGAAAATCCATCTGATAGAGTAATTGACCATTGAAGAATTTTTAAGAATGAATAGGGCAAATAGGTTAGGAAGCCAAGTTCTGTGAGATGAACATTGTATTAAAGATATTTTAAGTATGATTTTATGGTTATTTCATACTGTACTGCTTTTTTATTTTGTTCTAACAAAAGGGGCATCAGACATTCTATGCACATTAGTGTGTAGAACCTATTATCTTTCATCTAAATTCTGTTTATTACACCTATGTAATACAAGCTCTTGAGATTTGACAATAGATGAAATTTTTTGTTATCATCATACCTTACATATCATTTAGTCTTATATCAGTACTGACTTTAAGCATAATCTATTTCCTTAATACTTTATATTAGTTTTATGGAAAGATCATAAGTAGACATATTCCTTTGTTTTATTTTCTCTTTTTTTAAAATAGTATAGTGGTCTCTTCAAACTCCACAGTGCATCAGCTTTATATAAACACAATTCCAAATCTCTTGTGACAGAGGCAACCACTTCATAGTATCTAAGAATTTATCAAATTTGGGACTTCATGACTTGAATCTCTAGGTTCACTTTGAGTCTGTGCTGTGATACACTCAAGCATCCTCAGTTGCTTAGAAGAACTTGACAATTTAAATAAAGATTTTAAGTATAGAGGCGTATGTGAAACACATTTGTTCAAGTTCTCTTCCATTCCTAAAGAATGGCTCATATTTGAAGGCGAGCGATTTTTAAATTATATTCCCATTGTGTTTTAAAATTAAAAATGTATTCAGTAATTTTTGTATAAATGTTCCGCAAGCCTTATTTATAAATGTCCAAATAGTAAATACTGGAGCCCTCGTGGGTCATTGGTCTCTGCCACAACTACTCAACTCTGTCTTTATGGGAGGAAAGCAGCAATCGATAATACAATCAAACTTCATTTACAAAAACAGGTTGGGCTTGGCCCACAGGCCTTCCTTGGCTGACCCCTGATTGAAGTGTACAGACAATACTGTTGACCTTTAAACAATGCAGGTGTTAGGGGTGCTGCCCCTGCAGAATCAAAAATCTGCATATAACTTTTGACTCCCCAAACTTAACTCCTAGTAGCCTACTGTTGACTAGAAGCCTTATTTTGTATGTTTTATATATTATATACTGTAAAATAAGCTAGAGAAAATAATGTTTTTTCAGATTGTCACTAATCTCCAAAACATTTCATATATACTTATTGAAAAAAGTATAAGTGGACTCACGCAGCTCAAACCTATGTTGTTCAATGGTCAGCTATATGTAATACAGTATATGAAACAAAACGGTATACAACACTAACATGTAGTTTTATACACAGACTTTAGGTTAAATAACCTCTCATTCAACTTTTTGTTCGTGTGGTGTTTCTGCCTATTTCTTTCTGTTGCTAATTATAAATCTCTTGTTAAAACCACCGACCATGTGGCTTAAGGAGCACGCCTTTTCTTCTTAGCACTTTCATCTATAGAAAGAAAAAAGAAACAGACACAGCCATGTAAATCAGTGAAATAATTTGGCCAAAGGAAAACAATGTTAAAGAAAAAAATATTAACCTTAGGGTACATTTAATTCAAAAAATGTGTATAATAATAAAATCCAAATTTGGCTCTGTTTTGTGTCCAATGCAAAGAAGGAAACCTAATCAATTATAAAGATTTTTTGGTAAAAATAATTTTAAGTGACTTCATGTCTTTGAATTAGGTATTTCTGGGTTTCTCCTGGGGGGTTAAAAAAAAAGAAACCAATGAGAAAGTAGGATGTGGTGTAATATTGAAGTTCCCAGAGAAGATAGAATGACATATCACATAGGGATTTTTCTTGTAATGTTGTCCCAATGTTGTAGCCTGTAGGACCAAATCAGAATTTTTTTGATGTTTCAATAATTAAATAATAAATGATAAATTATCCATGAAATTATGTTATATTGATGCTCTTCTATTTTTTCTGGGTGGTGGCTCTAGAATAGTTGGTAGGATGTAGAAATGCTGTTGACTAATGACCTGGCTTGAGCTAAGGGGAGAATAGAATTCTGAGAGTATAAGGTAATAGACGATAGTGAGAAATCTGAGTCTTGTTTTTGATGTTTGATGGCTGACTGCTGTTAAGCCTCATCCTTGCTTCTTTCCTGGCCCCTCACATTGGACAAACTGACAAGGGTGCCTAGGGGCTCCCTTCTTTGCTGCTGGCAGGAGGTTCAAGCCAGAGAAATCTCTGCCTCCATGCGGAGCTCTCACTCTGGTCTCACACCCTCTAACCATAATAAAAACCTGGAGTCAGTCTTCTTCCCTCTCTCTCTCTCTCTCGAGCCATTTTGGACTGCTTGAGAGGCCTGCCCTGTATTTCCCAGATGCCTCAATTTCATAAGTAGTGAATCTTCCATACACACTTGGTGCATGTATGTGTGCCTGTGGGATGGTGTCATCAGTATCAACCTCCAAACCAAAATTCAGGTGGCAGCCCCTCCTGTTTTCACAGGGAGACTGTAACAGATGTGCTTAGAACAATTGATTTGGGTCAAATTGCAAAAGACTGCATTTCCGCCTCGTTCCAGTAGGAGCCACCGCCGTCACCCTCACCACTCTCAGCTCTCTACACAGCTGACGGCACAAGGAGAGCTTTGCATCTAAAAGATGCTTTCAGTGCCTCTCTGCACGGAGAGCAGAGGTGGGGTTTTGAGTGGAGGTTATGGCATTTGGCCGGGCAGGAGAAAAAGGGCAAATGCACTAGTTTGATGAATGACAAGTTCAGATAATTTGGCAAGGGACTAAATATCCATATGTTTGTGGTACCACAGATGGGATAGTAGAGGAAGAGAATGTCAGAGAAGAGAGTCAGTGATGATGTAAACCAAGATTTCAAACGTGGTTGATTATCTTAGGAAGCCAGGAGGCAACACAGAATTTGTGGGAAAATCAGGTCTTTTTTGGAAATGTTGAATGGGTTAGCCAGTTAAGAATAACTGGAAGAATACTGGAGCTGGACATATCTCACAGAGGACTGGAGACTGGAATAAAGAATCATCAGCATAATGGCAGAAGAAATTACACTATTCGATTAAGTCCTTATGGATAAAAGTTTAGAAAGAAGAGAAGAAAGTGATGGGAAATTTTACCTATTGTAATTATATGTCAGGAAAGATACTGAAGTAATTAAAAGGAGCTTTAAAATACTTCAACAGCAAAATAAATAGTTCCTTCAGAAGTGCGGATCATCAACACTGATACAGACTATGAATACCAGATTGCATTCTGTCAAAAAATCAATTGTTTAAACATAATGAAGAGTTTGAAGTGCTGATGCAAAATGTCATTGACGAGAATTATATTTTACTTATTGAATTGGTTCGATTAAGATATAATAAAATCTGAATATTGCTGATAGGATTTGTAAAATTATCAGGCCATTCAACTATTCTGGTCAAAAAGGCTAAGGGAAGGAAAGAGATTTATAATTTCGGTTCAGTGACATAATTAACTTAATTCAGTGCTATTAACTTAATTAGTCACTATTAAAGTAACACTCGATGCTGGAAACAATAGTGATTTGTGGGGGAAAGGCACAGGGTTTTCAATTCCACCTAAAATTTTTCAGAATTATATATGTCAAAAATCTTTAAGAATTTATGCATGCTTTTCTCTTAGGTGTATTTGGACTTTAAAAAATATTACTCTTGGAATGATTGTTCTGAAAAGGCATATAACTAAATCACATAGAGATGACTGCATAAAAATGAAGGCATTAAAAAGGAGTTTGAGATAATTTCATTTAGCCTTGAATACTAAGTAAAGAGAAGTGAGTTACTTTGATGTTTCTATTTGACTTATATAAATAACTTTTAAAAGAAGAAAATGTGCCTCCCTAGGAGACACAGTTAGGTGGTAGGTAAGGCAGATTGTCATAGAAAATGACAACTTGGTGATTCTTGCATAACTTAAAGTCTTCAAGTATTGAAGTGAATGATAAATAAATGAGGAAAAAAGCAGATTTAATTATATGCATATGCATTACATAAATCATATATATGATAGGCAGAGCACTTTTTTTAACTTGAGAATATTTTCCATGTCCTCTTTAACATATATAAATTGAACACATTCCATGTATCTTCTAATTCCCAGAAATATAGTGATGCAAGTTTGATATGATCTCCTCAAAGCTGGCAAACATACCTGATTTCCTCCATATCAAGAAAGGTATTGTGATAAAGATTAAGCTCCCTCAGTTGCCTTGGCTAGAAATAGAGCCAACCTACTTGTCTCTCTGTACTTTGGGGAGTGGTGAGGAATGAAGGGCATGTGGTAGACCATGATTTGCCTTTTCATTTAAATCCTACAATGGCAGAATGCTCATTTCACAGACAAACAGTTATAAATGTTCTCTTCTTATAATGAGGCCAGTTCAGTTCCATTTTGGACCTTAAAGCTCTCAGAAACTCGGGTTTATATTGTCTCAATTAACATGGCCCAATCTATTCTCAAAACCAGAGCTACAGAACTGAAATTATCTCCAATGTAGATACATAAAGATTTTTAAATGTGTTCACTCGGTATGGAAGCAACATATAATTCTGCCATTCACAAAGATACAAGATAATGAAATGATTGTTTAAAACCTACTTTCCTCTTTTTTCCATCTTTCATTTAAACCTTTTTTTCTCCCCTTTAACTCTGCCAGCCAAATCAGAGGTATTGCAGACCCATCACCCTTTATTGTGTATATTTCATAAAGGAAATATTGCAACAGTTTTCTGACTCGATAGATAAAATGCAAAGCCCCTTAAAGCAGAAGTGTAAGATAAATGCAGTGAGCTCTATGAGGTGTTTGTTTTTCTAACAATGTATTAATTTTTTGCATATTGTAGGATGAATTTCCCTAGGGTAATAGGTTGACTATTATATTTCTATAGCAAGACACATTAATTGACTGGGAGTCGAAGTACAGTTGCACAAGAGATATAGCTTTTATTGCCCAGCCAAATAATTACATAGAGACTATTTGCTGAAGGCCATGTTCATGAATAATATGGTAGGAATTTGTCTAAAAGCACTTTAGACTGTTTAACAATACTTTTTATCGTTTGTTTTTAAATGTTTAAATTTATTTTCTTTAGTGTGCTCATTCATGAATTTTATTAAGTATCCTTAAGACTGTAATTGTTTTCTTCATTCAAAAATTTAGAAGTTGTCATTTCCCCTTTATTTCTTAATAGAAACAAAAAGCCTTATTCCATATTGATTGCACTACAGCTTTCCAAGAGAAAAGAAAAATAACTAAAACCATTTCTCTACAATTTTAGCTTTCTGAAATTTTCTTATTTTTAGCTATGCAGCTGAAATCATAAGTCCATGTGAATGTTTGGCATTGATCAGTTAGTCTGCTTAATGGTTCCCCAATGTGGATAACTTTGAGTCCCAAGAGTAACTGCCTATAAAGCTGTCTATTTTTCTTCATTATGGGGGCCACTAGCCCATACTTGCACTTATACACCCTCCATATATGAACTAATATAAAAATTTGTGATTTCTCATTTTTTTAATTAATTTGCCTTAGTTTTCTAATATACTGCTGAAAAGTGGGGAGTTGACAAATACTTGCAAAAAAAAAAAAGCAAAGTAGTAAATGCAGATTTAAGAATCAATACAAAGTGTCATTGGATTAATGTGGTTGGTATGCCTAATGCTTCCCCCATAGTTTACACTCTGAATTAGGTCCTTAAAGAATATCAAAAAACTTAACAGATATTTTTGAACACTATGGATCTAAACAAAGATATTTCAATATTTATAGATACTCATATATATTAAGTAGAGAAGCTGAGAATTTCCCAATTAAATAGTAGCTTTTGAACTGCATGCATGAAATCTTAATTTCCAAGTGCCATTCTAAACTCTTGCAAATGCTATGATTTTTCTTGCTCACCTACCACATGAAACTACAATTTGGTCTTAAACTCTGGCTGATAATTCTTCCTTAGGAGCCATGAAGAATTATGTGGATAGAAAATTGTCAATATATGTCAATATGTTTGATATGCAAAGATGCTTATGATAGATATATTGTCATTGAAAGAATACCTAACAGTGGTGTCAGACTTGCTTTAAGCCACCCATACATTCAGTGCATCCCTTACACCACAAACTTGCACATTTCCCTTAGTGATGAAAAGAATATTGTGAGACTTTATAACTAACATTAAAAAAGACACTAACTTGCCATGCCTAATTCATGTTTCTATCCCTGATCCAAGCACCCTTGACAGGACAAAGGGTCCTGCAATTGACTCAGGGTAGACAAATGTGCCAGACCCATGGTCAGGGGATCAGGATCTATTGCCAAAAGGAACATGAATTTGCTGGGCAGTCAAGGACAGAGTGGTGTTATTTAATTAGTCTATTATTTTCTTACCAATTTCTAATATTGCTCATTTTATTAAAACTGTTTCACTTAACTCAAAATAAAATAAAATATAAAGTAAATTCCAGGTGATTACATATAGCTGGTACATTGGCATTGTGGTAACAAAGACCATTTTTTAGGCTTAAGTGTTCCCCAAAAAAGAGGTCAGAAGGAGCAGAGAGTTTAAGAAGGTACAATACTTAAACATAGCTCATGACCTCATGATGTGACCCATGTATAATCCGCGTGCTGTGTTTTAAGCCTTGGAACTTCAGGACAGAACATGTTTTTTATGGATTTCCTAAGGCAATTAACTGAATCATTGTAATTTTTGGAAATAAAGGCAAACAAAGACAGAAAAATATCAGGCCTATAAAATGGGTCTGATCATCAATATAAATTCAATCCTGCCTGAAGTAGTGAGAAACCCACTTAAAGTCATTGAGTCAGGGGGACAGGAAGACCAACAGAGAAGCTACTTTTTCCGGATGTTGAAGATTTGTTATGAGGTTGTACAGGAGCAGCATATCATGGTCTGAATTAGCATCACCAGCCAGATTGCTAAAGCTAAAAGAAAAGAAAAATAAAATGAATAAACAACCCAGGGGATTTTCCAGCCCTAGGATTGTGAAGGATATTTGCTTTTACAGATCGCTATGCGGGATAAACCTGGTTTTATATTTCTATTTACATATTAATTGTAATTCAACTATGGCATAATTAGGGAGGCTCATACAAGGTTGTATAAAAACACCAATTGCATAAACAATAAGTATTGGGCTTTTGAGGATTGATACAAAGTTTACTTAAAATGCTGTCACAGTTTTTGTCTTTTGATTTTATTCATGCCTAGTTTCCATTTTAATGATTGATACCTTATTTCTCATAAATTGAAATGAAGCTAGTTTTGGCAGTAATACTATTCCATTCCATTATCATTTCACATAGAAACATTTTTCTTGAGGACTTTAGACATCACAGTGATTTTTTTTTCAAACAAGGGAGCAGAATAAACGGTATCTCTATCACAGGGGGTTGGAAGTTTGGAAGTTATTTGTTTCATGCATGAACATTAGAATAGTATTATGCTAAATGGATACGTTACCTTGTTTAGAGGTTCAAAAGATAAAATTGAATATTTAGGATCTCAAACACTAAAACAACTGTAAAAAGATATTGAAACTAAACCATAGCATAAAAGGAATACATAAATACTGAATAAATACCAAGTTATTTATTGGCTATTCCAATTTGACTTTATGTGTTACTAGAAAGAGTCACTATACCTGGGGAAAAAAAGAATTGGTTTTAAATCCCTGATTTTGTGCAAATACTTCAATATTGAACAGTATAACTTACTAAACATACAGAAGATGATAGGAATCTCAATATAATACAGTATGAGCTCAGGGATAAAGGAGGTGCCAGATGATGATTTTCTGCGTGGTTGTGAGAAGTGAGTGCATGGGAGGCTGAAGCCTCTGGGCCGAGGAAGAGGGCGAAAGGCATCTACCCCTTTCTTTGCTTCAGTCATTTTCTTTTCTCTCCCTTCTCTTTTATATTGTCTTGTCTCATTTTTGATTGCTTGCCTTTTTTTCTCAATTATGTATCTTTTCCCCACATCTATTAATCAGTATAAAATACCTACAGTGGAATATCCTTTTCATACATGTGTGATGAGTAGCTACCTAGAGTATCTGGGTGTGATGAAAGTGCATAGGGATGGCATGTAAATGTGAAGTATTTGCTATGAAGAAATATTAGAAGTGACATTAAGGTTGTGTTGTTATCCCTCCTCACTCTTTAAAATGACCACTTTATTCAGTCAGAATAACTTGTACCACAGGAGATCTTAAACAGTGTGTGTCCTGGACCTCATGAGCAGTGAGGTGAAGTCTAAGGACCCCTTTTCAGAATACTTTATGAATACATATATTAAAATATATAGGATAACAAAGGAAACCAAGTATGTCAAATACATTGAACCAAGTATTTAAAAATGCATTTGTAGCCATATGTAGGTTTTTAACTGAAATATTAAATAATCTGGCTTCACTGTGGTATAAGCCATCATAACTTCAAAATAGTGATGGCAATGACCTTTACAGATATTTCTACAACTGTAATTTAGTAGGGAAAAATACAGATATGGAAATATCTGTGATTTTTATTAGTGACAAAATCACAAGTACTGTTTGATTATACCATGGTTTGATAATATTTACTGTGCAAATTCCTATTTGAAGGAAATTCAATTAAAGGCTAATAAAACTAAAGATATAATCATGTTTTATTTTCCATGTAAAGCCAGAGATAACCTCAACTCAACCCACAAATCCCATATTAATAACACTTGCTGTAGATATGGAAACAATACTGCTTCATGTTCCAACTGATAATCAATCTTTCTAAGCCAGAAGTTCATAAATTGATAGATCAACAAATCACCTAGGAGCTTCATTTTTAATTTTCTTTAAAAAATACACAGCTTCTAGGGCCCACTTCCAAACAAAGCTCTGGGGAGCAGTGTTCTGGGCAGCTATTATGCTTAAACTACTCTGGGAGACCGTCTAAAGAGAGGTTGTTTCTCAGAATCCTCCATGGAACTACACCAAGAAAATATCAATATAGTTTATAATACTTCCAGCAATAACAACAGAAATATTTAAACAAACAGACACATGGATAGAGTGTCTCTCACCCAAGTAACTTTAGGCAAATTGCTGGATAATTGTGTGTGTGTGTGTGTGTGTGTGTGTGTGTGTGTGTGTGTGTGTGATATTCCTAAAATACAGCAATCTAGAAAAATGGAAGGCATGCAAACATAGAATATAATCCACAGGAAATATATTTCACTTATTTGTTTAGTACTAACTCTGTGATGACACATGACTTAATTATTGAAAGCTCCAGTTTGGAGAGGACATAAGAGATGGCATACAGGCAGAACCTATTTTAGTATCTAGCAGAATAAGCTCTCAAATAATGGTTGTGGTTATTAGTAGTAGTAGTAGTATTTTATTTTTAAATTTCATCTGCAGAATTGAACTTTTCTTTTTTCATCCCAATCCCAACAGGAGAAAATGTCTGTTAAGAGAAGATGTGTCAGTTTCCTTTTATTTTCTCTATTTTATAGTTCCTTTAAAGGAGGTTATCAGTATTCTCAATAATAAGGAGTGTTTATATTACAAACGTCAACTCCGATGAAGATGAAAATCCTAAACTCCCTCCTCCAACCAACAGTAAGGACTTGCTTCAGTCAGATGTGGGGGGGATTAGAAGAGACCCTTATAATATGAAGTTCTATCTAGGAAGTTGGGGGAGATTATTGAAGATGTTAAAGAAATAAAAGAACTCCAGCTATCTGTCAGAGGTCAATTCAGTATGACATAAAATATGGGGAAGAAAAAGTATCTTATTTATCCCCAGATATTGTGTGTATGCGTGGGGGAGGAACATCTCTTGGCCTTTTTCCCCCCAGTGTTAGTTCCAGCTGGCAAAATAAGAATAAAATAAAATCTGAAATTTATTGCTAAAGCAATTTGAGATTCTCTAAGTCCCAATCAGGTGAAACAATGGAATGCTTCCGAGTAAAAAACTAAACACCATTTCAAAAGAGGCTAAATATTGTTAAGAGGGAAGGACACTCACTGTACCTCTTCCCCTGATTGAAATGAACAGAAAATATAAAAACACTTATTGGAGGATTCTGGACAGGTAGATAAGATAGAAGAATCAAAACTCAAATAAACAATGACAAATAAGGCAATATGTTAGCTATTCTCTTGTTTCCATTATTTCTTGACTTGGACTCCCAGGCGGTCCCAGTCAGGATGGGTGCAGACAGATAACAGTTCTCAGAGACAGAAAATAGACAGAGGACTTGGAAGGTGGTTCGCTGTGCAGTGGGGGTCTTTTGATTGTCCTGACCCAACCCAAGTCAAGCGTGGGGTTCAAAACTGGGCCTGTGTGTTGACAGTGGTGTAACAGTGGTTGGGGGTGGGGGTGAACAGTAATCCCACAGGCAGCTTTCGCTTGCCACTTTGCGCAGTCCAGACCCAATCACAGGAAGTGTACAACAGAGCTTTGGCAAGAGCACCAGGGAGAATAAGAGTCCTGGAGATCCCTCATGAATTGAGTCAGTACCAGCGTGAACATGAGAAGCTCCTGGTGGCTGCTGTCTTAGGATAACCCCTGCACTTTAGTAGGTTTTGCCTCTAGGAAGTCTATGAAGTTTCATGGTCTAATGCCTAGGAAATCTCCTGTGGCTCTGGCAAGAGGTGAAGAGTGACACTGGTAAAACAGGTTCAAAGCGTTCTCCATAACTACAGCCTACTCTCTGGGGTCAAAGAATTTTCCAGAGCCTTTCCCCACACTGGGATAAAAGCACTTACCCAATTCCATCCCCTTAACCTTCCTGTCTCATCTTAGCGGGGGGAATGCGAAGAAATACCTGTGAAGGGCATAATCCAGAAATATGGGACCACCTAAAACTGAGATCTAATCATAGGACCATTGTTCCGCCACCCCTGACCAGATCACCATACCAGCAGTCTCCAGGTTAAAAATAACAAATTACAGCCAAACAATCTGCAGAATACAGACTATATCTGAGGAGGAATTCTTAGGAAAGCCCAATGACAACAAGCACGCCAGAGGACTTTGAATCCTTGGGCACATTCAGCTACAGCAAACATTAAACACAGACCAGCTCCTAGTTACGTTAACATGTAAATCACCCCACCAAAGCCTTGTTTACCTTAGTTCCTGTTATCCAATATATTTTATTAAGCTTTCAACAGAAAAGTACAAGTTATGTTAACAGGTGAGAAAAAGCACATTCTCAAGAAACAAAATAAGTATCAGAACTAAACTCAGATACGGTACAGATTTTGTAATTATCAGGCAGGGAATATACAATAACTATGATAAGTATGTTAAAAGCACCAATGGAATAAAGGACAACATATAAGAACAGATGGATAATGTAAGCAGAAAGATGAAAACTCTAAGAAGGAATCAAAAGGAAACTCTGGGTGTTAAATGAGATAGCTCAGTGGTTTGTGTGAACACAAAGTTTGAGAAGCAAGCCTAGAACATGGTTAGCAAGTAAGCTTCACACAAAATCCAATGGACTATTTCATTAAATTTCCCTCTTAAAGCAGATATTCACTTTACTTGCCTTACTAGTCCTATTCAGAACACGTTTTTATCTTCTGAGTCAGGAAACTGGAACTCATTAGGTATTTTCCATCTTGAGTAAGGAAAAAGAATAAAATATTCCGTTTGGAAGATGCCCAAGGAAAATTTAGTTCAATACTCTCATTGCAAATGTACATACTATGTTTTAGAGATTCATCTTGTACTTCCCTTGACATTAGCAAAATTGTAATTGTGATTTTCATATGTCAGGGATATTCCTGTTCTACACAATATGAAGGGAAGATAAAGTTGGGTTGCAGCATTAATGAAAAAATCTCTCATTTACAACAATCCTTGGGTTCTTTAAGCATAACTAATTTCTAATATTGTAACTATAACCTAAGAGTCTAAAGTGATACTCATATTTAGAAAATAGAAGAGAAGTAAAATCTGGTTAATTTTCATCAACCTGACAGTTTTATTCTCCTCTTTCTCATCAACACCATTCTTTGACAGTGCCTTCAAATTAAAAAGGAAGTTGAAACTCAGAGTTAAAATTGATCCTCACAAAACTCTACAGGTTTGGAAGTTGAGGATTCAACATTCCCAGTTTTCAGTTGAGAAAACTGAACTTTTGAGAGCTAAAGTAACTTACTTATGACCTTACTTCAGTTAGGTCATATGACTCTAACTGAAATTGTCTGCAAAGGCATTTAAATGAAGCTTCATGAATTAGTGAGTGAATAAATAGATCAATGCATACATGTGTTGATTTAAAATGTGTATAAATGTGAGCTAGAATAATACACACCTTAAGTAACCGTATCAACCGAATAGCTGAAAAACACATCCAGTGGAATTCAAATCTTTGTATATTTGAATATAGTACTTTGCTCTTTTTATACTAGATTGTTTTCCTTTAACTATAAAAATTTCTGATAAGTGAGGCAATAAAGTCCTTTGAAAGTCAAACAAGTTACAAGCTAAAAAAATAAAAACACAGAAAGTGCTTTTCAGCTTGAACCATCTAAAAGACATTGTGCAAGAAGTGTATTTTACATTGAGGCAACCTCCTTAGGAAATGCTACAATAAACCCAAATTCTTGTAGGAGAATTCTCACTGTTTAATATCTCATTTTCTTTTATTTTTCTAGATTTTTTTGTAATACAGCTCAGGAGATTGGTGACAAAAACAACATAATGAATTTTCAGTCTGCATAATTTATGACTTCATACTCATAGCAACAGTTTTAACCTCCACTCGTATTTACATTTGCCCTCTATTTCCTAGATTCAAATGGTCTTTCTAAGGAGATTGGTTTCATGCGGAGACAGGATAGTAATCAGAAATTTCTATCTTACTCACAATAAATCAGAGTGATTTCTGTCTGCATTTGTGGCCACCACTGAAACAAAATGCACCTCTGAATGGGGAATACATGGTGGCTATTAACTGCTTGAGTTTTGATTTTCAATAGAGATAACTTTTCAATTTGTTTAATTCTTTCAAAATAGGGGTGTGGTTTCCTGCATATTAGGACAATTTGGCTAACAGCTGAAATGCTTGCTAGTTCAATAAAAACTTGTGTAAGTACCATAATTATAAAAAATATTTGTGGTGCAGAAAAGGGAAATAAGAAAAATGAAAATAGAGAAGCGTGCATTTTATTGATATTTTAAAAAGTGAATTGCAAACACAAACACCTTTTAAATTCAGACTTTCTGCAGAAAGTAATCAGAATATAAAGCTCTCCCCCCATCACCTTAAATAGATTAGAGTCATGTGAGGGAATTGCAGCAGAAATACTATCAACAATGGCAGAAGATGAATAAGTTACTTAAAAATTTGAGCCAGAAGAAATTGACATTCAAAAGACCCAGGCAGCCCAGACAATCCATTATCCATTTAACCACATAACTGACTCAGGCACAACAGCCTGATCATTGCTGGCCCAGATGCTTGAGCTAGAAAGCTGTCTGCAACCGCTAGGCATCTGGATGTAACAATTGCTAAAATGAGGATGGGATAATTTACAAGGAACCCTAAAAGATAGGAATTTTTACTTTTTCAAAGAGAACATTTGGGCAAGTTGCCAAGCAGAATGCAATCCATATCCTTGGTACAGTAAGAGCAAGTCAGGCATTGTTATGCTTTAACTTGCTCACAGAAGCGCACACTCTTGAAATTTCTTAATATCATTTAGTAAAGCACCAAATATGCTAACGAGGCTGCCGCTATACTGCCTTTGTTGGAAATGATTCCCACTCTTTTTAATTTCCATCTAAGTGTTTGGTTCTTCTTTTGAATCTAAACTGTCTTACTTTTTAAATAGGTAGGTTTGTAGAGAAAGATGTGAAAGGGAAAATCAGGTCACATGATGAAGAGAAAAAAGAAAAAATTGAGGATATGTTACCATTGGTACACATCTTGGCAGAATAGCTGATAAATCTGACTTAAAATTATTCAAAGCAGCCAGCTGGAGTTTTATTAGTGATGATCTAAACGAAGGGCACATTTTCTGGCAGGATATTCTAGTAGGATTGGAGGCATAGCCATTCCAGCAGATAGAACTGAATGGCAGCCATAGCACCTCTTGAATTGTGACTTTTCAGCATGAAATACTTAGCTTTACTTCTTTACTTTCTTTAATATCTTGTTGACTCCAGGCAAATTCAATAGGCAATTTCCTAGAAGAGACAGAGTGGAGAGTGCTATAAGTTTATGCAAGACAGTTGAAATAAGCTTAGTTAGAGAGGAAGTGTCAACATCATGGCCAAATTAGAAATTAAAAATAAAAGTCATAAGGTACTGAATAGTCATTTTTTTGTTTATCCTGCAGATATTTTTTGAGTATCCATGATCTGTCAGATATAACAAGAACAAGAAAGACCAAACTCTCTTTTCTCAAGATGGTAATTTAAGTAGTGATTGACGTGGGATGACTGTTAAAATCACACTTTCTTGTTCTCAAACTCTGCTCAGTTGAATCAACATCTATGGAGCTTGGTTTTGTCAAATCACATACAATCAAATTCCCCAGGCTGTATTAGTTAAATTAGAACTTGAGAACTACTGGCCTATTGGGATTAAAATTGCTAAACTGGTAGTTTCAGTGTAACATCATGATGCAGACAGAGTCTTGCCTTGTTTCTTTATCAACTCTTTATTTAAAATTTTAAAAAATTGTGTTAATGAATTGCATTTTATTTTTCTTAATCCAAGTTTTATTTTTCTAGTAGATTGTTTATCTAAATCTTATTAAAGTTTACTTACTAAACCCATTTAAAATAAACATTCTAGGAAGCAGACAGAATAACATATAGATATACCATACAGATATACCATATATAATATAAAAATTATATGACATCAATTAAGTTTTAGAACAGTTATACTCCTGAAAGTATAGTCTTTTACCTTCCAGTAAATCCCCACCCCTTTCCCGGGTTCAGAGCTTTAACAATAGGGCACAGATGAGGAGTACAAAGGATTTATATAGAATTATCATGAGGAGGGTAAAGTACAGTTTCTTAGAATTAATCATTGACACTCTAGAATCATAATTCCTGGACCCACCATGCCACTTCGTATTAATTGTATGTGTGTTTGATTTTATGAAATAGCACTATTCTGATTTTAATCATAATACATTTTTTTTATCTGCTCTTGTACTACATGTATATACTCCTTTGTGTCTGGCTTCTTTCACTTACAACGTTTTTGAGATTATGTTGTGTATCAATAGTTCATCCCTCTTTATTGCTGATTATTATTACATTTTATGGCCCTTCCATCTTCTCTTAATGCCTTTTCCTGTTGATGGACACTTAGTTCTTTTCCAATTTTATGCTACTAAGGATAAAGCAGTTATGAATATTTTTTGAAGACATGTTCTCATTTTTTTTCACGTTCATATCTAGAAATGGAATTGTGGGGTCATCGGCTAGATGTATGTTTATAAGAAACTGTCTTCAGTTATCTAAGGTGGTGATATTATTTACACTCATACCAAAAACATTGAGAGTTCCATTGCTCCATAAACTAGTCAGTACAGGTGTTATCAGTCTTTTGTTGTTTTTGTAACTCTTACGTGGATATATGTGTAATTGGGACTTTAATATATACTTTTTCCTATGAATATTATTTTGAAACACTTTTTATGTGCTTATTAGGTATGTGTATTTCTTCTTTTGCGACATGTCTATTCAACTGTTTTCCCACTTCTTCTTACTGAGTTTTTTTTTTTATTGATTTGTAGTTTTCTCCATGGTCTAAATACTAGCACTTTGACAAATACATGTATTCAAATGTTTTATCCCAATCTCTGCTCTGTCTTTGTATTTAATCACCAGTGTTTTGGGTTTAACAAAAGATGTGTGTGTGTGTGTATATGTGTGTGTTTTCAGATTCATCTCTTTCTCTTTTTTTAATGATAGTGCTTTTTAGGTCTAGTTTGAGCAAATTTTGTCTACCCAAGGTTGTATTTTCTCCTATGTTTTCTTACAGACTTTATTGTTTTAACTAATGTATTTATATCAGTGATCCTCCTTGAATTAATTTTTATACAGTATGATACAGAGGTTGAAGTTAATTTTTTTCTTTATGTACCAAATACTTAGGGAATACTTTTTAATATGTGCCAAGCACTCTTCTAAATGCTTTTCAGATATTACATTAATTCCTATAGAAAACTTGTCAGATATATTAATAAATTTTATTTTTAAAGTTTTTTTTTGGTTCACAGCACAACTGAGTGGTAGATACAGATATACCATATACCTTTTTCTCACTTCCAACCATCTCCCCCTACCAACATCCACACCAGAGTGGCATATTTCTTATCCATGAATCTACTTTGCATATGATTGTCACCCAATGCCCATAGTGTATATTCAGATTTACTCTTGGTTTTCTATATGCTATGAGTTTAGACAAATGTGTAACTAAAGTTCCCAGAATAATCACTGGAGTCCCAGAAGGAAAGGAAAATGATAGCAAGGTTCCACAGTTATGTGAATAAATAAATGGCTGCAAACTTCTCAAATCTGGCTAAAGACATAAACCTACAAGTACAAGAATCTTAGCCAACTCTGAATTGCATAAACATAAGTAAATCCATGCCAAGATTTATTACAATAAAACATCCAAAACAAAAACAAGCAAAATTCTTAAAAACAGGGTGAAATGACATATTACCTATAGGGGAGCACCAATTTGAATGATTTCTCACCTGAAATTACGGAGATTAGGAAGAAGTGGTACTGCCTTTTTCAAATGCTGGAAGGAAAGAAAAATTGCCAACAACTCATTCTATGGCCAGCAGAGCTGAATTAAAAAGCTTCTGAAAAAGCTATTTCTAGGCACAAGTAATTTCAGAGGAGAATTCTACCATTTCAGAAATGAAGGGGAAAGAAGAGAGTCTCAGATGACTGACAGCTGAAAATATTTGTTGTTAGCGGACCCTCCCTTAAAGAATAGCTAAAGGAGGTTCTTCAAGCTGAAAAAAAAAAATGATAAAGAGAGAATCTTGGACCATCAGGAAAGAAGAAACAATAATGGAAAAAGGAGACAACAAGTAAATGCAACAGACTATTCTTTGCCTTGTAAGTTCTCTAAATAATATGGACAATTAAAGAGAAAATGATAAACCTTCCTGATACTCAAGACAATGATCTACAAGTGAGGTCGGTAAAAGGACCAAATGCAAGGATGTAAGGTTTCCCCATTTTACTTGAAGTGAAGTATAGATAAAGTCTGATAAGTCTTAGGCATGCATGTGTATGTTTATTCTAATACCCAGAGCAACTACTAAGAAAACAATTCAAAGTGACACTCTTGAAAACTCTAAAATAAATGAAGATGGACCTTAGAAAGTATTCAAATAATCCATAGGTAGGCAAGAAAAAAGAAAAAAAGGAAAAAAGAAACAGCAGAAATAAACAGAAGAATAAACAAATTGGCAGATTTAAGCAGTAATATATTGGTAAATAACTGAACTATACATGATCTAAGTATATCAATTAAAAGGCAGAAATTGACAGAGTGGTTTAAAAAAAATGACCCAATTGTAAGCTATTTATAAGAAACATCCATCAAATTCAATGACATAGTTAGGCTGGAAATAAAGTAATGGAAAAATATATAGCACACACATTAATAAAAAAGTAGCAAGTGGCTATATTACTATAAGAAGACTTCAAAACAAACTACTCAAGATAAGGAGGAACATTACATAATGATAAGCCTGTCAATCCACCAGAAAGACATAATTATTCTGTTTACCTACCAACCAGTTAAGCCTCAAAATACATGCTAGATATTATATAAAGATGAAAGAAGAAATGAAAAAATCCACAATTGTAGCTGGGGACTTTGACACCTTTTTTCATCAGCTGACAGAAATGCAAATACATAGAAGATTTAAAAAGCACAATCAACCACGGGACTTAATTGACATACATAAAACACTCCTTCCAAAAGCAGCAACATAAATACGTTTTTCTAAGTGTACATGTAATATTCACCAAAAAAGACCTTGTCATAGGGCATTAAACAAACCTCAATGAATTTGAAAGAATTGAAATCATACACAGAATGCTCTCTGACTATAATGGATTCAATTTGGAAATTAATAAGAGAAAGACAACAGGAAAAACTCTAAACACATGCAAATTAAACAACACACTTCCAATAATCTAGAAGAAGTTTCAAAGGAAAAAAGTACATAGAACTGAATGAAAATGGAAATTTTCATGCCAAAATGTGTGGGATGCAGACAAAGCAGTGCTGAGAGGGTAATTTATAGAACTAAATGGTTGCATTAGAAAAGAGAAAAGTCCTCAAATCAATAATCTAAGATGACACATCAAGAAATTAGAAATAAGAGCTGAATAAATTGAAAGCAAGCAGAAGGAAGGAAATAAAAGTAAGAGCAGAAATAAATGAAATTAAAAATAAGTGGTTAAAAAATCAAGGAAATGAAACATTGCTTCATTGAAAAAATCAATAATTAAAACAAATCTCTATCAAAGCTGACAAAAGTAAAAATACAGGAAACAAAAATCAATAATATCAAGAATGAAATGAGATATATCACTATAGATCATGCAGCCATTAAATGGATATTAAGGGAATACTGCAAGCGACTTTATACTCAGCTTAGTAAAATAGAGTTATTCCTTTAAAAACATTAGTTATTAAAACTCTAGCTTAAATGGATGATCTGAATCATACCAAAACAATTAAAGAAAATTAATTCTAAATTAAAAAGCTTCTGAAAAAGCTATTTCTAGGCACAAGTAATTTCAGAGGAGAATTCTACCAAGCATTTAAAAAATCAGCATGAATTTTCACAGTATCATCTAGAAAATAGAAAAGATAAGAATACTTCTGAGGTCATTTTGTGAGATCAGTATTACCTTCATACTAAAACTAAACCAAGAGTGTATTTAAAAGAAGGAGGAAAAGAAAGAAAACTATAAATCAGTACAGATCAATATCTCTCATGAACATAGATACACAAGTTGTCAGCAAATTAGTAGCAAATAGTGTATAAAACAGTGTATAAAAATAATAATGCACCACGACTAACTGGAATTTATTCCAGATATGCACAGCTGGTTCAACATTTTAAAAATCAATCAATGTAATCCACCATGACAACTGCCTAAGGAAAAAAATAATCTTATCAATAAGCAACAACAATAAAAAAATTTGACAAAATTTTATAACCGTCTATGATTTTTTTAAAACACTTTCTGCATTAGAAGTTAGCGATGAGGGGAGTTAGGAATAGAGAAGACCTACTCAGCTTGATAAAGAGCACATACAAAAAAATTTATAGCTGCCATCATTCTTAATAGTGAAAGACTGAATGTGTTTCTTCTAAAATCAGGAACAAAACAGGGATGACCAGCCTGGTTTCTTTTTTAACACAGTATCCTAGTCTCTGTAGGATTCAATCAATTTCTATCAAAATGCCAGAAAATTTTTTGGTAGACTGAGACAAGATTATTTCAAAATTTTATGGAAATGCATAGATCCTAGAATAGCTAGGATTCAATTTGGAAATTAATGATTAGTAATAATCAAGGCAGTGTGGTGTTGGCAGAGTAATATAGATAAATGGAATAGAATAGAGAGGGAACCCAGAAATGAACCATACAGATATGTCCAACTAATGATTTGCAAAGTAACAAAAGCAATTCAGAGGACAAAGAATAGCCTTTTAAAACTATTTTTTTTTTAGGAAAAATAAAAAGAGAAAGTCTGCATGCTCTAGTGCTGGTCAAAAAGTTCTTAGGCTTGACATCAATGTCACAGCCCACAAATGAAAAGCATGATAATTTGGACCTCATGAAAATTAAAAACCTTAGCTCTGCCTAAGCCCATAAAACATACTGTCATTCCTCCTTATTCCAGAATACTACTTAGAAGAAGAAGAAATGAACTATTGACACACAGAGCAACTTAGATTAATCAGTCATTTATATTACTAGGTGATTTTCTTCATTTTTGAGGAGGTTTTGTTTTGTGCATTATTGAGCATTTGTGTCAGCTTTTCCTTTAGCCTTAGGTATGTTATTTAGTCCAAGAACACAGTTTATTTTCTCAGCCAGGATCATTGTAGAGTTTCACTAGAAAGTTTTTACTACATCCTTTCAACTAAATGTGATTCAAATGTCATGGTTTGTTTCTCTTGCTGGTGACACCAGTTGAGACCTCTGCTCAGATTTTCAATCTTCTAACATATTTTCTGAAAGCCATCTTAGAGACTATATGTGCACACACAGTTCAAGGTCAATCAAAGTTTTGGGGGAGGGTTTATATGCATACTTATGGACTTCGCTTTTTATGGTTCCCTTCTCAATTTCCGGACACTCTGGTATCCAAACTTCATTTTCTGATACCTCAATCCCATAAGATTTGGCTTCTGTATCTGCTTGAGTTACAGTTGTTCAACACCATGCAAACCAGGAGAATCTCTATGGGAAAAACTCTAAATATAGATTTTAGCCAGTGATGTACTGACCATCAAGAATGAGTTGATAGATGCTCATTTTCTGATTCTTGAGAAATGTCATAATTAGGATGCTTCTAGATCTTCTTGAGTGCTTGTTCTTTTCTCTTTTTAATGTATCATATTGTCTCCCCTTTAAATTACCAACTGATACTGTTTCCTTGCTATCTTAAACTTGAAGAAAAGTGGAAAAGTTTCACATGACTATGGTCACAGCTTAATCAGTTGTTTTCAAATGACATGGCACAAAATATTGTATCAGAATTTTTTATATGGCCAGGCATGAAGGAAATTAAAAATGAACTAACTAAAATTGATTGAAATCTAGTGTAACCTACATCATCTACTATGTAGAAATATGTGCTTTGAAATAACAAGTAGGGGACAATCTATAATCAGTCAAGTAGAATCTGGAAACCAATATGTAAAAGCAAAGCCAGAGTGATCATGGTAAAAACATATGTCTGATGGTCAGTTTGGAAAAGATAAATAACTATGGCATTAACTTTAAAGCAGAGAAAATGGAACAACATGTAGAAGATGAAAAATAAAAATGGGCATTTTGTATTTTTAGTACAAATCACATCACCCAAGTCGGAAACCGTTTTATCTTTCAAGGGGAGGAGGTGCATGCCGTGGAGATATATATGCAAAGATTAAATCACAACAGATTGAGCCAATGCCAAGTAACATAAACCATAGGAGAGACTATTGAACTAAATTGGCTCATACAACTAAATTATTTGATATCATGGAAATAAAATCTAAGTGTATATAGACTCAGAAGAAATCAAGAAGTTCTCAAGCTCATCAATCCAATGTTATTTTAATGATAATAAAATATTATTAATTAAATATTATTATTAAAATAAATTTAAAAATATTTTGTTATTCACCCTCAGTATCCTTGACTCCATTTATAATATGAGCCAGTTTCTTGGACTCTTGCTTTTAACTCTATTTAGTTTCTTAGAATTTGTTATGGGTAATATTAATCTATTAATGAAATCAAGGTTTTCTACAGGTCAGTGAAATTTTCTGTCTTAGTTATCAGTACATGCTCAGTGCTTAGCATAGGTTACAGTTTCAATACACACCTGATGTTTCTACGGATGAATGGATGAGCAAATGAAGGAATTTTTACTGAACATGCAAGTAAAGAAACAGTGAACTATTATTTAGCATTGACTGTGTTTGGGGCTTCTTGATTACTGATTATTATTATATGCATTATAATATTAAATTCACAAACGTATTAAGTCCAGTGTGTTACCATCATCCTTAAGTGAAAAAATCGAGGTTCTGAGAAGCTATGTTACTTGTCATCTGACAGGAAACAACAGATTCAGGATTTGAGATCATCCTGCTATTTTTCCCTAGTCAAAATCTGAGTAGAAGGAGTCAGTGTGGTGAAAGAGACAGCAATCTAGGGTGTGAATAGAAGGGGGTGTAAATTAACTGTATAACCTTGGAAAATTATTTTATCTCTTAAATTCAACATCCCCTAGTGTCAAATGGAAATAGTTATGATAGTTCTTTTGGGTATTAACAAAACTAAATAATATGTATAGAATTCTTAATACCGTGGGGTACTAGTGATGAAACAATGCTAAAAACAGTACTAATAATCAAAATTGTGCAGTGACTTAGGAATTCGTGACTTTCTGTCTTCCTACTGATTTTCCATCACAAAGGGAGGGATTAATATTAGCATTTTTTTCTTCACATAGCCATAGTCCTCTTTTCTCACCTAACAAAGAGAGAAAAACTCAAAGCTGTAGGTGATTCATTTTATTGGATATGCAGGGAAGAATAGTTGATAGAGAAATACCTCACAGAAAACTCCAATTGCAATTTTCAGTGAATTTTGAGGAATTTCTCTTTTATTCCCGTAACTATTAAGAATTTGCTGTTGAGCTCTCTGTCCTTATGTTTCTACATATTCATTTCTCCAGGCTACCATTTGAGGAGATTTAGCTACTTTGAGTTCAGAATATTTTGATGTCCTTTTTCTTTGAGAGACCAATACTTACATCAGTGGTCTTTAGATAATTCTCAAATTGTTGATAATTTAGATAATTTCAATTTTTGGTAAGATTCCCCTGTCATCTTAAAGTAAATGTTACAATCAGGTTTTCTCAGACTTACAGGATGGCAATAAAACAGCAGCTCATCAGAAGAGCCAAGAGTTTTAGAAACTGACTACTACAAAGCAGATTAAGGGCTAGAAGTCATTCCTGTGACTAAGATATTTGAAATGAGCACAGGTATTAAATGCTTAAATGTTAACCAATAGATTTTTGAAATCAATATTTAGCTTAGAAAAAAATAGCATATTTTTGTGATTGCTCTCTTATGTATTTTAAATGTGATTGCTCTCTTACCTATTTTAAATTGTGTTAAGAAAACTGTAACAATATGCCATGGACTGTGATGATTTTTATTTTGCTTGGTGGTGGTAATGGTGATCATTGGTGATAATGATGACAACATGGAAAGATAAGTCTCTGGATGGAATTTTGGAGTTTTCTTTTCCATCTAGAATGATTTATTAGTTTTAAAAAAGTTTATTGATCACCTTCTGCAGGAAAGATTCTGTCTAGGCCAGTGAAAAATGAAATGGGGAAAAAAAGTAAAGGAAGGGTGTCATTTTCTCAAAGGGCTCACAATGGTGAAGAAAGAAACAAAAAATAAATTAGTGCATTTCTGTTCAGTGGGATAAAAGATTTCTCTTAAACTGAAGCTATATACAGCATGAACTCTTAAATGAGGAAACATGGCTACACCACATCTTGTTAGCTATGCAACTGGTGAGCAAGCTTTTTAACTATTCTAAGCCTCTGCCCTGTCACTTGCAAAATTTGGAAAATAATGGTACCCACTTTATGAGATTGTTAAGAAAAATGAGAAAGGAGACTTAGTGAAAAGATGATGGAATAGGGCAGCAAGAGAAAACCTCCTTCCATGTACACAAGGAGGAAGCAACTAATCCTGAAAATGACCTAAAAACTGCACAACAGACCATCTGGTGAGGAAGAGAAGAGCACACATGAAGGGTAATGGAAAAGAAGCAGGAGGGAGAGGAATGGAGTGGGTAGGGGATAAATGCTCAGGAGTCCAGCACACCTGGCTGGCCCTGGAGATCTATTTTGGGAACACAAGTCCACATTGCATCAGGCTTTGGTGATTAATGGGGATGGATACCAGGGAGAGTTTGGAGTTCTGTGGAGGACTAAGACTCCTATCATTTGTGGAGGACAGGCACACTCTGTCAGTCTGCTGTGACCCAACACAGAGGTGGCAGTTTGAAAGATTTACCAGAAGCAGGAAGTGTGCAAGAGGGGTGGAAGTTAGAGGAAACTCTCTCTGGGGGAGAAAGGGCAGGTGGATGATACTTTCCCAGTCCTCTCTCAGACCAACTGGTCAGGCCCTTGTGGGAGCCAGCTCCAAGCACTACATCTCCCTCACTAGTGGCTCACCCCAATGGGGGTGCTTCCCACTTGGCCCATCAGAGCTCAGACTTCACTGCCTTGCAGATGGAGGGCAGACCACAATTTCTGGGCTTTCACTGCTCTCCTTCAGCATGACTGATTGGGCACTTAGAGGAGCCAGCTCTGAAACTCTACAGCAGCCTCACCGGCAGCTCAGCCCTATGGCGGTACACCCTTGTGTACCTGCCACAACTGGCACACTTAGCCCAGTAGCATCCTGCCATTGCTGACCTGCAGGCAGAGGGCAGCCACAACCACAACAAATCCAAGCAGGAGCACCTCATGTCACACAAAGGGCACACAGGGGTGAGACGTGGGAATCAGCCACTCCTGGCAGACAGGCAGAATAGTGGACGCTGCCCACAGTACACCAACAGTAACCGCAGCTCAGCTGAAAAATAGAACCAGGCACTTGTGAGCACAGAGTCTTGAGCTTCTGGGTACCACAGGACACCCACTTCATAAAACCATTACTTTCAAGACCAGGAGTCCTAGGTGATCTATCTAATACAAAGCAAGAAACACAGAAACCCAGACAAATTAGGAGGGAGTGGAACATATTCCAGACAAAAGAACAAGATAAAACACCGGGAAAAGGGCTGAATGAAATGGAGATTAACCATCTTCTTGATAAATAATTCAAAGTAAGAGTCATGAAGATATTCACTGAACTGAGGAGAAAACCGATGGGCTTAGTGAGAACAACAATAAAAAGATAGAAAATCTGAAAAAGAGAGCCACTCTGAGCTGAAGAATACAGTAACTGAAGTGAAAAAAATACAGTAGAGAGGATGAATAGCAGACTGCTGTAAGTAGAGGAAAGAATCAGTGTGATGGAAGATAGAGAATAGCATAGTAACCAAGCTGAGGAACAGAGAAAAAAAACAATATCTAAAAATGAGAAGATTCTAAGAGAGCTGTGTGACAACTTCAAATGAGACAATACTCACATAATAGGGGTCCTATAAGGAGAAGAGAGAGACAAAGGAGTAGAAAATCTCTGAAGAAATAATACCTGAAAACTTTCCCAATATGGGGTGGAAAATAGACACCTAGGTTCTGGAGGCATAGACAGCCCCTAACAAAAGGAAGTCTAGGAAGACAACACCAAGGCATATCATAATTAAAATGACAAAGAATCTTTTATCTCTTAAAAATCTCTTATAAGCAAAGAGAGAGGAAGACAGTTACCTATAAGTGAAACTCCATAAGGCTATCAGCATATTTCTCAGCAGAAACTTTACAAGCCAGAAGGGAGTGGCATAAAATATCTAATATATTGACAGGGAAGAACCTACAACCAAGAATCCTTACCTAGCCAGGTTATCAGAATTGAAGGAAAGATTAAAATTTTCCCAGATAAACAAAGGTTAAAAGAATTCACCACCACTAAACTGGCCTTACAGATATGTTAATGGGACTGCTATAGAGAGAAATGTTCTTAAGCCTAAATATTTTTCATCAGTGAACATAAACTTACAGTAAAGATAGTAGACTAATTACTTACTAAGCAAGTATAAAGTTAAAACAAAAGTTGTAAAATCTACTATACACAAAAATCTGTCAAGGGATACACAAAAGATGTAGATTATGAAATACATAAGTGTAGAGGAGGAAGTATAAAAAGTATTACTTTTAGACTGTGTTTGAAATAGAGCAGCCATCAACTTAATATAGACTTTTATGTATTTAGGAAACTATCTATAAACCTTATGATAACCACAAATCTAAAGCCTTTAATAGATGCACAAAAAAGTTTGAAGAAAGAAGTCCAAGCATAACACTAAAGAAAACCATCAAATATAAGAGAAGAGTATAAGAGGAAGAATGGAACTGAGAGGAACTTTAAAAATAACCAGAAAAACATTAATAAATGTCAGTAAGTACACACTTATCAATAATTACCTTAAAAGTAAATGGACTTAATGACTAATCAAAAGACATAGGGTGGCAGAATAGATAAAGAAACAAGACCCATCCATATGCTGACTCCAAGAGATTCATTTCAGACATAAAGGCATACATAGAATGAAAGTGTAGGATGGCAAAGGATATTTCATGCAAATAAAAGGTAGAAAAAAGCAGGATTAGCAGTACTTATATCAGAAAAAATAGACTTCAGAACAAGTAAGTAACAAGAGACAAAGAAGAACACTACATAATGATAAAGGAGTCAGTCCCACAAGAATATATAACATTTACAAATATCTAGGCACCCAACAGAGTAGCACCTAAATATGTAAAAGAAATATAAAGGAAGAAATAGGCAGCAGCACAATCATATAAGGGGTTTTTGACACCCCACTTGCATCAATGGAAAGATCATCCAGACAGAAAATAGTGATACAGAGACATTGAATTACATATTACACCATATGGACTTAACAGGTATTTATAGAACATTCCACCCAAAAGCAGCAGGATTCACATTTTTCTCAAGTGCACATGGAACCTTCTTCAAAATAGATTACATATTAGGACACAAGACTCAATGAATTATAAAAGATTGAAATTGTACCAGCCATCTTTTCAGATCACAATGGTATGAAACTAGAAATCAGTTACATGAAGAAAGCCAAAAAAAAAAAAACCACAAGAAACCCAAAAAAAGAAAACCTACAACCTTGGAGGCTAAACAACATGATTCTAAATAATCAGTGGATCAATGAGCAAACCAAAGAGGAAATCAAACAAAACATGGAGCCATATGAAACCAGAAACACAACAGTTGAAAATATGTGGGATGCAGCAAAACCAGTTCTGAGAAGAAAGTTCTTAGCAGCAAAAGCCTACCTCAAGAAACAAGAACAATTCCAAATAAACAATACTAACTGACATCTAAAGGAACTAGAAAAAGAACAAACAAAACCCAAAGTTAGTAGAAAGAGGGCATAATAAAGATCAGAGGAGAAATACAGAATAAGAAAACAATAGAAAAAAATCAGTGAAACCAAGAGCTGGCTTTTCGAGAAGACAAACAAAACAGACAAACCACTAGCTAGACGTATCAAGAAAAAAAGAGAGAGGACACAAATACACAAAATCAGAAATTAAAAAGGTCAAGTTACAACTGACACCACAAAAATTCAAAGAATTGTAAGACAATTCTACAAATAATTATATGCCAATAGATTGGACAACCTAGAAGAAATGGACAAATTCCTAGAAACAAGCAACCTTCAAATACTGACTCAGGCATAAACAGAAAATATGAACAAACCAATCACCAATAATGAAATTGAACTGGTAATTTAAAAACACCCAACAAAATATGTCGAGGACCAGACGGCTTCACAGGGAATTCTACCAAACACTGAAAAATGAGCTAATTCCCATGCTTCTTAAAGTACTCTAAAAAAGGAGAGGAGAAGGGAATATCCCTGATGAGCACAGATGCAAAAATACTCAACAAAATGATAGCAAACAAAGTTCAAAAATAAATCAGAAGGATCATCTATCAGCAGGATGGTACAATATTCATTAATCAATCAATGTGTGGCACCACATTCACAAAAAGAAGTAAAAACCATATGATCATTTCAATATTGGTGAAAAAGCATTTGTCAAAATTCAATATCCATTCATGACAAAACTCTCAACAAAATGGGCATAGAGGGAACATACCTCAATATAATTAAGGCCTTATGTGATAAACCCACAGCTAACATCACACTCAATATGGAAAAGCTGAAAGCTTTTCTTCTAAGATCAGAAACAAGACAAGGATGCCCACTCTCACCACTTTTTTTCAACATAGTGTTAGAAGTCCTAGCCACAGAAATCAGACAAGAAAAGGAGATAAAAGCCATCCAAATTGGTAAGGTAGAAGTACAACTGTCACTATTTGAAGATGACATGATACTATGTATAGGAAACCCTAAAACCCTACCAAAGGACTATTAGAACTAATAACTGGATTCAGCAAAATTACAGGGTACAAAATCAATATACATAAATTTGTTGTTTTCCTATATACTAACAATGAACTAGCAGAAAGAGAAATCAGGTTAACAATTCCATTTACAATTGCATCAAAAATAATAAAATACCTAGAAATAAACCTCACCAAGGAGGTGAAAGACCTATAGTCTGAAAACTTTAAGACACTCATGAGAGAAATTAAAGGAGACACAAATAAGTTGAAATCTATCCTGTGCTCATGGATTAGGAAGAATTAATATGGTCAAAATGGCCATCCTGCCCAAAGCAATCCTTATCAAAATACCAATGACATTTTTCAATGAACTAGAACAAATAGTCCTACTGTTTATATGGAACCATAAAAGGCCCTGAATAGCTAAAGTAATCTTGAGAAAAACAAACAAAGCTAGGGATATTATGCCCCCTGACTTTATGCTATATTACAAAGCTAAAGTAATCAAAACAGTATGGTACTGGCACAGGAACAGACCCATAGAACAGTGGAAGAGAATAGAGAGCCTAGAAATAAACCCATGCATATATGGGTACTTAATATATGAATTAGAATCTCTGAATATACAGTGGGGAAAAGATAGCCTCTTTCAATAATTGGTGTAGGGAAAATTGGACAGCTAAAGAATGAAATTGTATTACTTACTCCTACACAAAAATAAACTTAAAGTGAATTAAAAACCTAAATATAAAACCTGAAACCATAAAACTCTTAGAAGAAAACATAGGCAAAAATCTCATGAACGTAAACATAAGCAATTTTTTTCTGGACCTATCTCCCCAGACAAGGGAAGCAAAAGCAAGAGTAAACAAATGGGACTACATCAAACTAAAAAGCTTCTATACAGAAAAAGACACCATCAACAAAACAAAGTAATGTATCCAATAAGGGTTTAACATATATCCAGTAAGGGATTAACACCCAAAATACATAAATAACTCATATGACTAAACACCAAAAAAAAAACCAAAAAACAAAAAACAAAACAAATAATCTGATTATAAAATGGTCAGAGGATCTGGACAGACACTTCTCCAGAGAAGAAATTCAGATGCCAACAGGCACATGAAAGGTTGCTCCACATTGCTCATCATCAGGGAAATGCAAATCAAAACCACAATTATCTGTCACCTTTCTCCAGTCAGAATGGCCACTATCCAAAAGACAAGAAATAACAAGTGTTGACAAGGACATGGAGAAAAGTGAACCCTCTTATACTGTTGGTGGGAATGTAAATTGGTGCAGTCACTATGGAAAACAGTATGGAGGTTCCTCAGGAAATTAAAAATAAGAACTTCCATAGGATCCAGTAATCTACTTCTAGGAATTTACCTGACTTGAAGAAAATAAAAACTCTAATTTGAAAAGATAACATACAACCTTACCATTATTGCAGTATTATTTACAATAGCCAAGATATGGAAGCAACCAAAGTGTCCATCAATAAGTGAGTGGTTAAATAAGAAATGGTACATATGCATAATGGAATATTATTTGGCCATTAAAAAGAAATGAAACCCTGCCATTTGCAATAATGAATGGACCTAGAGGTATTATGCTTAGTGAAATAAGCCATTCAGAGAGAGACAAATACCATATGATTTCAGTTATATGCAGAATATAAAAACAAAACTAAAGGAACAAAACAGTAGTAGGCTCTAGACATTGAGAAGTGCCTGAGCTTACATGGGGGAGCAGTTGGGGAGGCTGGGTGAAATAGGTGAAGGGCCTAAAGATGCACAAAATCTCAATCATGATATAAATTAGTCATCAGGATGAAAGTACAGCAAAGAGAATATTGTTAATAGTTCTATAACACTTTTCTATGTTGATAGATAGTAGTTACAGGATTTAATAAGGTATATAACTGGAATCACTATGTTGCATTTGAAAGGAATATAATACTGTATATCAACTAAATTTCAGTAAAAAATAGTAGAAAAGAAAAACAAGAAAACTTATGTAAACCCCCTTAACTTAGTGTTTAGTACCTGGAATGCTTTGTAATTATTATCTCTATCATTTAAATAATAAATGAATGAATATTAATAATAGTAGGTATGGTGGAATGAGACAGCATGAACAGAAGTCCTTAATTATTAACCAGTGACTTGTGATACAGATGTTCAGATATGGTTTTCTTCATTTTTTTTAAATTCTTGTAACTACATTTTCTGAACACATTAGTATGTAACTTGAATATGTTTGATCCAAGTACTCCTATTAACTTTGTAGAGTGGTAAAAATAATTTGACTGTATTCCATGTTGAAGAATAACAGTTATACACCCAATGAGCTGAAAGCTTTAACTGACGTTGATTCTCAGGTTGGCTCGGTTCCTATGTTTGGGCAGGCATTAATTTAATCAGAGCTGGATTCTGCCTGTAGCAAGGACTCAGCAGCTTGGGAAATTGAGCCTTCTGCTCTCCTCACTTTTGAATACATCACTTGGAATTTGTGATATTAGAAGGACTTTATTGCAGAGTCATGAATTATTTATCATGTGCAAGTTTATGTTTATAAACATTCACACCTTATTTCCATTTGAATGGCAGAATGGTACTGTAATTATTAAATGGTATAATTTTATGCTTTTTATATGCCATGAGTTTATTTTATTTTGTATGAGCTGGATTATTTTAGGAAATGCAGTTTACCTTCTCTGAGCCTTCATTTCCTTATTCTAAAATAGAGATAAGAATCATAGAATTGTTGAGGATTGAAATATGTACATGTGCCATGTCCTGCACACTGTCACTGTGGTTCTTATTTGATGAATGATTGATCTAGTCTCATTCATTGATTTTTTTTTTACAAATGGAGAGACTGAATCTCAGAGATAGAGAGTGAAGTGGCCAGAAAACTGCCGTCTCCAGTGTCAGAGCTGAGCCTGGGACTCTATATAGTCTCCCAAAGCCCTCATCGATATTCTCTCCGGTGTGAGCAAAATGATAGCTTAGCTGAAACTGGGGGTAGTGAGCAGCTATGTCTCGGGATAGGAACAAACCAAGTATTGAAACAGGGATGCACAGGAAATAAAAAAATTAAAATTTAAATATAATTGTATGTCCGGGTCTCATAGATAATTATGTGGAAGGGGTCTATTGCCACTGTCTCCCTTTATTTGTATGTTTCATACTGATATTTGAATAATTCTTATTCCATTGGAAAGTGAAAATGTAACTAGGAACCACATTCTCTGCTCAGTTGTAACCAAGGTATTTGAATATCAAAATTATTAAATTCTCAATGAAACAATTGAAAGACTGTCAGGAAAATATGTAATTCATTTATTTATTGCGATTGTTATTGTTACTTTGGCATACGATGTTGTAGTCAGGAGAGCGACAGTCCTAAAAGGTGTCTGTGCCTTAATCTCCAAACCTGTTAATGTGTTAGGTTACATGGCATGGGAATAATAAGGTTACAGATGGAATTTAAGGTTGATCATCAGCTGACTTTAAAGAGATTACCCTAGATGATTCAGGTGAGCCCAGTATAAGTGCAGGAGTCCTTAAAAATGGAAGAGTGAGGCTTAAACTTTGTGAAGACAGTCCCTCTTTCTGCCTTTACAGAAATCTAAACTAATGGAGATTGTGGCAGATTTTTTTTTTTTTTGGTGGGGGAGAGGAACAAAACACAGGCAAGCCTTTAAAATAGTATAAAAGAATGGGGCAAGGAAAGGGCTGGTACTGCCAGTTCTCTGGCAGCTGCTGGGTAGAAGTGGAGATGCATCCCTTTATTTATGGAACTGCTCCCTGGAGAGTCACAAGGCTTTCATGCAGATGGCTTGAAGGGAACCAGGCCCTACGTACCAAGCCTCAGCAGATTCCTGTGTTTTAAATGTGTCCCGCTGTTATCCCAGCTTCTAACTTCCAACTCTAATGGCAACTACTTTAATGGTAATTACTTTGAGTAATTGAGTCTTGCCCTATACTTGCATACTGAATAAGAGCAAGGCATTTTTGCATATTTGTTGAGAGTATGTGTATATGTTTGTGTGTGTGCATGTATGAAAATCACTGAGATTAAAAGTTTTGCCAGCCTGGAAAGAGAGGAATTCAGAGTTTGATTTAAGACTACTTTTAATGAAATAGAGAAATGTGACTTTTTTTTTTACATACTTGACTTTGCATGCACCTAATGTTATGTAATAAGAGAATAGTTTTCAATAGAGTTAAGGAAGGGATCTGAATAACTGTGTATCTGAACTCCAAAGATGAATGCAGTTGGTACACAAAAATAAATGAAGGTGAAAATAAAATATTTTACCTTTTTTAGCAGAGTAATTTGGGAAGAATTAAGACAGGCGTGCATTTCCCTCCTAAATGCCACCTAGAAATTTCTGAACATTATTCTTTTCCAGATTAATTTAGTTGGTATTCTGCTTCCTCCCAGTTTCTGAACGTGTAATCCCATGCAACTCCCAGTACTTAATCAGTTATACCCTGTTCTGTTCTGGTTGCAGAAATTATTCTGTCCCTTCCTTTTGAATAAGTTATGCAAAAATAAGAGAATGTTGATGACTTAGGGAAGGGATTTTTTTTTTAAATATTCAAAAGCTGTCAGTCTGGAATGAATATAATCCTATGGTGATAGGATTATATTTATTTAAATATGAATCTTAATTTTATCAGTTACTAGCTGGTTGATCTTCTCTTATTCCTCCAGGACTTACTTTCTCCATACACAGCCTGAAATAACTTAGGACCATCTGACCTACAGCATTTCATTTCCGTATATGCTTGTTTATTGCCTGTGCCCACAAAAATGAAAACTATGATGGCAACAATATTTTGTGTGTGTGTGTGTGTGTTTATATACACTGCTTCATCCTCCCTGAGCCCAGTTCTACAAAAGTATCTACGAACACTACAACATCTTACTACGCTGATGGACAGTGACTGTAATGGGGTTTGTGGGGGAGACTTGGTGAAGGGGGGACCCTAGTACACATAATGTTCTTCATGTAAATGTAGATTAATGATAATTTTTTTAAAAAGGCAAAAAATTGTATCTACGAACAGTAGGCCCTCAATATTTGTTGAATGAATACATAAGTGAATTAATATCTCTTGACATTTTAATCATCAGTAAAATGCAGATGTTAAAACGAGTTTCAGCAGTTAATTGTGAAAATTAGAATGTATCCTAAAGTGATCAGTCCAGTGTCTTACGGTGTTCAGGATTGCTCTATGGCACTTTTGTGGTTGTTTTAAAGTAAACGAGATAGATGCAGGCATCTGGTCTAGGTAAGTGATAGGGTAGAATGGTTTGATGGGGAAAAGGAATGGAGCATAGAGAAAGGGATTCGAGTTAGGAGGAAGGGATACTAACAGACTGGGAATATAGCTCACATACACAGCACATGCTGTCGCGTCCAGTCGAATTTCCTGCGAGGGTAGAAATGTTATGTATGTGCTGTCTAATATGGTAGCTGCTATCCACATGTGGCTTTGGAGCATTTCAAAGGACAGTAATGCAAAGTAAGGAACTGAATTTTTAAATTTTTTATTGAAGTCAGTCACATGTGGCTAGTGACTATACTATGACAGAGCAGGTCCTGAGCAATGGCTCCCCAAATTAAATGGGCTTAATGAAGACTCACTTTAGAGTCTGCCTTGAAATGCAGATTTTCATGCATTACCTATGAAGATCATTTGTATTAGATATGAGGGTAGGACCCAGGACTGAGAATTTTAAGGAATCCGTTTGCCATTACTAACATGGCTATCCATGGACCACCCTTTGATCCTACTTCTGTGCCAGTTTCTGAGGCTCCCGTCATTCTCTCCGTTTTTGTGATGTATCTCCTCTCCCCTTAAATTCTCCTCTCCCCCATTCAATATTACCAGGTGTTTTGTCTTAAGAGCCCAGAAACACAGTCATATCTATGAAGCAGAGTTTCTTTCATTCCCTTCAATGTTGTTTTTAGATGTGTGCTGATTTATAATTCCATTGTCATCTTTCATCTCAACTTAATCCTTGTACTTTCAGATGGTCCTATCGTTAAGGAGGATGTAGATCCTGGTAGTTGCATCATTATATCTAGACTAAATTCAGTACTACCCATTGTTTCAACTTCTGCAAATATATCCCGAAAATCTCAGAAGAAGATAGAATTTTAGAAACTGTGGGGATCTTTGAGTGTTCTACCCGTTTGTTTTTTCAGATAATGAAATTGATAGCCCAAAAAATCAAAGCCAAGGAATTAATTGTTACAGTTCCCTTTTTCCCACATAGTTAATCTTTGGAGGCCAAAGGCAAAACGGTAGCCATCAGAGATTAATGACAATCACTTCTCTTATGGATAAGGACTGTATGTCTGAAACTTCCTGAGTATAGAGGTTGTATCTGTCATCTTTTTGATATAGTTGTAACAGCTAGGACATACGGGTAGGTCCGTCACTATGGCTTTGACTGGGAGGAAAAAAAAGGCCCCCAAATGCAAAAATGGTTTACAAAATAAAGATAGTTAACCAGTCACAAATTAAGAAGTCTGGAGAGTTGGTTCAATTATGCCCTAAAGGTTCCTAGTCCTTCTGTCCTTGTCTCTATTATGCACTGTGTCAGTTGTCCATCCTGTCTTGTAAGTTTCTGGTGAGGAAATGGTTGACACAGACCTGCACACATCTCTTCCAACGATAGAAGGAAAGAAGGCAGGATACTTGCTGGAGTTACATCTTTAACAGGAAAGGCAGTGTTTCACACAAGCTCTCCGCAGATATGTATGTTTCACTGGCCCAGAGTTTGATGCCTGGTGTCTCTGAACTGCAGAAAAAAATTTGTAAAGGACCAACCTTTCAGTGTATCCTGGGAATCGATTTCATCCAGAAAGGAAGGAGGATGAAGGGAAATAGCTGTGGTTAGGCAAACAATTTCTGCCAGAAGAGAATATGCACTTGATATGGATAGATTAAAATTTTATAAGTACCTAGGGGATGATTTTTAAGACATTTCCACGTTAGAAATTAGTATAGAAGATTTTCTACCCAGGGGTTATCATCTTGGAAATTCTTCCTTTCCTCAGAGTGCAGAGGAAATAAAACAACCATCAGACAAGAGGAATGAGCAGTAAGACAGAGAAGAGTCCTGAAGTTAAATAAAACAAGGCTCTAACACTTTTCCCAGAGACGAATTTGGGGGAGGGCGTATAGAATGAATTCTTTATAGCTTTCAGTCTTATATTGAGCTGCCATTGAATAAGATAAACAGTCTACTAGTGTGTGAGGCAGAGAAACGCAGTGTGAATCAAAGCAGGCAATGTTATTGCTTTCCAAGGCAGTGGTTTGACTAGACTGAGAGTACTATATCTGCTATTTGCCACTATTTCTTAGATGGGGTATAATTTCTCTTGAAGGACTATTGCTCCGAGTCACTTAATGATACCAAGCTTCTAAGATTTAAGATGTAAGGGAAGAATGTGAAAAGTTGTGCATTTGTTCATTGGGAGGTAAAAGGGCATTTAAATTTCCTTTTTAGCCTTTGTAATTTCCTTCATTGACAAAGACTATTCCTCTCTCATTTTTTTCTCTTTATCCAGTACAGTCCATATTCTGCTGCTTCCCTCACTCACCACTTTCACTGTAACACTTTTATGAGGTGCATAAGTAAAGCAAAAAGAATCAGTGCAGTTTTATGAATCACCTGTCAGAGGGAGATTTAAATGCATGTTTTTTTTACCTGCCTGGAGGAAAATGCAATGAATGCATTTTGAGTCAGGGAGGGAAAGTTCTGTGTTCTTTATAACGGCCGTATTTATTGTGACTTAAACAGGAAATTGCATATTTGCAGGTGTTGAAAACCACAGTTGGGTAGAATGATTAGCATTGTTCACAGGCAAAATGATAACCAGAGCTATCAGGGTGCAGTTCCTCAGGAGAATTAGTAGAGTAAGGCACACTCAGGTTAATTCTTTGGTGACTGGCATAAACTGAGAATGGTAGGTACCTAAGCACTCTGAGCTTCAATTTCCTCATTTGTAAAAAAAGAGATAATAATTGTACCCATCAATTTAACTAAGAATATTAAGTGAGATACTAAGTGTAAGTTTTTGAGTTAGGATCTGATATATTGAACACACTTAACACATATTAGCTATGAGGCTGACAGTGATAATGCCAACAAAATCCAAGGGAGTAGTCAGTAGATATTAAAAAAGCCCTTTTCAGCTGAGAAAAATGAGAAATTCATGAATATACAAATATAATAAGTAATAGAATGAAATATATTAAAAATGAATTCTGAAAGGCAAAAGAATTAAAAATTGTTTTTTTCTGACTTTCAAAACAGTCAGGATTAGTCTTTATAGAGCAGGACTAAATGCCCCTGTTCATTTTAGTTGGATCCACTGCCCCACATAAATAATACTATGCTTATAAGTCATATCATAATCATGTGACATTAGTGGTTAAGAGGATGGGCTGTTGCTCATGAATCCACATGGCAAGTACTAGTGTCAACATTTAGGAGCCCTTTGACCTTGGGAAAATTGCTTAAATTCTGCATGATTAAGACTTTCCACTGTAAACTGAAGGTAATTATAATAGCTAGTCCATAGGGTTGCTTTTGAGGATTTCATGAATTTATTGTACAAAGCACTTATATAGTAAGTGTTCAGAAAATTTTAATTATTACTGGTGGTGAAAAGAAAGAAAATTCTATCAGTTATAGAAGGAAAAATGGCCTGGATTCCCATACCACATAAACAGTTTGAAAGCAACATTCAACTCAAATCACTTAGGAGTAGAACGTGATCTTATTCTTTATACATTAGGATTTAGTGCCGAGAATAATAGTGGCTTAAATAAAATGGGGGCTTTTTATTTTTCCTCTGAAGATGTTTAGTCTGGGAAGTTTCATGATGAAGATAGATTAGGGGAAGAAAAAAGAATTTGCTGCTTCTCAAGCTTGGGGGAGAGAGTCAACTGACATAGGACACCTTTATTGAGATTTGCCAGCATGTTTTAAGTGGAAGAATTGTTTGGAAAAGGTTTACTACCTGACTGATTATTTTAAAATATCACAGAAATGTATGTCTACTTCCTAAGGTGTTGGATACCTGATTACAGCTCTCCTTGCAGAAATCCAAATTGTGCATTCACCTTTAAAAACAGGATGGCCTGTTTTATCATCTGCTTTGAGATTCTTCAGGAGCAGGACTGATGACATGGTAATAACTGAAGTATGTTGTATCTGAAAAATAAGTAACAATGGTCATTATTTTACCGTATTTGCGGTGTTCTTTCTCACTTATGACATCTAAAGGAAGATGCTCTGTTTGTAAATTTAATGGGCACACTGATTCTGGATGATTTGAGGCAAGAACTTAGACATTTTTCAAAAAAACTTGCCAATCCCTGCTTTTTATTGGGCCTGGTGTGTAAGTAATGGAGGCCCCAGGAGGAAAAAGCAACAGTCACTGCTTATAAATCTAAGAAGAGGGCTTACAACACTTTCTTGTCTGGAATTTTATCGTACATGCTGGTAAAGAGGATTCCTGGAAGAGTTAGGAGCCCCAGATTGCTTCTGTTCTTATAGGAAATATGAATTCTAAGTCTCCTGGCATAACTTGTAAGAATGTTGATGAAAGGCTAAGTCATAAAATTGGAGAGCATTGAAATATCCTAGTTTCCTTCAGTGTGGAGATACCATAGTCCTTTACCAATCCACATTCTATAGACCTGAGCTGCCTAATATGGTAGCCACTATCCATATATGGCTATTAAAAAATTAATTATAAATTTAATCCCTCAGATTTTCAAGTCACATTTCAATGTTCAGTAATCATATGTGGCTAGTGGCTACCATATTGGGGAGCAGAGATGTAGAACACTTACGTCACTGCAGAACATTTTATTGTTCATCACTGCTGTAGGATTTTCCTACCTTCATACACACACAGTTCTTATACCCATGCCTACTGTATCCTTGCACTGTCTTCTTCAATCTGCAGCAAATTTGTTTGTATTTACACATACAAATCAATTCAATGCCTATTCACCTCCTAATTTTGGATTTGGAACTCTGTTAGAAAATTATGGAATGTGGTATTCTTTTTTCTCGTAGGATTTCTTGGTCTCCCCACACTTTATACTCTGTACGATCTCCATTCTGGGTCTCTTCTCCATGAAGTGACATGAGCCATGTAGTTAGTTGAAGTCAATTTCCTTCTGTTACTTGCCGCCTACCATAGTCATGCTCTTGTGCTGTCCACACATTGCACTGTTAAACTGTTTGGTGGATTCTTATTTCTCTTAGAATAAGACCAATAGCACTTAACGTATCTCTGGCTTTCTTTTGTGCCAGATGCTGTTCCATTAGATTATACAGATTATCTCTTTTAATCCTCAAAATAATCTTATGAGGCAGTCATTATTATCACCTCCCCAACCCTGACACATGATAACAGATGAGGAAACTGAGGCAGGAAACGATAATACAACTTTCTCAAGATTATACAGCCAATAAAGTGACAGAGGTAGTATTGGAAACTAAGTAGACTTGTCCTAAAGGCAAGCAATCAGATCATTATATTTGGTTCACCTCATTTAGGTACTAGAATATGTCAGTCCCATGAGCTATCAGTCTCAAAAGAGAGAGAAATTTAGGTTTTTGCAGTTAACATATTAGAAAAAGAGACAAAGCTACAATACAAATTTCACATCTTATTGTTCTCTTCCTTGTATCATCCTTTGTTATTTAGCCTGTTCAGGCATTAACTTATAAAGGAATATAACAAAGAGCAGAATCATTCAGAAAGTATTTATTTACATGCTCATGTGTCATGCTCTCTTCTAGACACTAAGAAGTTTCAAAATTTACAAATTACAGATGCAAATATAATGAAATGCTGAGGAATAGAATCCCAATTGACTGTGCCCTCAAATGACTGGCATTTTCTTAAACACCGTTGAATTTTGCGTAAATAGAAATCTCATTATATGACAAAGTCTATTGCCTGAAGGCCATTTCATCTCCTTTTAAGTGTCATTCCCTAAGACCACAGCAGGCTGGCATCATGCAGGCAAGAATAAAGCCTCCATTAACTACTGGGCCCAAAGTTTCGTAGCTGTGGCATAACAAGCTTTGGAATTTACAGAACAATTATAGAATTATAGAACAGTCAAAGCTTTATATAACTGCCACAATGCTAGCTTCAGCACCACAGGTGGGATTTTAGGAAATGCAAGTGATCCCGTTGGAAAGGCTTTTTGAAATTTTGCTGTTTCTTGATTTTTGTTGTTAATGTTTGGTTTAATTGGTGGGTTGGTTGGTTTTTGTCTGTTTCTGAGCAGAGTTGTCTCTCTTTGCATTCTAAAAGTATTTAAGACACGCCATTGCTCTAACAAAATTACACCATTTGGTTCTTATAATAATCCTCATTTGAGAAATGGGAAAATAGAGGCACAGGTGGTGATATAAGTTGCTCAAGATGAAATGGCAGGTATATGATGGAGGTGGCATAATAAAAGGAATGCCCTGCATTTTGGTACCCATGTTTAGAATTAAGATTCTTGAAAATAATTTCAGCCTTACAGTTTTCCCCACCCATTATAATTTAAATTAAGCACCCTCATTTCTAGAAAATTATTGGAGAATGAAATAAGATACCCAAGGGGTCGTCAAGAAGTTCAGGTCTTCAGTTCCTACCTCCTTCCCAGGGGAAGGTCCCCTCATGCATTTCCCATTCTCTTTTGATTAACAGCATTCTGTTTTTACTTCATTATTCACTATCCTCTTCTTTCCAGTCACTACCATCCCTTTTCCTGTCTCTTCCTTTCCACCTCTTATTAATGGAATTTAGGGAAAAAAATTCAAATAATGTCTACTTCAGATCAAGTTCTAGTCCTGCCACTTAATTGAATGGAGTTATGCAGCATTTTAACCTTGAGGCTGTTTCTTCATAGATAAAATTCAATAGTTATTCTCAAAGATCCTTCCCAGAACTTCCACTTTATAATGTTGATGATATTTCTTTCAGACACTCTGGGCATTTATAAAATTTTATTCTGCAGATCCCATCCTAATGTTAGCACATTTCCTGACTTCTGTACTTTACGTTAATTTTGTAATCTTTTAACTACAAATGGCAAGGCATTAAACATTTGAAATGGAATTAAACATCTTGCTTCATCACATTTCAGTTCTCCATCTGGCTTTTGCAATTGTAATTTAGTAGCAAATGTGATTTTGAGCTTTGGGGGGCTGTATGTGAGCAAGAAATTCTGATGCCATCAGACCACATGTCTGTACAACTCTAAACTTTGTGGTCTCCATCATTTTCTGAAGAACAGATGGTAAAGAAAATAATACTGAAATGCCCCCATTATGGGGTGGTGGGGGCAGGGAGAGGGAGAGAGAGAAATTTAGAGCCACGCAATGCATTTGTGCTGTTTTGGCTTGAAAAAAAAAGGGATTTCATTGGGGGAAAGACAGCCTTTGTGTTTTGAGAGAAGCACAGTGAGTGCTTATAAACAAGTGCTCCAGGGACTGAGAAATCATTAAGAAATACCTTGTTAAAAGTAAAGATTCCAGGGAAAAAGGAATTAGCCCCCGCGTCTTGATGGGAGGAGGGCCAAATATCTGTGGCTCTTTCAGCATAGCTGAGTCCAAACTCAAGTTTCAAGTAAGTATATTCTTCCTCTAGTGAAAGGGTTTGGACAGTCATGTGGCATAAACTGTGGACACAGGGAAGCGAGAGGAACTAGGGCTAATACATCTACAGACACAAAGTGTAGGTGAAAATGGGCTGGTGGCCATGGGGACAGTATCCAAGTGACTAGTCATTTCACATATGGTGAATATGGAAAAGACACTATGGTCCTCAAGGAAGGGGGTGCCTCAAAGTCAGTTTATGGTTTCAAGATAGAAGCCATACAAACAGGTGTCCAAGTTTAAGCATAGATGGTGCTGGGCAGGTCACCTGAGGTAGACGAAGCCTCCTCATGAGCACTGAGCCCAGATGGTGTAAATGGTTCCATCAGGTACCAGATCTGAGAGACGAAGACTGAAATGAGATAGTATTTCCCCAGTGGAGCTAGACTTACTGTATCTCTGAGCTCAAACAATGAACTCTAAAGCTGGAGTTTCTAGATTAATAGGTAGAAGTTATTAGTGCTCTAGCAAGGAAGGTATGGAGAGAGAAGCCAGTACTATTTAATAAACTGAACACTTCTAGAAATGTTTGAGATAGCAAATGAAGATGTGTTCATTGGATGTCAGTGTTATTGATCAGAACATCTAGCACTAAAATAGTTTATAAAATATCATCCACAATATTCCGACACTGGAGTCTGCAAAGTGTGTTTTACTGTCAAAAGTTATCCCCTATATAAAAGAGTAAAAGATGAAAATATTCAGTGATTTTTTATCCCCTTTGAAGGTAATATATTTATTGATTTAACCATGAGTATTCCCTTCAAGTGAATAAACTATCTTCAAAAACTAATGGAGTACTCCAAATGAGATTTACTAGGAGTAATAAGGAAACCAGACTATCAAGGGGTGTGATGATTCTGAACCTACAGATACAGAAGCCAAAAATGCTAAGAATTTACAATCCCAGACTAAAATAAGAGTATTTTCAAGGCTCCCTTGCCAGGGCTCAAGGATATATAAGTGGGATATGACTACTTCAACTCAGGAGTCATTTTTATTTTTTTTCTGACACAAGCAGGTTAGACATCGACAGAGATTAGCTGTGCAAACAATGTTTTTGGTTGGAATTCCCAAAACAAACACCATGAATAGCTAATGCATGTAAAGGTACTTCTGTTTAATAATAATAACCTTAGTTCTAAATTAATTATTTAAACATCTCTGGTGTCTTTATAAGATTTATGGATATATGTATTTGTACTTTTTGGAAGATGGTCATACCGGGTTCCATCTGTCCTCGAGGAAATAAATCATCGTGGACCTTGAGGAAGAGCTTGCCTGACCATCAAGGTCTTGGTTCTCTGAAGCACGGGGAACTGAATCAAATCACTGTTTTCTGTGCCTGGAATTTTAGTCTCTTCCTGGTGTTCTGATGATTTAAATGTTGCTAATTACTAAAGCTGCAGTCAAATACCAATTGCTCCCAGAAGTGACTGTTGATCTCTGAAGATGGAAATGATCTACTGCCTCCACTCGGAACAGCCATGAAACTTTCACTATGCCACGATATTTAGCACTTCCCAGCTGCAACTGAGTTTAGTGACAAGCCTCCCTATCACATATAAATGCTCTGTTTCCCATAGAATTCATTCCATAAACTTATACCTGGGAGGTGATAAATAGATCATTGAAAGATAATTTAATTCGTATAATCACCACTTCTGATGAACGAAGTATTACATACTTTCTCCTGGTGGTATTTTGAATGCATACCTAGAACCATAAACTACACACTTAAGATTTGAAAATTTTACTGTATGTAAAGTGTGCCTCAATTGAGATAAATACTAGGGAAGGAAATGAGTCAGTGTCTGTCTCTTCAAGGCTTATTAAACATGTAGAGTAGTTTAAAACTGTGCCTTGGACACCTCTGAATCTAATGTCCTCATTCTGTGCTGCTTCCTGATATAAAAAAGAAATGTAACAGGAAAGTAGGCATGACACAAAGAGATATGGCAGTAACTCTGCCTTAGAGTGGCATTGTTTGGCTTCTCTATAGCAATTGTTCAACTGGCAGATTTATCCTATCTTCCAAAGAGATCTTTCCAAAATACAAACATCACCAAGTCAGTGCCTCTTTTAGAAGTTCCCTGCCTCCTCATTACCTTTAGTGTAACATCTAAGCTCCTCAGCATGACACGTAACACCTCCAAGCTACCGTCACAATTTCTGTTCATCAGTGGGCCCATATTCTTCCCCACCTCCAAGCTTCTTTGCATATGTTGTTTTCTTCTCCTGGAAGGCCTCTTCTGCTTTCTATCTTTAATTCTGCTCACCTTTTACAATTCAACTGTAATACCATCTGTTTTGAAGACTCTTTTGAACACCTCCACACCTTAATGTTTTACAAAGACCTTTCTTTCCTGAGGGTCCCTGAGAACCAAATGACATCATAGTATTACTAAGATTATTAAATAATGTAATAGTTTCAAAGCAATTGATATAGCAGCGATAGCTGATAGACACTAAATATTGATAGATACTAATTCTGAATCATTACCTAGTACATACTCTTGCTTACTTGTAAAAGTATTTTCTAATTGTTCATGCATTACTCTTAATAAACTTTAAGCTTATGGAAGAGAATCCTGTGTTTAATATGTTTGCAAAATATGAATAGAAATAATGATCAGGCAAAAGATAATATGATAGTTTTATTTGTTTGGAAAATTCTCACATATTTTCGGGTGAGATTTTATATTTGAAGAAGCCTCTATACACAAGCTTTATCTTGGTTCAGGTATAACACTATATAATTTAGGGAACTTGTGATTATCAATCTTTTACCTTGGTAAATAATGTCTACTGGTTACAATTGCAAGCACAGCTTTTCTCTCCAGGGGTACCAACAACTAAGATACTTAAGGCAAAATCCAAGGGGTAGAATATTAGTAATGCTTCTAGCATCCGTTTAAGAAATTTTTTTGTTATATGGTAGATTCTATCCCTGAATTTTATTTCTCTGGAATCTGGGAGTCCGTTTATAGTATAGGTCCATTAGTGTTTACAGTACTTCAATTCAGACTTTCTGGTGAGGATGGAGTATGTGATTAAGGATAAGGAGGGAGGCTTCGAGTAAAACAGCCTGACTTTTAATCTATACTGATCATTTGACCTTGATAAGGTTACTTAATTTCTCTCTGCTTCAGTGTGCTCATGTATAAAATAGTAATAATGTATTTGTGTCACAGCTATTGTGGCTAAACCATATACAACAGTGCTTCTCACGCAGTACACACTCAGTAAGGCTTAATCATTATTTTTATTATATAATGACAATGATGGAGCCCCTCTTATCCTCCCGAGACAGAAGCCACATATCACTGGATCACTGGGTACCTGAAAACATCCAGAGCATTACCCCTTCCTAGCTTGGTCCTTTATTCTTATTGCTTCTACCCTGTTCCATTTCCTTGAGGTCCTTGCTTCTCTCAGATCATTGACATACGTGCTATATATAAATTCCGTAAGTATCTAAAGATTTTAGACTTCACAGTATTATCAGGTCTATTCCTTCCCTGAGGTTTTGTAATAGAGAACAGAGAACACAGAGTCCTATAACCAAAGTCTAGATTTTTGTGTTGCAGAAAAATGATGAATTTTATTTATAACAGGAACGACTTCCATGTTGAGACATCCAGACTTAAATAGTCACCAGCATGTGTGTGCCATTTTAGAAGAAACCCGAATTTCTTCACATATTTGCTTGCAAGCTGTTTGTTTTCTTCTCTCTCTTCCAGCTGGAAATTGCTCATAATCCCTTTCGGAAGGAATTGTCAGCACAAACAATGCAGATTACCAAAGGAGGATATTCAGAACAAAAAGACGTGCTCAAATCTCTCAGGTAAATAGGCTTCATGACTCAGTCTTTTCCTTTGCAGCTTTCTGTACCGAAAGAGTGATTTTTGTCTGGTTCTGAAGCATTCTGAATCTGTATGGCATGAAGGCAGACCATTTATGGAAGAGTAGAAATCGTTGGCATGATTTCTGTTCCCTCAAGACTCCCTCATGTACTTATTGTTGAAAGATATTCAAGGAGGAGAATGGTGTACCTGGACCTTCTAAGTCTCTTGACCAGTAGAGCACATGAGCTGACTTAAAAAGTGGGACTACTAACAAGAGTGAAAGAGACTTGAGTGAAAGAGTCTGTCATAAAGTCATGAGCCCCTGAGGATGTGTGTGGTTCTAAAAAGAAGACTATGGCTCTAGTATCAAGAAGCCTGTGCTAAATTGGGAATGAAACTTGGCAACAAGAATACCCAGTGAAGAACCAGAGGGGGCTACCTGGAGCCATTGGATGTTCCATTAAAGCTAACACGATCCAGCTAGCATGCTAATATCCAGTCAGTGATGGTAGCCGATACACACAGAGCCATCCATCACTGTGTGCCAGAGCCTTTTCGCTTTATCCCAACAGCACCCCAATAAGGAAGTGAACAACTCCTATTCCTGACTTGTAGTTAGGGCAACTCATGCACAGAGAAATTAAACAAGGGCCCAGGTTCACACACATTCTACGTAGTGGAGCCAAGTCTTCTCACATATGTCTCTCACATATGTCTCATGCCACACTGTCTCTAGAACCTGCATTCTTAATGACTGTACACGCTTTTGCACTGGGATGATCAAGAGAAAGCAGAGAGGAGAAAAGTAAGCTTGGGAGTGTGTTTTCCATTCATCTATCTAGCAGTCACTTTTGTTTCTAATATATGCAATATACATATGTGAATATATACGTATATAATATATAATGTGCATTTTACATATATAAAATAAGGAGCAAAGTAATTCTCATCAACCAGAGACTTTAAGTTATGGAATGTAAGTTTGTCAACATGTAATGGTAAAAATGCTGGGAATAGCTCCAGGAGCATGTGCTGAACAGTAGGCAGTAGAGGATGGTGCAAAGGAGGTAATCTACTCTTTGCTTCTGACTTTCCTTGGACCAGATATTGGGACATGGGCCTTCAAAATTATGGTCATTATGTATGTCCAAGTTTGTAAATCCTCACTTTAATGATAATTATTTCTTCAGACACAATTCCACAGCTAGATCAATTTCCCCTACCATGTCCATTCATAGCATCATCATCCTTTCTGGTACCATAGCTGTCAGTCCTTGGTGTAACTCTTGTTAATTGCCTCCCCTAGGAGAGTCTTACTTTGTAAGGGGAAGGATCTCTACTTTAGTTGCTTGTATTTCAACATATGTCCCCTGTATATTGACACATAGCAAGTACATAGTAAGTATCCTTTCTATAGGTTAAAAGGACAGGTTTGGTTTCTGATTTCCAAGTCTGGAGCTTATTAGAGAAAACTCGTAGATTGTATCATATCCTTAATGATGAGTAAATATGGCTGATGGGAAGGACTAAGACAGGCCAGCAAGAAAAAAGCTAACATGGGAACCAACACAAAAATAGCAATCAAACAGGAATGTTGGACTAAAGCCTTGAGCCATTTAGTTAAAGAAATAAATGGCAAGTATGACTCAGTATTCACCCTTCATCCATTTCAATGTATCACTCTTTGTGGTAAATAAGCAAACTATGTAGGAACAATTGAGGTTTTTGTAAAAGTTATATTTTAACAACGGCCCCAGTTGTGTGTGTGCATATACTTGCAGAGAGAGAAAGGGATAGAAATTCACTTTTAAAACCACTTTTTGGAAGGTAAAAGAAAATAAATACCCAATAACTGTACTTAGTGTCTCTTTCAACATGAGAAAAGGGGATTGTTCAAATCAAGCTCTCTTTGAATTTTGTAGAATTTTTACAATGGCCCCAGTTTATATCTGTGATATAATAATGTCAACTTTGTAAGATTGTTGTGAAAAATAAATAAGCTTTATATAATTAGCCTATTGGCTGTCACAATGGAAGCACATGTGCATTTATATATATTATTTGATTTTTATTCATAAAAATATTATATTGATAATACTATATGTATTGTATATAAAATAAGATATATTGTTTTAAATGTATTTTGCTTGATTCTTGGGCTTCTCCTTTCCTCTGCAATATTTTGGTTGCTTATACTGTTTGGCTTCATGGGTACCTAATAGGCATAAAAACTATACAGGAAAACAAACAGACCTCAAAAATTATCCTTAATGTATTTGAAAATGGACAGAAAAAAGAAAATTTGTTTTATTTTATTGTCTTCTGTCTGCTTCTGTCTCTGTAGAGTCAAATGCTATTCTTTCACAAAACAAACATGTCATTGACATGATTGTCCAAAACAAATGGCTTTTCTTGAACATTAATTGGGAACATTGCTGGCAAGAAAATCCCAACTTCAAAATGGCCTACAGTTGGAGACATTTCTTTATTTGTTCCTCTGTTCAACTGTTAAAAATATGGCCTGTCTGATGTATCTGTGCAGAAAAAACTTTTGTTATGAGAAAACTTTTTTACATCGAGCTGTCTGACCATTCACGCAGAGGAATAAGATTGCTGAACAATATCCTGTTGGCAGTCAGTTAGTACAAGGTGAGTACCTGCTATGGATTAAGCACAATGTTAACACTGTACACGTAAAGTTTATGTATGCTTCATGTACATAAAACATGTTTAATATAGTGGAAAAGATTGATATAGACAAACATACCATTCATTGCTATGAACAAAAATAGAGGCAGCAGGCTCAAAAATAAATAAATATATTGGCATTGCAGAATAAGAACAGAATATTTCTTGGGGGTATGCATTCAATTTCCAGAGCAGTTGACTGCTGAACTAGACTTTCAATATATCCTTGCTTTTTAGGTTTACTGAGTGGGAGGACATTGAATAGATGAGAAACACCATAAACAAAGACTCATGAAAATGTACGTGAAATTACATGGTAAGTTTGAGCAAGCATAAACATTGTTAATTGCCCAATCTTAGAGTGTTAGGGTAAGAAGAGAAATGGAAGGAATTCAGGCTGCAGCAAGAACTGAGAACGTGAAGCATCTTTGTTTAAGCTATGGTGACTGAAGTCAGAGACAGTGTTTAAGCAGAGAAAGCAACATATTCACGTGGGACAGAGGAAGTTCAAACAACTCAATACCCAAAATACAAAAAACTTGAATAAAAAAATGGGCAAAGGACTCAAATGAACACTTTCCAAATAAGAAATTCAAATGGCTAGCAGATACATGAAAAAAACACCCAACATCTCTAATCATCAGGGAGATGCAAATCAAAATCACAAGGAAATATCATTTCGCATCTGTTAGGATGGCTACTATCAAAAAGACAGGTAGATGATAACTAGAGCTGATGAGGATCAAGAGAAAAGGGAACACTTGTACACTGCTGGTGAGAATGCAAATAAGTACAGCCATTATAGAAAAATGTATGGAGATTCCTCAAAAAATTAGAAGTAGAACTACCATATTATCCACTGATCCCATATCTGGGTACAGATCTAGAGGACTGAAATCAGGACAGTGAAGAGATACACGTGTGACATTCATTGCAGCATTATTCACGATAGCCAAGGCATAGAAACAACCTAAATGTCCTTCAACAGAGGAACAGATAAAGAAAGTGATATGCATATCATTTATAATAATAAATATGTAATTATTTTGATGTATAATATGCATATATATTATTCATATATTATATATGAATATTATTCAGTCTCTAAAAGAGGGGATTCTGCCATTGGTGACAATGAGGGTGGAGCTGGAAGACATTATGCTTGGTGAAATACGTCAGAGAAAGACAAATACATATGATCTCACTTGTATGTAGTGTCTAAAAATCTAAACTCACAGAAACAGAGAACAGAACAATGGTGACCAGGGGCTAAGGAAGGAAAGGCACAAAATTTCAGTAATGCCAGATTAAGTTCTAAAGATCTAATGTACAGCATGGTGATGATAATGATTAAGAAAATGTATTGTATCCTTGAAATTTGCTAAGAAGATAGGTTTTACATTAAATATTGCCACATACACAGTCACACATACACACACACACACATACACATGAAACTATGGTATGTGAATTTGATTGTAGTGATCCTTTCATGATGTATATGTAAGTCCTTTGGTTTTACTGCTGTTTACATTTTTGGTTTTGGTTTTAGTTTGGTTTTGGTTTGTTTTCAATGAGCTAGGAACTAAAAATGTAGCTTTTGACAGATTTCTTCCTGGTTTTATGCACAGCTCTTTATCAAAAAACCATCCTTGGTTTCTTTCTGTACCGTGTGGAACAGGGCAAATGCAACCTTCTCAAGTAGAAGCAGGTATAAAGTGATGGTTAAACACAAAGACTTTGGAGTCAGACTAATGTGGGTTTTGTCACACACACAGGTTAATTAACACCTCTCAACCTTAAAAATGGGCCAGGGGTGTCTTGATCCATTATAGCTGCTAAAACAAACTAATGTAGACTGAATGGCTTATAAACAACACAAATTTCTCACAGTTCTAGGGAATCTGAGATCAAGGGGGCAGCAGATTCGGTATTGGTGGGGGCCTCTCCATAGGCAGCCATTTTCTCACTGTGTTCATCTCATGTGGCAGAACGGCTAAGGACCTCTCTGGGGTCCCACTTATGAGGGCTCCTCCCCAGGTCCCACCCACAAATACCATCATATTGGGGTTAGGTTTCAGCATAGGAATTTGGGTGGAGGGCACAAACATTCAGTCTATAGCAGAGGGGGTTGTAATGGTAATAATGATCTCCTTCCGGTCCGTATCTAGACCTGTCTCCTCAGTCAGGTCTCACCTTCTCAGAGAAAACTTCCTAACCACTGTAAATAATTACTGTCTGTCTCTCACCCAGGGCTGGCCTCACGGGCGTGTGACCACTGCAGTCACATAGGCACCACACTTGGAAGGGTCCTGTACAGTAATTCAATGTTCTGTCGTTGCTTTCTTGAAAATCTTGAAATTTTATCTTTGAATTTGTATTTTGAAAGTGAAATCCAAAGGGACAACAGAGCACATACCAGGCTTAGGATTTTGGCTCCCGTGTTACCGTGTCATACCAACTCCCTGGGATAGTTCTTGGCCACGCACTTCTTTTCCCTCTGTTCCCTGGGCTCACCCAGACTCCTTCTCCCTCCCACCCATGACTGCTGTCACCCTCCACCCTGATGGGGACAAGGCACGAAGGGTCAGGGCTGGGCACATCTACCTGATGACATCTTAGAGTGGGCCATGGCAGTGACCGTTCCTGCTCTAGGTTGGCAGTCCAGTGGTGTGTCTGGCACATGATTAACCAGATGCCTGGTCGTTGTCAGGGAAAGCCTTTTGCCTACCCCTAATCCATGTATGTCCTAGCGTGGAGGTGTAGAGACCTTTGGGGGTTAGTCATATGCTGTTGGTTGTAGTGCAAGCCTGTAGGAAAGGGATATACCCGATCCCACATCCCAACACCTGACCCCTGGCCAGGGCACAGCATGTCAGTTCATTAGCTGGGGGACGGAGAGCCAGGCACAGGCATGATTCACTCCACGGGCCCCTGTGAGAGTCGGTGCTCACCCAGGAGCCCTCGGCCGGTTCCACATCGGCAGGTTTCTGTCTTCTTCCAGCCTTCCTGGGTCTGACTTGGTTTGTCCAATCCTGTGAGCTTGAGACACTCTCCTCATGTGTGAGCCATGAAATAAGATGAGGAATTTCAGAACATGGAGTCAAATGAGGAATATAAAATAAAAAGTAATGTATATCAGTTCAATATTTAATTACAAATTAATGTTCCATGGAAAAAGAATCTCCAAACATTTTGTCAAATACCAAATAGCGCCTAATTATCCAAGTGTCTGGGATGGAATAGGCATGTAGTAAATACGTATTGAATAAATGAAAAAAAAAATAAATGAGTGAATGAACATAAGTTTGTGTAAGGATTCCAGGAGAAAATGTGTTGTACTATTAGCATAGTGCCTGGCACACAGGGCTCAAGTGGGTGGTTATGGACCAGGTAGTAGCTGTGGTGGTAAAAGTGGGTGGTGATGCTGAAGCTGGTATTCTTCACCTGGACAGTATGTTTTCTACAAAATTACTTTTCTTCAAATTCAAATGAATCATTGCTATTTATTTATTTATTTATTTATTTATTTATATTAAGGTATCATTGATATACACTCTTATGAAGGTTTCACAAGAAAAACAATGTGGTTATTACATTCACCATTATTATCGAGTCCCCCCCCCATACCCCATTGCAGTCACTGTCCATCAGTGTAGTAAGATGCCCAGAGTCCCTATTTGTCTTCATTGTTATTTTTTTATATGCCTTGTTCTCTCATTCCCTCTCATGTCTGTGCCTTTACTCCATATATTTTCTTCAGAGTAAAATGTTATTCATCATGTACTCTTATTTGACACCCAGTCCTAACTTTTTGTTTCCTTGTCAACAACTCATACATCAGGAATTACCTAAATTTTACATACTCAAGGAGACCTATCTGGACATCTCTGATGAAGTCACCTCTGTATACTTCCATTACGCTACTCCTTTGTAGCCCATGTCAGTGATTTATGTCTGGGTGATTTTAATGTTTTTGGTCATTTCTCACACTAGTTATAATGTTCCACAAAAAGGCCTACATTTTTGTGCAACATGCTATCCCAACACATAGCTCAGATCCTGGCACATAGTGGCCACGTAACACATTTGCTGCATGAATTTGTGATTGAAGGTTAAAAAAATGTACTTGCAGCAAATGAAGACAGTGGAGAATTAATAGAAAGGAGCATTATTCTAAGCAGCAAAAACATTTCTAGTCTCTTTATTCCTAGTAGATTCTCTTTATTGCTTCTCTTTCAACCTTTTTGAATTCTTGTGATGTCTATTCAGGTCAGTGGGTGTATTTATTTGTTTCTTCTTCATGCATCTCCTTTCTTGCAAAGAGCCCACCTGGTGGTTCTGACAAATAGAGAGGATATACATTCTTTGGGCTTGCAGAGCTCTGTGATATGGCCTCAGGTAAAATGGCTCAAACAGCCCAACAAAAAGGAGAAAGAGTCAACTGAACTTATAACATGATGCCACTTTCCCCTGACACTTACCTTTTCTGCATTTCTAGTCCACACTAAGTTGCTTAAGCAAGAATTCATCCTCAAAGACTTCAGAAGACTGCCTGATTTCTATGTATTTGTGAAATATTCTACAAGAGGTGCTTTCCTGTTTTATAGGCTTTGAAGCTTTTACAATATGAGCAGAGCCTTTCTTAAGGTAAAAAATATAAAATTATAAATTCAAATCTGTGTGAAATACAGTATATATTTAGAATAAGTAAAGAAATCACAACAGAACATAAGTGGAAAATAAGATTACAAATCCACCCAAGTGAAAAAGAATAGCTTGATTTTAAAATTAAAATCTTGAAACACCTCTGTAATACGTTTTGTTCCCTAAATCACTTGACAGCATCATCTATGACAGTTTTACATTTTTTTGTAGAGTGAATAGAAAGTTAGCTTCAGTCCTTTTTTCTAGGAAGTTTGATTGTTTTTTATTTATTTTTCTTGAATTACCAAATGTATTTTTTCTGGGATAAAAACTGTGGTTTGATTAGTCTTTCATGAGAACTAAATCCTTTCTTTAAAAAATTACATGTGTGTTGGCAGGAAGAGTGTTCCACTGGAGGGCTTTAAATTCAACTTTTCCGCCCTCCTTCAGATCATTCTTGTGCTGGAGGTCAGAGAACATATTTACATCATGATACCCCCTATCAGTATAGTGATACAGTGGGATGTAGGCAAATCTGTGGAAGTCCCTGCATTGAGACAGCTGGCAATAACTGCAAGTGCATCTGCAACGTATAATTACATTCTCCTAACTCCGCATAGCCCTAGAACAGTTTCCAGTTAACTGGATCCCCAGAATGTCCATGGGGCACCTCAACTCTAACCCAAGGGGAAAGTGAGTCCAGAGGGTTTGGGGAACTAAAGAAACAATGGTCTAAACTAATTGAGGTTAATATGTTTTACTTTGTAAACTTTATAAAAAATATGACTCTATGACTATATTGCTGGACTCTGTGATGATAATGGGCACCTACAGCTGAGGAGCCCTGAAATAGAAGCTTCATATCCTTTTTGGTAAACATATCTCTGCTTCCTACACAAACGTCTCTCAGCAAACCTCATTTAGCCATGCTAAGGCCTGGCCTTCTCTCCAAGCCTTTGATATATTACATCATCAGGGGCACTCCAGGGGCTCAATGTGGTTGCAATGTTGCTCTTCAGAGAAGGGATATTGACTCAAGGTGCTGACTTAGATCCCAATTAGCACTAGATTCTAGACTATGCTGGAGGGAAAAGAGAATAATTATTTGCATGCCTCTCTCATAGCAGACTTTTATTAACTGTGTACTATACACCAGACACTGTGTCAAATGCTTGCATGCAGTACTTCATTTTTGTTTATAATATTCCTATGAGGATATCTATATTTATTTATTTCCACTGGTTAGGCAAGAATTCTGAAGCATAGATAAAATCAACTAAACCGTCCAAGGACAAACTCATGGAACTGGCATTTTTGCTATGGAATGCCATATTCCCATATTGGCATTGTTATCCACTATTGCTTTACCGCTTAATATTGTTATTCTGTTTCTCAATACACTGAAAGGGGATATACTCATCTCTTCCTGTGATATGGAAAAAATAACCTTCCAAACCAAATAAGGTTTGGAATAAAACCAAGATTTAATTTAAATCTCCTTTAAATATTATTAGTTAAGTAAGCCAGTTACTCTGTTGTCATTGTTTAATTTATTGTTTCTCGTCTGCAGAATGAGTATTTTCAAGTACCTACTTTATGGCACTTTTTGAAGATTGATTGAGATAATGCATGAGACAGCTTTTAGCTCATAGGATGAGTTTTGCTCCTAAATTTCAGATTCTTTGCATAGTAGCTGTTTGGCCTTAAACAAGTCCGTTTCCCTTACCTGCACAATTGGATTACATCATTTATTTCCTCTGAGGAGAGGATAAAATGGAAAACAAGGGTGAAAGTGGTCTGCCGGTTCTAAAGCATAATACAAAAGGTAGGTCACTAGTATTTGCCATTATCTTCTCTAGTAAGCATAATTATAACCATATTTTAAATTGATAGAGGTAATAGCTAAGTATAAGATGTTTGAAAGATGAGCATAAGGTGAGCATGTTTGAAAAAATAAAGTAAGACTTGAGCTTATATTTGTCTTTGAGGAAGGTGAGGTGATAGGAAAAGGAGGGTTAAGTTTGTCCAGCCAATGTAACTGAATTCCTGTTGGCACAAGTTTCTGATTTTAACAGTCTTTTCCCATAGGTGATGACCATAGATCCCAGGTGAACTACTAGGTCACTGCCACAGCAATTTTTTTTTTTCCTTCACAAAGGTGGAATCTGCCTGGAGTTTAGAAATAAAATGTTTGAAAGTAGGCAATAAAAGAAACAAAATACAGTCATTTATGTATTAAGTAATTGCATTTCAGACATCTCCAATGATCTGTTACTTCCTTATAATGAGAGTATTACTTCTATGGTGTTCCTTCAAAACTGCAAAATATAAACACTTAAGGTAAGAGGCAGTTCTTGCACAGTGCATTCAAGTGCATTACATTAATCAGTTTTACAAGTCTGTATTGGACTTCATTCATTCAATTCACATGTCTTTCCTGAATCTCAATTCGCTATGAAAGCAGTGTCTCTCCCTCCACTTCAATTTGGACCAAGCCCAAATGAAACCATGGGAAAAGGTAGATATAAAGAAAGATGGACGTGCTTTATTATATGAAGACAGGAAGAAAAATGACCTCTCAAATATTTCCAACTGAGGACATGACATTTTCAGAAGAGTCAAAAGAAAAAAGCAAAGTCACCTTTTCCATTTTTCCACCCATTTAATGTTGGTATATCCATGGCTGGTTATAAGAAAAGGCAGACTTAATTCACCCTAGGCAACAGTAATTCACTTGGGTGATTATCAGAAAGGAGTAATGGGGAAGTTACCAAAGAGCCAATGTACAAAAGATATTGTTGTGGTAAGATTAATGAACAGAGGGGAGAAATACCCTTCAAGCAGGCTGCCAGTTGCCGAGTGCGTGGACACCTCCCTGGGTGGCCACCGTCTCTTCAGTGCCTTCATAGGCTGTACGTCACTGGAAGGCCAGAAAGGGAAGTGAGGACAAGAGCAGAAGCTCATTCTTTTTACGAATTCAAGTTTTCCCTCATCTGGCATATGGTTCTTCTATTACTCCTGTCCCAAATGCTGTCTCTCTGCTGATCTTCCATCCGTCAAGCTTCTCAGAATGTCCAGCTCTGAGAAACATTTCCAAACAGCAAAGGCTCTCTAAAGCTGAGCACCGTCCTCAGGCCCAGAACAGCTCCTGGGCTTCTCCCGACAGTCCTCAAGGGTTTAACCCGATTCAGTGTTTTTCTAAAGCTTTCCTATCTCTCATTCTTGTGTAATCGTTTTCTGCTCTCCTGGCATTAGACGTATAGTCTCTTAGACTGTCCTTCCTGTGCTCACCTGGACACACTAGCACATGGGCCTCTTTCTTTTCCAAGGCACACGTGATTAATAAGGGAAAGTTAGAGGGCTACTGACAAAATTATAACATGAGGAAGTGACACATATTTCTGAATTACGTGAAGTTATCATAGCTCTTGTCCCCAAATTGGTGGTTTCCAACTGCCCTCTGAGATAATACATGGATTCTTTTGACTCATGCTCTTACATATTTTTTTCCTGTGCTTTGGTGGGTTGACCACATATCTCTTTCATACAATCCAAACACTATGGCATTTTAATAACCCTTCAGATGAATATGTGTCATGCAGGCGTGCAGCATAGCACAGAACAAGGAGCTGCCTCATTTAAATGCTCAATTTGCACAACTGTTGAGCCCGGCAGCTTGGTTTTGATTTATGTCATTTACCACTCATTCCACTGGAGAAGGACTCTCACATAACACCTTTAGATGATTTTACCTCAGATCCTGGTTCCAAGTCAGGAAAACTTCCAGCATTTTCAAGCTGGTAGCTTGGTTGATCAGCAACTGGATTACAGCTGGGACCTGACTGTATCCAAGCCCGCGTTTCCCCCAGTTCTAGTGACAGGGTCCCTGCCGTCTCTCTCCCTTCCTCTTTCTGATATTGCCCTCTGTTCTTAGGGCCATCCCCTGCCCTCTGATGTTTACACTCTCCGTAACATTTCATCCACAGTATAGGAAGTCCCCTGCATCCCTGGAGCCATATAATTCTGTGAACCTCATTGGATAATTTGCTATCCTTCTTGACCCCTCCTCCCCGTATGTCTCACTCCACTGCTTGTATGAAATGTAGACTTGTCTGCAAAAGTGGCTCCAGTTCAGATAGCGGCATATTTGTCACTACAAAGAAATCAATTCTGATGTACAGAAAGATCTCTGGAACTGGGAAGTGGTTACCTCTAAGTACCCACTTTCGGGATCCTCCAACACTGCTGTTTGTTGGAACCCCTGGCACCAGCCCCACAACGATCACCTCTAAGTATCTGCAGCCCCCTGGTTCTGCTTTACTGTGGGGCCCAGTAAATGCCAGAACTGGGGCAAGAATAATCACAACTGGTATTTTAAAAATAGTATACATGTCAGGCACTGTACTAATGCTTTACAAAAATTATACTGTAATTCCTTTTTAAATTCATCATAGATGAGAAAACTAAGGCTCAGAATTTAGTTAGCTTTTCCCAGGTGGTGAGGTGATTAACTGACAAAGTCAGCTTTCAAAACCAAGTCTTTCTAATTCTTAAGGTCCTTATTGTTAAGCTTAATGTCACAGTTGTATTAGAAATGCTTGCTCGACTGCAATGAGGTCTTTGTGTAGAGACCTTTTTATTTGAATCAAAGCCTTAAGGACTTGGGAAAAAAACATGATTGCTGAATGCCTATCAATTAAAGCAGTGTCTAGAACATTGCAGATGCTCCATACATATTTACTGAGTAAATGAAATCAATGATAGTCTAATATTAAGAAACAATCAGAAACAAATGTAAGAAATGTATAATCTCCCAGTTTTCTGTTAATCCTTTAGCACTCTAGTTGTGTGGTCTGCAGACCTGTAGCGTGGCTTCTCTGAAGAAAAGTTAGTTAGAAATGCATACTCTTGGGCCTCACCCCAGGGGAGGCCTTGCATTTTAACAAGATCCCCAATGTGCATTCATGCAAATTAAAGTTGGAGAAGAACTGGCCTAACCTTGCTCAGCATTCACTGAAGCAGAATGGCTTTCAATGACCCCTTTCCTACCTAAGAGACTTCTGCTGTTTTCACTCTGCTAATTGAACAGCCTCTATAGGTAGGCTAAAGACACTGCTCTTCAGGACTGGCACCCAGTTACAGTGCTTTATAAGTAAAGGTATCATTGGAAAAGGTGGAGAGTTATCTTCCTCCATTAAGTAGGAAATCTGAGTTCTGTACTCTTGGAGGGTTACTTTAGGAATTATTCTGCAGTCTTGTGCCATTGGTAGTATGGAGACATGTATCATGAATAGGGTAAGGGCTCTGTCAACAAGTGACGGCTCTGCTGAAGCTGTAGTCCCTCTGCCCTGCCCCACCAGTAACAAAAAGGCCTCATCACATACAAGGGAGCGATTATGGTATGTCGGGAGAGGAAGAAAATAGTATAAAGAAACGTAGGAAGTTTTTTTTTTCCAAAATTTGGGAAGTTACACTTATTTCTTTTTATTAAGGTATCATTTATATGCAATCTTATGACGGTTTCACATGAGCAACATGGTTACCGTATTCACCAATACAAGAGTCCCCCCCACACACTCCATTGCAGTCACTGTCCATCAGCATAGTTCAATGCGATAGAGTCACTACTTGTCTTCTCTGTGCTGTACTGTGTTCCCCGTGGCTCACCTACCTTATGTATGTTAATAATAATTCCCTTTAATCCTCTTCTCCCTCCCTCCCTCCAATCCTCCCAACACCCTTACCTTTGGTAACCGGTACTCCCTTCTAGGAGTCTGTGGGTATTCTACTGCTGTTTTCTTCCTTCAGTTTTCCTTCATTGTTATACTCCACAAATGAGGGAAATCATTTGGTACTTGTCTTTCTCTGTCTAGCTTATTTCACTGAGCATAATACCCTCTAGCTCCATCCATGTTGTTGCAAATGGTAGGATTTGTTTTCTTCTTATGGCTGAATAATATTCCATTGTGTATATGTACCACATCTTCTTTATCCATTCATCTACTGATGAACACTTAGGTTGCTTCCGTATCTTGGCTATTGTAAATAGTGCTCGATAAACATAGGGGTGCATCTGTCTTTTTGAAACTGGGCTGCTGCATTCTTAGGGTAAATTGCTAGAAGTGGAATTCTTGGGTCAAAAGGTATTTCTATTTTGAGCTTTTTGAGGAACCTCCATACTGCTTTCCACAATGGTTGAACTAATTTACATTCCCACCAGCGGTATAGGAAGGTTTCCCTTTCTCCTCATCCTCACCAGCATTTGTTGTTCCTTTTCTTTTGGATGTTGGCCATGTTAACTAGTGTGAACTGATATCTCATTGTGTTTTTAATTTGCATTTCCCTAGTAATTTAGTGATATGTAGGATATTTTCAGTACCTGTTGGCCATCTGAATTTCTTCTTTGCAGAAGTGTCTGCTCAGATCCTCTACCCATTTTTTAATTGGGTTATTTACTTTTGGGGTGTTGAGGCGTGTGAGTTCTTTAATATTTTGGATGTTAACCTCTCGTTGGATATATTGTTTGTGAATATGTTCTCCCATACTGTAGGATGCCTTTTTGTTCTACTGACAGTGTCCTTTTCTGTACAGAGGCTTTTTAGTTTGATGTAGTTCCATTTGTTCACTTTTGCTTTTGTTTCCCTTGCCTTATGAGATGTGTTCAGGAAAAAGTTGCACATATGTATATCCAAGATATTTTTGCCCTATGCTTTCTTCTAAGAGTTTTATGCTTTCATGACTTACATTCTGGTCTATGATCCATTTCAAGTTTACTTTTGTATATGCAGTTAGACAATAATCCAGTTTCATTCTCTTACCTCTAGCTGTCCAGTTTTCCCTACACCAGTTGTTGAAGAAGTGTCATTTCCCCATTGCATATCCATGGCTCCTTTATTGTATATTAATTGGCCATATATGTGTGGGTTTATATTTGGGCTATCTATTCTTCTCCATTGATCTATGGGCCTGTTCTTGTGCCTGTACCAAATTGTCTGGATTACTGTGACTTCATGGTAGAGCTTGAAGTTGGGGAGCATAATTTTCCCAGCATGTTTCTTCCTTCTCAGGATTGCTCTGGCTATTTGCTCTCTTTTGTGGTTCCATATGAATTTTAGGATGATTTGTTCTACTTCATTAAAGAATGCTGTTGGTATGTTGATAGGGATACCATTGAATCTGTAGATTGCTTTAGGTAGGATGGCCATTTTGACAATATTAATTCTTCCTATCCATGAGCATGGAATGTATTTCCATTTATTGGTGCATGCTTTAATTTCTCTTTGGAATGTTTTGTAGTTTTCAGAGTATAGGTCTTTTACCTCCTTGGTTAGGTTTATTCCTAGGTATTTTATTCTTTAGATGCAATTATAAATGGAATTGTTTTCCTGGTTTCTCTTTCTGCTAGCTCATCATTAGTATATAAGAATACAACATAATTTCTGTGTATTAATTTTGAGTCTGCAACTTTGCTGAATTCAATTATTCCAATAGTTTTGGGTGGATTCTTTAGGGTTTTTTACATACAATATATGTCATCTGCAAACAGTGACAGTTTAACTTCTTCCTTAACAATCTGGATGCATTTTATTTCTCTGTGATATCTTATTTCCATGGCTAGTACCTCCTGTACTATATTGAATAAAAATGGGGAGAGTGGGCATCCTTGTCTTGTTCCCAATCTCAGAGAAAAAGCTTTCAGCTTTTTGCTGTTAAGTATGATGTTGGCTGTGGGTTTGTCATATGTGGCCTTTATTATTTGAGGTACTTGCCCTCTATACCCATTTTGTTGAGAGTTTATTCATGAATGGATGAATTTTGTCAAATGTTTTTTCAGCATCTGTGGAGATGATGATGTGATTTTTATCCTTCTTTTTGTTGATATGGTGGATGATGTTGATGGATTTTTTAATGTTGTACCATCCTTGCATCCCTGGAATAATACTACTTGAGCATAATGGATGATCTTTTTGGTGTATTTTTGAATTCAGTTTCCTAATATTTTGTTCAGTATATTTGCATGTATGTTCATCAGGATGTTGTTCTGTAATTTTCTTTTTTTGTGGTGCCTCTGTCTGTTTTTTTGCATTAGACTGATGCTGGCCTCATAGAATGAGTATGGAAGTATTCTCTGTGCTTCTAGTTTTTGGAAAACTTTAAGGAGGATGGGTATTAGGTCTTCTTTACATGTCTGATAAAATTCAGCAGTGAAGCTATCTGGTTCAGGAATTTTGTTCTTAGGTAGTTTTTTTTATTACCAATTCAGTTTCCTTGCTGGTAATTGGTCTATTCAGGTTTTCTGTTTCTTCCTGTATCAGCCTTGGAAGGTTGTATTTTTCTAGAAAGTTGTTCATTTCTTCCATATCCAATTTGTTAGCATATAATTTTTCATAGTATTCTCTAATAGTTCTTTGTATTTATGTGGTGTCCATAGTGACTTTTTCTTTCTCATTTCTGATTCTGTTTATATGTGACTCTGTTTTTTTCTTGATAAGTCTGGCTAGGGGTTTATCTATTTTGTTTATTTTCCCAAAGTTCCACCTCTTGCTTTCATTGATTCTTTGTATTGTTTTATTCTTCTTGATTTTATTAATTCTGCCCTAATCTTTATTATGTCCCTCCATCTGCTGACTTTGGGCCTCATTTGTTCTTTTTTTCCTGTTTTCATTAATTTTGAGTTTAGACTGTTCATATGGTATTGTTCTTCTTTTTGAGGTAAACCTGTATTGCAATATACTTCTCTCTTAGAGTGGCATTCACTGCATACCACATATATTGGATTGTTGAGTTTTTGTTTTCATTCATCTTCATATATTGCTTGATCTCTGTTTTTATTTGGTCATTGATTCATTATTTTGGAGCATATTGTTCAGCCTCCATGTGTATGTAGGATTTTTTTGTTTTCTTTGCATAATTTACTTCTAGTTTCATACCTTGTAGTCTGAAAAGCTGGTTGGTATAATTTCAATCCTTCTGAATTTAACTGAGGCTCTTTTTGTGGCCTAGTATATGATCTATTCTTGAAAATGTTCCATGTGCACTTGAGAAGAATGTGTATCCTACTGTTTTGGGTGTTGTGTTCTGTTGATATCTGTTAGGTCCATCTTTTCTAATGTGTTGTTCAGTGCCTCTGTCTCCTTACTTATTTTCTGTCTGGTTGATCTGTCCTTTGGAGTGAGTAGTGTGTTGAAGTCTCCTACAATTAATGTATTGCATTCTATTTCCCTCTTAATTCTGTTAGTATTTGTTTCACATATGTAGGTGCTCCTGTGTTGGCTGTGTAAGTATTTATAATGCTTATATCCTCTTGTTGGACTAACCCCTTTATCATTATGTAATGTTGTTCTTTGTCTCTTGTGACTTGTTTTGAAGTCTGTTTTGTCTGATACAAGTACTGCTACTCTTGTTTTTTTTTCTCCCTATTACTTCCATGAAACATCATTTTCCATCCCTTTACTTTTATTCTGTGTATGTCTTTGGGTTTGAAGTAAGTCTCTTGTAAGCAGCATACATAGCTGGGTCTTGTATTTTTTTTTTCTTCCAATCTGGATTCCTTGTATTTCTTTGTTTTGTCTGATTGCCGTGGCTAGGACCTCCACTACTATGTTAAATAACAGTGGGGAGAGTGAGCATCCCTGTCTAGTTTCCAATCTCAGAGGAAAAGCTTTCAGCTTCATGCTGTTCAGTATAATATTGGCTGTGGGTTTATCATATATGGCCTTTATTATGTTGAGGTATTTCTCTACTTCCATTTTGCTGAGAGTTTTTATTATGAATGGATGTTGAATTTTGTCAAATGCTTTTTCAGCATCTATGGAGGTGATCATGTGGTTTTTGTCTTTCTTTTTGTTGATGTGGTGAATGATGTTGATGGGTTTTCGAATGTTGTACCATCCTTGCATCCCTGGGATGAATCCCACTTGGTCGTGGTGTATGATCCTTTTGATATACTTTTGAATTCTATTTGCTAATATTTTATTGAGTATTTTTGCATCTACATTCATCAGGGATATTGGTCTGTAATTTTCTTCTTTGGTGGGGTCTTTGCCTGGTTTTGGTATTAGGGTGATGTTGGCTTCATAGAATGAGTTTGGGAGTACTCCCTCCCCTTCTTTTTTTGGAAAACTTTAAGGAGAATGGATATTATATCTTCTCTGTGTGTCTGATAAAATACCGAGGTAAATCCGTCCGGCCCTGGGGTTTTGTTCTTGGGTAGTGTTTTGATTACCATTTCAATTTCTTTGCTCGTGATTGGTTTGTTTAACTTTTGTGTTTCTTCCTTGGTCAGTCTTGGAAGGTTGTATTTTTCTAGGAAGTTGTCCATTTCTTCTAGGTTTTCCAGCTTGTTGGCATATAGGTTTTCATAGTAGTCTTTAATAATTCTTTGTATTTCTGTGGAGTCTGTCGCGATTTTTCCGTTCTCATTTCTGATTCTGTTGATTTGTGTTGATTCTCTTTTTCTCTTAATAAGTTTGTCTAGAGGCTTATCTATTTTGTTTATTTTCTCAAAGAACCAGGTCTTGGTTTCATTGATTTTTGCTATTGTTTTATTCTTCTCAATTTTGTTTATTTCTTCTCTGATCTTTATTATGTCCCTCCTTCTGCTGACTTTAGGCCTCATTTGTTCTTCTTTTTCCAGTTTCGATAATTGTGATCTTAAACTATTCATTTGGGATTGTTCTTCCTTCTTCAAGTGTGCCTGGATCGCTATATACTTTCCTCTTAAGACTGCTTTCACTGCATCCCACAGAAGTTGGGGCTTTGTGTTGTTGTTGTCATTTGTTTCTATATATTCCTTGATCTCTATTTTGATTTGTTCATTGATCCATTGATTATTTAGGAACATGTTGTTAAGCCTCCATGTGTTTGTAAGTCTTTTTGTTTTCTTTGTAGAATTTATTTCTAGTTTTATGCCTTTGTGGTCTGAAAAATTGGTTGGTAGAATTTCAATATTTTGGAATTTACTGAGGCTCTTTTTGTGGGCTAGTATGTGGTCTATTCTGGAGAATGTTCCATGTACACTTGAGAAGACTGTATATCCTGTTGCTTTTGGATGTAGAGTTCTACAGATGTCTATTAGGTCCATCTGTTCTACTGTGTTGTTCAGTGCCTCTGTGTCCTTACTTATTTTCTGTCTGGTGGATCTATCCTTTGGGGTGAGTGGTGTGTTGAAGTCTCCTAAAATGAATGCATTGCAGTCTATTTCCCCCTTTAGTTCTGTTAGTATTTGTTTCACATATGCTGGTGCTCCTGTGTTGGGTGCATATATATTTAGAATGGTTATGTCCTCTTGTTGGACTGAGCCCTTTATCATTATGTAGTGTCCTTCTTTATCTCTTGTTACTTTCTTTGTTTTGAAGTCTATTTTGTCTGATATTAGTACTGCAACCCCTGCTTTCTTCTTGCTGTTGTTTGCCTGAAATAATTTTTTCCATCCCTTGACTTTTAGTCTGTGCCTGTCTTTGGGTTTGAGGTGAGTTTCTTGTAAGCAGCATATAGATGGGTCTTGCTTTTTTATCCATTCTATTACTCTGTGTCTTTTGATTGGTGCGTTAAGTCCATTTACATTTAGGGTGACTGTTGAGAGATATGTACTTATTGCCATTGCAGGCTTTAAATTCGTAGTTACCAAAGGTTCAAGGTTAGCCTCTTTAGTATCTTACTGCCTAACTTAGCTCGCTTATTGAGCTGTTATATACACTGTCTGGAGATTCTTCTCTTCTCTCCCTTCTTATTCCTCCTCCTCCATTCTTCATATGTTGAGTGTTTTGTTCTGTGCTCTTTTTAGGAGTGCTCCCATCTAGAGAAGTCCCTGTAAGATGCCCTGTAGAGGTGGTTTGTGGGAAGTAAATTCCCTCAGCTTTTGCTTGTCTGGGAATTGTTTAATCCCGCCATCATATTTAAATAAAAGTTGTGCTGGATACAGTATCCTTGGTTCAAGGCCCTTCTGTTTCATTGCATTAAATATATCATGTCATTCTCTTCTGGCCTGTAGGGTTTCTGTCGAGAAGTCTGATGATTGCCTGATGGGTTTTCCTTTGTAGGTGATCTTTTTTCTCTCTTTGGCTGCTTTTAATACTCTGTGTCCTTGTCCTTGGTCTTTGACATTTTAATTATTATATGTCTTGGTGTTGTCTTCCATGGGTCCCTTGTGTTCGGTGATCTGTATACTTCCATAGCCTGAGACTATTTCTTTCCCCAGATTGGGGAAGTTTTCAACAATTATTTCCTCAAGACACTTTCTATCTCTTTTTCTCTCCCTTCTTCTTTTGGTACCCCTGTAATGTCAATATTGTTCCATTTGGATTGGTCCCACAGTTCTCTTATTATTCTTTCTTTACTAGGGATTCTTTTTCCTCTCTGTGCCTCAGCTTCTTTGTATTCCTGTTCTCTACTTTCTATTTCATTGACCATCTCCTCTACCTCATCTAATCTACTTTTTAAATCCTTCCATTGTATGTTTCTTTTCAGATATTGCATAATTCAAAGTTTCTGTCTGTTTCTTGAAGTGTTCCCTGAGATCTTGAATATTTTTTCTGTAGCTCTGTGAGCATGTTTATGATTTTTATTTTGAAATCTTTCTCAGGAACATTGGTGATTTCAGTTTCACTTAGCCCCCTTTCTGATATTTGAAGGACTGTGGTTTGTACAATATTCTTTTGCCATTTCATATTTCTAATGATAACTATGGAATAATAACTTTGTTTAGGTGGCACCCTCTAGTGCCCAGAAGCTGCACTCTATGGAGTTGCCCAGCACCTGGAACGATGGTGGGGGTCTCAGTCTAGTCCCTCCATTGCCTGCTAGGAGGAAATAGCTCTTTCCTGCTTTCCAGCTGCAGTGCCTGCATCCACTGCCAGGGCCAGTGGACTGAGTGCCCTGGGAGAAGCCTCTGTGTTATGCTCTTGTAGCTGCCATAGGTGGGGCCACCCTTTGGCTGGCCTGGTGTTGCAGTGGGGGCCACAGGTTTGTGGACTAGCGCCAACCAGGAGGAAAGAGCAGAAGGCTGCGTACTGCAGTGGGGTGCCTGGGCACTGTGTTGCCAGTCATGGGGATGAAGCTCCTGAAGCTCCTAAAAGTTCCCAACCTGCTGGACAGAATTTGCCATGATAATTTTGTCCACCTGTCCTTTCTCCTGAGTAGCAAGCTCTGTGTAATCCTTTCCCCTTTAGCACCCCTCTCACTGTTGGGAAGTCTTTCAAAGTGCCCATCTTTCTTTTGTCCCAGAGTGGCCGTTTGTGGGTACCTGTTCTCTGCAAGTGGCTGAAATCTCCGTCTCTCCAAGTATTCTGCCTGTCTTTGCTTCCAACCCCACTAATCTCCAGAGCACCATGTAATGTGGGTTCTTACTCCTGGAGCAAATCTCCAGGGCTGGGTGTTTAGCAGTTCGGGGCTTATACTCCCTTCTCGCTCTATTTCTCTTCCTCCCATCTGTGAACTGTGGTGGGGGCGTGCTTGGGTCCTGTCTGATCATGGCTCTGCTACTTCACCCTTTTCCACAAGGTCTGCTCTGTTCTCCAGATGTAGGCAATCTGTCTCAGTGGTCAGGTTGCTCTTTCAGGATTAGTTATATTTTCATGTTATATGTGGTTTGGGAGGAGGTTTCTACCTCACCTCTCATGCTGCCTTCTTTTTCTGCCTCTCTGGGAACTTACACATTCTTTATGAAATCTCTCTCTCAAACTGGAGGAAAAAAAATTATCATTAAAAATAGAAATTCATATAACCAATATTGCAATCTAACATTCTACTATCCAAATGGCCCCTTTCCTAGGTTTCCTTATTTGTATTACTTCAGGAACTTAGAAGACATTGGTAATGGATGTGTGTTTCTGGAAAGGGGTAGTCTTTCTGTTATTTTCTAGTTACATAGCTCATAAGCTTAAAAGAAATGATCACTTAAGATGTATTCAGTTCCCGTACTTTTAAGAAAAAGTAATTTCATTCAAAGTCATTCATACAACACATAAAACTAGTGTGATCTTAGGCTGAAAGAGAAGTGGAGAAAATTTTCTATATTAGTGCTCAACTGATAATATTTGTTTCCTGATACCTAAATGATATTGCAAGACCTAAAACTGTGAGTTCAGTTCTGGCTGTAATGCCTACAAAATATGAACAAATTGGAATTCTTTTAGTGATGAGTAATCTGGATGATACAGGGAAAACTAAAGAATAGTGAAAGGAACTGAGAGATGGAGAAGACCTATTCCAGGGAGAGATGTTTATCTGGCATATATATATATATATATATATAATATGGAAAGAGGGATTAGAGATCCTATGAGTGTATGTGTGACTTCCTGGTAGAGAAAGGCAGTTCTTTCTATTAGTTCCTTCCACACATCTCAGAGATGACTCAAGAAAGACTAGTTCTTAAATTTTGCTAATGGACTTAATGCTCTATCATTTCGCCTTCCGTTTCTCTAGATGTGTGAGAAGATAGTTCAATAATTATGTTATATTGTTATGATTTTCAGCATATATGAATGAAGTTTCAATTTGTTTTCCATTAAACTGAGTCCCTTTTTAATGTAAATAAGTGTACCTTTAAGGGGAACTATTTTACTACATAGGAGAAATTAACAAGTGTTAATAAAGTGCTAAAGACATATCAGCATAAAACAGACTTCTTTATTAATGTAATTAGAAGGAATGGAAAGGGAAATAACTTTCTCAGCAACTCAGTATTTGTCTACCATCTAAAATAATTTTGAGTATCACTCACATTTGTGAAATGGTCCGTGTCTAGGGCAATATATTTTTGATGCCCATTGAGCTGAAATCTTTGGATGCAGAGCTAGTAAAGAAAGAAGTCTTGCTCTGACTTATATTCTCCAGTCTTTACTTTTTATACTGACTCCTATGGTATCGTCCTCTGCCTGTATTGGGCATCCATTTGTTCCATGCCTTATATTTTAGCATTTTACTTGAACCCACGACTGTTTTTTTTTCCTTTGCACTTCCTTTATGAAGTCCCCTGACTCATTAATATATCTGTGGGACAGCTTTTCTGTCCCACTGTCCCCAACATTTTATTCCACTTAAGCTACATTATTGATGACAAAACCCTAGGTTTCTACTTTTTAATACTTACCCTCTTTTGCTAGATAAACTCTGACTGGTTACCAGCAAAAAAAAAAGTGTGGTTAGGATGACATTAGAGGTGCATCTGTTTTATGCAATCCAGGACCAGACCCATCATTGAAATTGTAAATTCCATTCCCATGTGAGCCTTGTTTTTAGTCATGTGCTGTATTGTGAAAAAAAGCAAAATGATTCATGGCAGGATCCTGCATGCAAAGGAGGACTGATTCTTTGTGCTGACCATTCTGATGGTAAATGTTATATCTGACTTATGTCTGTGACTTGACCCCGTTACAGCTGTCATTCTGTAACTTCCAGGGGCTGTATGATATTTCATAAAGAACATAGTCCTGGGACTCTGAAAAGCCTAAATGAGTCTGAAGTCTCTGCTAAGTGGCTGAGAGGCTCTGGGCTAATTGTTGAATTTTTCTTTTTTTTTGCTTTCTCAGAATAGTGAAATAAAAATATCTTCATTTCAAGTGAACCAGATCTAATACTTGAAGAGGATTACATAGTAGGTCTGAATCCATCCATGTTTCTGAGTGGTATACAAAGACTTATGTAAAGGATCTTAGAAGGGTTATTGGCAAATATTAAAGGCATCACTCTGTGGAAGAGGAAATAAAGGAGTCTTAGAAAATTAACACTACATGAAAAGTAAAATTGCTTTTCATCAACTCTGAAATGTGAGAACATGCTGGACTTATCATAAGGGCTATTTTACAGATACCACTATCTAGATAACCAATGTAAACTTCATTTGCAGAAATTGTATCCTCCGGAGAACCATATTATTTTTCTTCTGTTTTTGTTACTGAAGTTTTGTTTCTTGACCTTATTTAACAGTATCTAATTCTTAAGAAGAAAATATGTAAAAAGATGAAAACTAATATGAATTATAGTCAAACCTTTTAAAATGTCTGTGCATGCATGTCCTCACATACACACATACACACACACACACACACACAACTTGCTGAATGCTGTTTGATATTCTGACTATATTGGTTAAGAAAAATGAATGTGTTTGGGAATTGCTGTTCAGTAGTTTAGAAAATGGGATTTAAAATTGGTTCAAACAAGGTGATAAAGACCTCTCAGCCTTTTTCTCTCTTATTTTATATAGTTTCATTTTCTTTTAATAATCACTTTTTTGGCCAAACAGTATACCCTAGGTAGATATCTACATATTTGAAATAATTGACATAATGAAACAATGTCATTACTCTGTTCCAAAAAAAAATCCCAGTATAATAATAAGCCAAATGGCTTCTCTCACTCACTACAAATATCTGTGTTAAAAGAGGAAGGAGAATTGTATAGACTGACGCTTTTTGCTGCCCCTCAGACTTCCATATCTGTATGTCTTTTCTCATAGCATAAGCTATAAATTGAATGGCATAATTTGATGATGGACATAGAATTGTGTATTAGTTTTTATTTTGACAAAATCATTAAACATCACATAGGTTGAAAAATGAATCACCAGGCCCTAAGCCTGCCTTAGAAGATTGCACTTCATAAACTGAATTGCTCACATGGGCAACATTTTCGTGGAAGTTATAGATTTTCTAGCATATCTCTGATAGATAGGACTAATATAACTTCAATAAAAACTCTGGATATGTCAATATAAAATTTTCCCTACTACTGAAAGATGTAAGATACTCCAACTAATAAATCGGAGGACAACCTATTCCTTAAGGTATACTAACATACATATTGGGTTACAGCAAGCAATAGAATCATCAAGGTAATAAACCACAGCCACAGAGGGGTCATTAGAGAAGGTTTCTTTCCCGGCAAGAGCTCAGCATGATGGCGATAGGTAGGAAATACCCCCTAGAATGTTAATTTCCAATAATTGACTGTCTGTGCAGTGATTTAGAAGCACATATAAACTCCATCTGAATGATGACACTTATATTTATGACACTTCATATGAATTATATCATATAAACTAGTAGTGATATGAAATCCATTAGGGGCTTTCAACTGTGAAATATACATTACTTGTATCTTGAGTTTAATGTAACAGTTTGTCCATGATACATGAGCTTGATATCTAAATATCTAGTTAACTGGTAGCGGCGGTATTGGGTGGGTAGGGTTTAATGAAATTAGGAATGAGGTGCTAGGTAGACTGCAAAATGAAACTAAAGAAGATGTCTAATTTATGCATTTCCCCTAGACTTTGTGGTTGCTTGAGACTGTATATTACTTAATGTTTTAGGCTTCAGTATCATTATGAATATCTCCTAGGAAGGCTATAGAGTGACATTTTGAAGCAAGTAGCAAGCACAATCCTTTGTAGCTAAGAGATGTGTGTTTCCCTCCGTCACCCACGCAGGTCATACTTCACCCTCAAGACATATACTGCTCTTGATAGCATGCCTTATTTGTGATCCATTGTTTTCTATTTCATTTTTTTTTTTTCTGGAACATAAATCATTATCTTCTCCCTTTGGATCAGTCAAGATTCTGTTAGAATTAGTCAGTATTTTATTCTAGTTTTATTAATGGGAAATAATTTGTTTATTTTGAATTTTTTTCCCTAAATCAACATATGGTAAAGATAAGAAAGTTCTTTTGACCCAGGATCAACTCCTTCCAACAGAAAAAGTCTACAACTTGGTGTTTCGACTTGATTTTTTTTGCCTATTAAGATAAAGTTCCAGCGATAAACTTAACATCTATCTGTGAACAGACACCAACATTTCCCTAATGAGCTTTTACTGAACCTGGACTGGATGGCCCGACAGAAGAACCAAGTGGCATTCGGAGGTCTTAGAGGGTGGAGGTTTATTTCACACCATTGGGCTCAGAGGAGAGGGATCTCCGAAGGTCTGAGCCCCGAGCACAGGCAAGGCGAACAATTTATACTTTTCTACTTCCATATATGTGACATTTTGGCACATGTGCCAAGCAGGGGGGAAGAAGAACCCGGGAGGGTCCCAAGTGGGGGGATTCTCCTGTGTGCCCTATCGGCCATGTTGAAAAATGTTATTATCCTCATTGCTTCCTCCTCTGATGCCCCTCTTAAACATTTTATTTTTAGGGACCATCATCCTCATCTATGACAGACCAATAGCCTTGCAGAGCTGTTATACGAGTGGTGGCTTGACTTGTAACAGTGTTTGCTATGAACTTTATAAGGGTGTTTAGTACACAGGGGCCAATAGTGATGAGGAGGAGAATGAAGATGAGGGGCCCAGCCAGTGGGAGCAACCAGGAGGACCACTGGCTGAGTCCCCACATTCCCCCTGTCTCTAATTCCTTTCTCCCTTTTAATATTCTTTCTCTCAGTTTCTTGACTTTGTGGCTACTATTACTGATTGGTTCACATAATAACAACACTCTTCCCCTAGGTTCCTCCCTTTTTCAGCCGTGAGCAAGTCCGGGGCTTGTCGGTTTTGGAGTGTGACTGCTGCAAGCAAATTAATCTGACCTTGCAGGGAGAGGAGGGAGTCTGCAACCTTTTTGATGTCCTTGTTTAGTTCTTGTGAAATTTTGTGATAAAAATGGAGTGAAGAGCCTAAGCTAGCTGCCCTGGCTCCAATTCCTGCAAGTGTTCTCGTGCCCAACGAAACCATGCTTAGAGCCGCCTGCTTTCGTATCCTTGGAAAGAGGCCGAGGGCTTACTCAGCCTCTTGGTCAGATGGGACAGACGTGTCAGGGGTGAGGAAGACCAGCATGTATAAACCTATCCAGCCCATCTGGAGGCATCGGAAGGCGTTACTTCACACAGGAGAAAAATTCCCAGGGGGGCACAATAAATTTCTGATTGATTGGTGATGTAGTTTTTGGAACACAACCTGTTTGGGATGGAGCCATAGCTAATGTTGCCTGCCTTTGAGTTGGTCAGGCATGTTATGCTGTCTGCAGTGGGTTGGAGCTGGATGTTGTAGGATACCGGAACAATTCGTTCGGTCTGGTTCTGGGCTATATTATTTTCAGTTGCCTGAGTGGTGCTCCAGTATGAGGGTCCTGGGGTTCCAATATAGACCCTGTGAGTTAAGGGCCAGCAATGCCAACAGGCTTGTATCTGGCTGCTGATGTTTTGAATTAACTCATAGGCTGCTGTAATGACCTGATTAAACCAGTGGGTAGGGGCTGGGATCTTAGTCAGTTGCTGGAGTCCTGAGAGGTCAGTTGTGGTAAGCTGACCCTTCAGTCAGTGCCTTTAGGGCCTGCTTGACCTTTTCATACTTGTCCCTTCAAGTCTGATCCTGAACTCCCCCCTCATTAGACATTGCAGTGTGGATGAGGTAGGTCCAGCAGACAATTGATCCCTTTTTTCCCCTAATTGAGGTCTGAGTCCTTTTTACTTATTGTTCCAGTCCAGTACGTTTTCCTGTCTTTAAGGCAAAGGGTGGCCCTGTTCTTATTATAACATTTGGCGGGCATGTAGGTATAGGCACTGAACTTGGTCCCTCATTTGTCTGACTTCCTGCAAGCACACTGAGGTTCCCCAGCAGTGAGGGGGAGGAAGGGAAGGGAAAGGAGGTATGTAAGCAAGCAAATGCAACAGCGCATCCTATGGCCACCCAATGAGTAATGGCAATGGCAGCTCTGTGGGGGTTGGTCCAATCAGAAGGGGTGGCAGCAGAGAGTCCAGTCCCCAGGATGAGGGATCCCACACCGACGAGGGCCAGGAACCATGGCATACAGATGTCCACTAGTCAGTGGGTTCTCGTCAGACCTGGAGGTGGAGAGGGTTCTTGTGGTCTGTCTGGGCTCTCCACTGATGTGTTTCTTCATCAGGATGATGGGCCTTCTTCAGTCTGGAATGATGGACCCACGGAATGATGCCTGAAACCTTGAAGGCAGTGGGAATGGTTAGAACAACAATGTGGGGCCCAGTCCACTAAGGCTTGAGAGGTTCTTTTCTCCAATCTTCAACCCAGACTGAGTCTCCTACCTAGAAGGAATGTACTGGGGTCCCCAACGAGATTGGGGCTCTTTCTATGGTATATTGTTGTAGCTCATTTAGGGTGGCTCCTAAGGCTTGGAGCTGTTTGCTTACCCCCTTATCCCCTATTTGGTGTAAGTTCCCTGGAAGGCTTTCCAGACACCAGAGGGTGGGGCATCCATACACTAGTTCCAAAGGGGAAAACCCTTGTGCTCCAGGTGTGCAATGGGCATGCAGAAGGGCCATAGTAGATCCCACCACAGGAGGCTGGTTTCCTGAAAGAACTTGGCTAGGGTTCCCTTGAGGGTACGATTCATTTGCTCCACTTTCCTTGATCTCTGGGACCTATAGGCAGTATGGAGTTTCCAGGTGATATTGAGAAATTTGGCTAAAATCTGTATTGGGTCTTCTACAAATGCAGATCCATTATCTTGTAGATGGTAGGCCAGACCAGGTACGATCTCCATCAGAAGAACTTTGACTACCTCTTGACTTCATTCTGTGCTAGATGGGAAGGCTTCGACCCGCCCAGAGTATGTACACACTATTACTAGGAGGTATCTGAGTCCTCTGCTTGGCTGGACATCTGTGAAGTCTATTTCTAGGTCTTCAAAGGGGGCAACTCCTGCCCTTTGGACACCTGGCGGGGGTCACAGAGCAGATCGAGCATTATTCCTGGCACAAGTCATGCACTGCTCACTTGTTGCCCGACACAATGCTGGCAACTGGCTGATGTAGTATTGCTTCTTGAGGAGGGCTTCCAGTGCAGTCTTTCCTGGGTGGGTGAGCTGATGGTACTCACTGACTAGATGTCTTCTAGTTGCAGTTGCAACAAAGATGCATTTGTCGGGCAGCATCCACTACCCTTTCTTGGTTAGGGTGGTTCCTTCAGCCATGGCCCAGTTTTTCTCCTTTTCAGTGTACTCGTGTACAGTGGCAAAGGCGTATTGGAAGTCAGTGTAGATGTTGACTTGCTTGCTGTCATTGATGGTGAGGGCTCGGATTACAGCATATAATTTGGCTCATTGTGTTGACCATCTGCCCGGTAGGGCTTTAGCTTCTAAGACCTCAGTGGCAGTGGTCACTGCATAACCTGCTCTCTAGATACCTTCTTGTAAGTAGCTGCTGCCATCACTGAATAGCATGAGTTCTGGATTCTGTATTGCATGATCCCACAGATCCGGCCAACTCACATAGACTTTGTCAGTTATCTCGGAACAGTTATCATCTGGTTTCCCCTGTTCAGTAGGGAGGAAAGTTGTTGAATTTAGTGTCTGTACTGTTTCGAGAGTGACCCGTGGATTTTTACAGAGAAGACCTTGGTGTTGTGCCAGCTGAGAACTGGAGAGGAAGCGGTGCTCCTGTTTGTTCATGAGGGACAGAACAGCATGGGGGACCTTGACATTCAGTTCTTGTCCCAGGGTAAGTTTGCCTCCTCAATGGGTAGAACTGTGGTTGCCTGAGGCATGGTGGCCATCCTGCTACAACTGGGTCTAGTCTCTTTGTCAACTATGTGATCGACCGCTGCCAGGGCCCAACAGTCTGTGTGAAAACTCTGAGGGACACCTTTTCCTTTACATGTACAAAGAGATTGAAGGTTTTTTTTTTTATATCTGGCAGACCTAGGACTGGTGCCTATCCTAAAGTAGCCTTTATTTCCAGGAAGGCAGCTTTTGCCTCTTTTGTCCAGACAGGGGGTTCTTGGTCTGGACCCTGTAGAGGGCTCTAGAGGGGTCTTGCCATTGTTGAGAATCCAGGAATCCAGATTCAGCAGAACCTGGAAGTCCCCAGGAAATCTAGTAGGCCCTTCTTTGTCTGGGACTAGGGTAAGGAGGTGATGACTCTTTTCCTCTCCGGCCCTCGTGCCCTCTTCCCCTGGGTGAGGAGGAAGCCTGAGTCCCAGACTTGCTGCTGGCAGATTTGTGCCTTTTTCCATGAGACTCTGTATCCTGAGTCTGACAGGAGTTGCAGGAGGGCTTTTGTGTCCTCTGTACAGTTCTCTTGGTGTCACTGGCCAGAAGGAGGTCATCTACATACTGTTGGAGGGTGCAGCACATGGATTCCCTTGGAAAGCTGGCAAGGTCTGTGGCCAATGCCTCTCCAAAGAGAGTGGGTGAGCTCTTGAACCCTTGTGGAAGCTGCGTCCATGTTAACTGCATCTGCCTCCCCGTATCTGGTTCAGTGCATTAGAAGGCACATAAGGGCAGGCTCTGGGGGGCCAGCCGGAGGTAGAAAAAGGCATCCTTTAAGTCTAGGCAAATGAACCATTGGCAGACTGCAGGATCTGGCTGCAGAGGGTATACGGGTTTGGGACTACTGAGTGCAAAAAACAGTCACCTTGTTGATGGCTTTCAGGTCTTGAACAGGTTGGTACCCTCCTCCTGGCTTTTTGACTGGTAAGAGTGGGGTGTTCTGGGGCGATTGGCACTCAACTAGAATGCCTGCTTCTTTGAGTCTGGTCAGATGTTCTTGGATGCCTGCTTTCGCCTCTTGTGAAAGAGGATATTGCACTGTCTCTGTGGCTGGGCCCCCCGAGTCAATTCTACAATGACAGGGGCTCGGTTATGGGCAAGTGGTCCAGGTGGGTTGTCTTCAGCCCATACCAAGGGGAAGGCAGCTCTGAATTCAGATGGGCTACTTGAAGGGGGCTTGGGCGCAAAACAGCCTCCATTCCTCTTCCCTGGGTGTGGTTATTGCCAGTATGAGAGACCTTGGCTCTTCTTGTCCTGGATTTAGTTTGAGGCTGGCGCATCTAGTTGGTTCAAAAGTTATTTGGGCTCCAAGTTTTGAGAGCATATCTTGGCAAAGGAGGGGAATGGGGTACTCAGGTAGGTAGAGAAATTCTTGTCGGACCTTGTGGCCCCCAAATTCACATTGACAGGCTTGGCAGAAGTGCTGCTGAACTGCTTTTGTCCTAGTGGCTCTGAGAATAGTTGCAGTCCTTCTGCTGAAGGGGCCTGCAGGGAGGGCGACCACAGTGTTCCGCCCCTGTGTTGACCATAAAAGTTATGTTTTGGCCCCCCCATCTTCATTTTGACTGTGGGCTCATGGGGGCCAAGAGTGAGAGAGCCCCGTCCTTGTCACTCTCAGTTTGTTCCTGCCAAGCCAATGAGCTTCTCCCCGTGAGGTTCTTCCCAGTAGTAACTGGGCTTTGGGGCTTTGCCTCGGTTGGGCATTCATTCTTCCAATGCCCCTTCTCTTTACAGTGAGCGCACTGGTCCCTGGCCAGGGGGTCCTAGGCTTCCCCCATCTCTATGGCCAGTTTCTTTCTGCCTTTTGGTCATCCCTTTCCTTTAGAGTGGCTGCCAGGAGGCTGACATTTCTCTTCATTTATTTTTCAGCCTTCTTGTCAGCCTGAACTTCTCTGTTCATATAGACTTTGTTGGCTATTTCAATCAGCTGGTTGATGTTCATTCCGGTGAAGTGTTCAAGTTTCTGGAGCTTCCATATGATATCTGGGGCAGCTTGAGCCACAAATAATGTGTTGACCATTTGCTGGCTCTCTTGTGACTCAGGATCAAAGAGGGTATAGATGTGACAAGCTTCACACAGCCTCTCATAATAATCCCCAGGAGATTCTCCTGATTGTTGAGTGATGGGAAATATTTTAGTCATGTTCATGGGCCTTTGGGACCTGGCTTTGATCCCTTGGAGGAGGGCGTCCTGATATCGACGGATCTGGTGCTGTCCCTCAGTCATGGTGAAATCACACCTGGGGTGCTCCTTGGGGACAGCAATTTCAGCGATGCACCCCGATCAAGGAGCCCAGCTGGTGCATGTTCTTCCAGGTATTGGTGGCTCCTCTGATAACCTACCTTCCTTCTTCCTTGTTGAATAGGGTGCAGAGAAGCTGTGGGCAGTTTTCCCAGGTTGGCTGATGGGTCTAGAAGAGGGATTCCATGAGATCAACCAGGACTTATGGCTTCTCCAAGTATGACATGGTGTTGTGCTTCCAGTTGAGGAGGTCAGTCATGGATAAGGATAGATAGTAAAGCTTGGACCTGCTGGGCTGGATGGTCCTTTCTTCATCATGCCTCTCGGTCTCCCACGTCTCTCCTACCACCATCTAAAGGGCACCTGCTCCTGGTTGAGGGCGTAGTCTGGCTGCTGGTCCAGGGGAGAGTTAGTCCACCATACCTGGAGGTAGTGGGGAGACCAACAGTGGTGGAGTGTCTGGGACTTGGGGGCTGGGTGCTGAGGGCCTTGGGGGCACATAAGGTGGGGGTGATATTGGTTCTTCCTCTGGATGACCAGCAAGAATTTGTGGAGGCTCAGGCTTCTGTTGGTCTTTTGTTGGCAGCTTTGTTGAGGCAACTAAGACCCTACCCTGTCCCTGCCTGTTGCAAGTGAATAGCACCCAAAGGGGAAGAGTCTGGGCAATTCCTAACCAGGAGTCAATGTATGGAAACTGATCAGGTGATGTGGATCTCTAGTGACGACCTGCCAGAGTTGGCAAACCACTGGGAAATCTAGGGTTCCTTCCGGAGGCCATCCTACACCAAAGGTGGCCCATTCAGATTCACACAGGGTTTTCAACTTGCCAGGGGTCATTTTTACTCTGCAGTCCCCCAGAAATCCCTTCCTGAAATTTTGATCATGGTTTTCAGAACTGTGGGTTTGCTGTGCCCTGACCCCATGATGTGTCTGTGAGACGGTGCCACAAAGACTGACAAGGCAGAGGGTGCCCCCTTCAGAGAGACCAGTCAGATGCCCGTCCGTTTGCTCTCTCTTCAGAGAATTTGTTCGGCCTTGAACTAAGGTGCGCCCACATAAGTCCTGGGCCAGGTCAGCCGAAGCTGAGTCACCATTATATTGTGGCAGCTGACTGTGAATATGGCAAAAGGCCCACTCAGATTCCATAGCACAGGCCATAGAATCACAGATTCAGCGCAAACTGAACGGTTTCAGTTGCTTTGCACAATCACACACTCATACCAGATTATAAACACTCCCTACCTGTGAGACCTCTAAGAAGTCCCCAGGAGGTGATCTGGCTCCCCTTCCACCCAGCTGGGTGGGTCTGAATGGGTTAGGGGCCCCAGGCCTTACCTTAATCCAACATCAGAACCAGGTCCTCACCTACCAAGTCTCCTTGAGTCCGGCAGGAACAGCAGAGTGAGGCTGGTCCGAGGTGGCTGGGTGGGAGACTGCCTAAAGATTAGGCAGGGGGCACCTTCTCCGTATTCACCCATTCGGTCACCACCCCGCTGTTAGCCCAAACTGGTGGCAACAATGGGCCAGCATAGTTTGGTTTCCCAGTCAGGGAGCCAAATGTTATGGAACCTGGACTGGATCACCCGATGGAAGAACCAAGCAGCACTCAGAGGTCTTGGAGGGTGCAGGTTTATTTCGCACTGTCAGGCTCAGAGGAGAGTGATCTCCAAAGGTCTGAGTCCTGAGCACAGGCAAGGGGAACAATTTATACTTTTCTACTTCTGTGTATGTGGCATTTTGGTGCATGTGGCAAGCAGGGCAGAAGAACCCAGAAGGGTCCCAAGGAAGGGGGCTGAGATTCCCCTGTTAGCCCTATCGGCCATGTTGAAAAGTGTTGTTTTCCTTATCAGAGCAACTGTGTCATTTCTTCAGGACATCAGAGAAACAGAACCAAAAGGATGTGTATGTGTGTTTAGTGTGTACATACACTTTTGAATATAGTATACTTCATATGCTAAAGAATATATATATTTATACACTTATATGCTCAAGTATCTCAAAATAGAATTGAAGAGATAAGATTTCAACGCTCTCTGAGATTCTGACTTGTAAGGGAAGTGATGAAGTGAAACCACAACAAAATATATTGTGCATATATCTGTACTAAATGTAAAATGCAAAAGTGGTCTAAACACTTAATGGAAATATGATGACAGAGAGCAGACTGGTTTCCATCTATGGTTGGTAGAGTATTGCCCCACAAAGATGCCCATGTCATAATCCCCAGAATCTGTGAATATATTACCTTGCATGGCCAAAGAGGCTTTGCAATTTGCAGATGTGATTAAATCATGGATCCCTGAGCTGGGAAGATTATCCCTGATTATTCAGGTGAACATAATGTAATTAAAAAGGGTTTTCTAAGAGTGGCACAGTCAGAAACATAGCTGAAGCTGCACACTGCTGCCTTTGAGCAGGAGGAAAGGGACACAAGCCAAGGGATTCAGGCAGATTCTAGAATATGGAAAGTCTCAGAAACTATTCTCCCTTAGAACTTCCAGAAGAAATGTAACACCGTGGTTTTAGCCAGCGAGTCTTCTGATCTATAGAACTCATATAATAAGTTTCTTTTGTTCTACGTCAGTAAATTTGTGTTAACTTGTTTGCAGCAGCAAGAGGAAACAAATGTACCGTTTAAGAAAAACTTCAAAGAACCAGGCATTTAGGGGAATGGAGGGTGGAATGGAGGGAAAAGCCTGCCGCAAGGGTTGGACAGAACCATAGTTTCTGCTATTGAAGGAGAATATGTTTAATAAATGCCAAACAGTGCAGTGTGAATGAGAAAAGAGATTGAGGGGTATTGGTGGGATAAAATCTGTCTGATGTCAAAAATTTTCATTTTCATTTATTGAGTGAAAAGCCAGTGGAAGCTGGGCTGTAAACACTTCCCCACCCACACCCACACTCAGACACACACAACAAATATGCAAATTGTCACTAATCTACATAATGTCTTTGTGGTGTCTGGTCACTGATCTTGCTAT